>NC_091791.1:112790625-113127187 GCF_041296235.1 Equus asinus | reverse complement strand
TTCATTTAATCTTCACAGCGACCAATGACATAGATATTATTGTCGTCATCACTCACGTTTTACTAACAGGGGAGAGAAACAGTTTCCCCAGGAAGCACGATATTGATGCCTTATTGGAGTTGCCCTTAACCTGCCCCTCTCTTCCAGATCAGGGAGAAGAAGAATCAGGAGGAGAGAGAGCTCACCATCCAAGCACCTGGGATTCTGGGGAGGGAAATGGGACCAGGACCCCCAAAGTCACGCATTATACCTATTGTCATTTAAACCTGGTAGCTGGACAAGGCAGGATTAGAAGTGAAAGGATGAAGTGGTCGAGGAAGGAGATCCCCAAAAAGGAAAAGAGCAAGGGAGAAAGTCGAGGGCATTCAGCCGGCCACTGTGGCTGGGGGCACGGGGGAGGTGGCTGTGATGGCACCTCCCACCAAGGCTCCTTGCCCCCAGGCTGGTAACTGAAGGTGTCAGCAGGGAAGTCTCCACAGTACCAGAACCTGTTTCTCAGTGAGGATGTGCTGGAGGCGTCACAGAGAGCTTGTTTCTGCATCCTGTGGGTCCTGTGAGTCCTGTGGGTGAGAGGAAATCAGATGCTCAGGTCAGGAACGATGTCATGAGGAGAAAATGCCTCTCGAGCAGTAGCCACACAAATGGAGGCAGCGGTTCCAGCCATGACAAGGGTTTAGAGAGGCACACAAACTCTGAAAACATCGTCAGCCATAATCCACAGAAAGCTTCATTTTATTGCCTAATATCCTCTTAAGCTGTGGCTTCAAATCATCTCTGTCACGTTAAAGCGGTGAGAGCAGCCGAGCTGCTGTCTCCTGGCCATCCATCTCTTTAGGGGGATAAATGCAGGGAGGGTTCGCCGGGGACCGTCAGTTCTTAGACTTGATGTAACTGCCGGTCGCAGCACCCTGGTGCCATGATGAGGAGAAGCCCAGGTGGGTATCCACCATCAGTGCAGAGAGACTTTTGGACCCACCGATGTCTCACCCCTAAATGCAGGATTCTCTGGATCTCACAAACACCCCAGAGCACTCGTTCAATATGTCTGGTGGCAGACCCATTTACAACGTGTGCATCAAACACAGCGTAACCTTGGGAACTGAAGAAATGATGGTAGCTGGCATTTATTCACACTGCTGTATGCCAGACACTATTCCAATGTTTTACAAGTATTTGCTCATTTGGTCCTCAAAGCAGCCTTGTGACTCAGGAGCCATGATTGTCCCAGTAAACAGGAGAGGAGACAAAGGTGCAGAGAGGTTAGCTGGCTTGCCTAGGGTCAGGCTTGCACAGCTAGGAAGTGGCAGAGGCAGGATCCCAGAGAGGGTGGTCCAGCTCCAGAGTCCACTCCAGAATCCATGCACTCAGCCACCTCACTGAGCAAGCTGAGGGCAGTCCTCAATGAGATGAGAGGGGAAGGGGGGAGCCACATCAGGCAGGGCCCGCTGGGTCCCAGGAGTAGCTTATATTTTTTAAGTTCATCTTGAAGTATGGAAGGTTTCAAGCAAGGGAGAGGCTGGAGCAGATCCTGGAATTTCAGGACCAGTCTTGCTTCCGCCTCTGCCCTCAGACCTCACAAATGCCGGTGTGCCACCAGAGGTAACCTACACACGCTCAAGTTCTCCTCTTGGGGTTTGGGTTCAATTTTGATTACCATCAGAGAAGAGGAGCCATCACAGACCAGGAGAGAGCATGAGGACTTGGCCTCTCACACCAGAACCCAGGCCACAGGGCTTTGGGGAGGGAGCCCAGGGCCACCGGCTGCCAGAAGATGGAGGCTCTGCTTCCAGGCCCTGGGTATCCTTTCCAACCAGGCCTCCAGCTGGCTTCAGGACAGCTTTTCCTGCTTTCATTAGCTCAGAACCTTAAGTGACACAGAGAGCTGTGTTTTGGCAACTTACATTTCCTCTCATGAAAGGCATTTGAGGGCAAATCATAATTTCATTAAAATTTTGGAAGAGACATGAAAACCTGCCTTATTTTCCTTTCCAACAGCCTTGCACGGGGCAGCTGCATTCCAGACTGTGAACCGGGCACCTACTTTGACTCCGAGCTGGTCAGATGTGGGGAATGCCATCACACCTGCCAAACCTGTGTGGGTGAGTTCTCTGCCTGCAGAGGCATCTGTTTCATTATGCCAGACGTCGGAACCTGGTTACTCAGGTGGGTAGGCGAACTCTCTTGAAACCCCGAAAGCCCTAGGACTTCATGGACTTCCGTGGAATTGCAGCATTAAATCACAGAGGCCCTACAGGGGCTGCGGGGTGGGGCAATGGGCAATTAGTGTTTAATAAGTACAGAGTTTCAGTTTGGGAAGATGAAAAAGTTCTGGGGATGGGTAGATAGTGGTGGTGGTTGCACAACAATGTGAAGTACTTAATGCCACTGACCTATATTATTAAATGGTTAATATGGTAAATTTTATGTACCTTTTACCACCATTTTTAAAATTAAAGAAAAGCCACACGGGCCCACTCTGAATGAGCAGCCTGGATTTCCTGGCGTTAGAAGCCTGGCCCGGCAGTGGCTACTCTCAGGCTGAGCGCAGGTGCTCGCTGCTCGCTGCTCGTGAGCTGGCTTGCCTGGAAGCCCAACCCTGCTGCAGAGGCGCTGCCTAAGATGCAATGCTATAAAGATTCGGAGAGGTGGGGCCGATTCCGGGGCAAAGGGAAGGAGGAGGCCTTTTAAACATAGCCTTAGTCCTTTTGTACCTCTCCTCGCTTCTGTTGAACATTTTATTCAAAGAGGAAAAACTTCTATAGACGATTTTATGTGTATGGTAATTCCCCACAAAGATTATAACACAGATGTCTTCCAGGTACCGTTTTATGCAGAAGAGCAGAGAATGCATTTGTTTTATTGGGTTTCCCGTTGCAGTTATTTGCACTAGAATGTTGAAGCACATGATGAGTTTGTGGGCTCAGACACACTTCGGGCTAAATCTTCTCTTGGCCCTCCTTCCTGACCCGGCGCTCTGGTCCTTGTTCTATGAAACTCACCTGAGATTGAGTTTTTGCTGCACTGATCATTTAAGAGTTAGTCTCTCCTCGGTCACAGTTGCCATTATATGGCACAGCCCTCCCAGTGTGTCCTCATGGACCCCATGTGAGTATCAGCCATGCTTTCCAGGAGTGGACATGCCAGAGAAAGCAGGGCTCTGGCCAGGGCCTGTTCTCAAAGCCTGGGGGAGCTGGGCCTTCCTGGGATACCCTCCTGGCACCACCCCCAAAGGAGCAGGGGCTCAGCGACTGGAAGCATTCTCAGCCGCTGGTAGCTCAGCAGCTTTTCCCAGCAGTTTGCTCTGTTGCCTTTTTGTCTATCATTTTTATTCTTGGTTTCTTTGACTTGTTTAGCCCAGGTTGATTAAGGAGCATGACTGATGTCACTTAGTTAAATTTCATAGTCACTTGAATCCCTAGAGGTGTGTGGCTTTATAACGCTTTTGATTTCAATAATTCAATTTACTTTTCTTTTCTACATGTCCCCAGACTGCCTGATGGCAAACAGCTTTATAGATTCGCTTGTAGGTTCTCTCATCCCAACCCAGTGACTTCTCCGTCACTTCAGGGAATTAATTCAGCGCCGGGCAGGTCTAAGGCTGTCTGGGGGCCTCCTCTCCTCCCCATGCCCACCTGCCTGGGTTCTTTCTAAGCTCCTGGGGTGCATGCATCCACCACTGGCTGCTGCTGGGGAGAAGGACCTCACTGCCCTGCTCTGAGTCACCGAGACTTCTTGCTCCGTGTCAGGTGTGAGTCTGTGTTGGAAGCAGCTGTACTTGGCTGCCAACTTCCCATCCCCCTGGAGGCCCAGGCCCGCCTGGCCTTCCCCTCCCTGCTTCCACTCAGAAACCACTGCTGCCAACTCTGCACTGGTGCGGGAGCCTGGGCATGTTCCTGGGGAGTGTCGGGGTCAGGCCTGCATGCAGGGCTGGGCATGGTGGCATACATCCCCATGCCTGGCAGCAGTGCCCCAGGGCGTGTGGCGGTGACTCAATGGGGACAAGCCTCGTGCCCATACCCAATCCAGGTACCCAGCACGTCCTGGCACAGAGGATGTGATTCCTTGGGGTTGCTGGTCTACTGTGGGTTGGTACAGGGGACCCGTGGGATTAGACATTGAAGAAGAAAGGAAAGCATTTTATATCTTAGTACCCTTAATGGCACATTTTTCCTGGTTTTTGAACAAGGGCACCTCATTTGCACTTTGCATTGGGCCCCACAAATGATGTTGTGGGTCCTGTCAAAGCACAACCCATTTCGGTATTATTATTATGATCTCTGGGAGCTTTTCAAGTGTCTGAAGCCTGTAAAGGCTTGTGACTCAACGAAATCCCTGAGAGACTTTGAGTTATAAAGTTCATAATTTTTAGTAATTGTGAAAATAGTTTGTCCTGAAAATTTGTGTTTAATCAGGCTTTTTTTTCTTGTGGTAAAATACCCATAACATAAAATTTACCATCTTAACCATTTTTAAGTGTACACTTCAGTGGCATTAAGTACACTCACATTGTTGTGCAGCCATCCCCACCATCCATCTCCAGAACTTTTTCATCTTGCCCAGTTGAACGTGTTGCATCAGCTTCAAAGTTTAGTGCATTAAGCATTAAACCAAGTACAAATGAGAAGGAGTATTCTTTCCCACCACAGAAGCTCCTCAGGCATTAAGGATCCTAGTGGCTGAGGCAGGACAACGTGGGTAACCGGGTTCAATAGGGGAGGCCCAACGACTGGGACAGCTGCGGGAACCACACAGCTCCTGAGACCCAGGGCTTCTGAAGCCAGACGCTCCTTGGAGATGTGATGGAGGGGTGGCCAAAGCACAAGAGCAGTCTTCCATCTAGAATGACATAAACCAAACAGAATCCCTATACATTTGTGGGGCATCTGCAGCAAGAGAGGGAGGACACCCCACATGGAGGCTCTGAGAGAGTGGGCAGCTGTCCATTACGGCCCTGTCACCCCAAAGGGCTCTTGCTTCTGCCTCACACACACAATCCCTTCCAGGCTTAAAGCTGTGGTTCTGAGAGATAAAACCAGCCACCAGAAGCACTGGGGCTTGTGCTGGCAGAACCACCCTGCAGGCCCCAGTCTGCAAAGGAGTCTTCCTTTGACACAGCCAAGAGGCCTGTCTTAGTCCAGAAGTTACTCCAGGAAGACAGCCAGATATGTCGCCTTAACTGTCAGGCTTCCATCTAAGACCACAATCAAATTAAAGTGGGGAAGAAGTTTAACTAGGGCTGTGCTCACCAGAGAGCACCTGAGACGATTCTTCCCTGTTTTCAACACTCTAAGCCATCAGCCAGTGGCCACCTCACTGCCTCTCTGTGACGTCCCATCAGGTGCTCCTCGGGGACATTTGGCACAGAGTGGACACCCAGCACTTACTTCTTGTTGGAATGAATGAATGAACAGATGGACAGACGAACGGAGGGATGGCATGGTTTCTTCATTAGACCAGTGTCTGCCCCAGGTTGATGAGTCCTCTTAGCTTAGCTGCAGGGTTTCCATCATGACTCTCGATCCTTCGTTCAGAGCTTTTGTCTCTCCTGGTCCCCACTCCCTGCCACATAAGCCCTTAGTCGTTTTTGTCATTTTTCCTGTTATTGAATCTGCTCTGGTCGTCTACCCTGAATACTGTCAACATCCCCCAAAATCTCTTCCTTCCCTTTTCCCACATCACCTTACGGTGTTCTGTCCAATAGAAGTACGATGCAAGCCACAAATGTGAGCCCCGATACAACTTTAAATTTCCTAGAGAAACAGGTGAAAATAACTATAACATATCCTGTTAAGCCCATGTGTCTAAATACTATTGCTTCAGCGTATAGTCAATATCAAAACAATGACTATTTTATATATTTTTTTTTAAGCTAAGGCTTTGAAATCCGGTGTGTGTGTATTTTATGCTTACAGCACATCTCAGTTTGGTCCAGCCACATTTCAGGTGCCCAAAGCCACAGGTGGCCAGCTGTAGCAGAAGGAGGTTTTAGGCTCATTGGGAAAGGAAGCATTTGGAATCAGGACCAACAAAGGTGGCACAGGCAATAGGGAGGTGTGGTGAGCCTGGCTCAGGCCTCCATGTCCCCATCTGTGAAATGGGGATGTGATGGCCGCCTCCCAGGCAGGACAAGGAGGGCCCAGTGCAGACGTATGTGGGCACCTGGGAAATCCAGCTGTGGTGGTGACCTTGGGGCATCTGAACAGGACCCAGATCTCACAGGGCACTGCAGCAGGCCTGGGACACACGGTGGGCAGGCGGTCCCTGACATCTGCTTCTTTTCCCGGACCCCTCAGGGCCCAGCAGAGAAGAATGTGTTCACTGTGCAGCAAACTTCCACTTCCAAGACTGGAGATGCGTGCCAGCCTGTGGCGAGGGCTTCTACCCGGAGGAGATGCCGGGCTTGCCCCACAAGGTGTGCCGAAGGTACGCGCCCCTTCCAGGCAGACTTCCTGGCTCAAACCAAGACTGTTGGGAAGAGCGGTCAGCTGTGCCAGTGAAGGAGCAGGAGCGGCAGGAGGGCCAAGTCTGGCGGCCCCTTCCCGGGAACTGGGGGCAGGTGCGCAGCATGCACCACTGCAGCAGTGCGGTAGCCAGACAGGAGCTCACGTACAGAGGAGGGGACCCCTGCAGTTAGTGATTGCCAAGGTCACGAGTTAGTTGGCTGCTTTCATTCCTTTGTTCCTTTGATGAGTATTTATTGAGCACCTACTATGTGCCAGGCACTGTGTAGCTGGGAGAGGGCAGGAAGCAGAAAAACAAGGTGCTCACACCCGGTAGCAGACTCCACAGGAGCTCCCAGCGTGCCACAGCTCAGAATGCACTCACACTGTTGGTAATTAAGGAAACCATGTGTTAGATTTTTTTTTAGTTACATAATCTAGAGAAAACAAAAGATTCTGACAATTTCCTCATTCTAAAGCCATTTCCTATCCGGTCAATGAGCATATACTGTATCCCCTCTCATTCTCCTTTTGCACTCCCTCCTGTGTGTCACACAGTGCACCATCCTGGTTAGGTGGCTCCCAAGCCTGTAGTGTTCCCTTTTGTCCCTGGACATGGGAAGTGAAAGAAGAAGCTGTTTGCTAGGGTGTCTTCTTGTCTTGCTGATTATCACCCTACGTCAGGACTTCATAACCTGGATCCCAGGAACAGGGCAGGCAGCTGCCTCATTCAGGGTGAGAGCAACAATGAGGAGTTTGAAGGTGACCTTGATAGTAGTGATGTTGGGGGTGGGGAAGGGACCTTCCTTCTGAAATAGACTCAAAGCAAGGGAGCCCCGGAGGCCCATGTCAGAGCAGGGGTAGGGAGACCGTGCCCCATCTTCCAGCTCACAGCTGGAGACCCACATTGGGGTTACCTCCCCAGGCTGTGTTTGAGAACTACTCTGGGTTGCAACCTATTCTCTTAAAACAAAGACACCAATAACCCTGCAGTGAGCCAATGAGAGGCCACCTAGTCCTTGCACTTGTGTGACCCACAAAAAGAGGGTCCAGAGAGGGTTATGTATCTGAGAGGAGTCAGCCCCTCTGTTGGGCTGGTTTGAAATAGGAACCTTGCCACCTTCACCCAGGCTTGCTGAGTCCATACAGGATCCTCGGCACGGATGTCCAAAGTAAACCTTTCATTTTAACCAGCCCGCTGGTTCAAGGGTAGTTAATTACACTAAATGCAGCAGCCCCGGGACAACGTGGAACTGAACAGTGATAATCACTTTTACTTGTCAGATGCCCAGATCCTAGAGGATGCTGGGTGTTACCACAAGTTTGGCAACCAGCCCACCATGGGGCACCCAGAAACTCTGGCGTCCCCAGCCCCAGGAGGCAGGAGGTAGGCAGCCCCCACAAGTCCCTCCTTGGGCAGCAGAGGACAGGAGCTTCTGGGGTGCTCCCTTCCATGGGTGAGGAAGCCTTCAGCCCCACAGGGGAGTCCAGTGCTGGGGCTGACACACCAGGTCTTGGAGATGCACACCCAGGAAGAGCCCTCCACAGGGGGCCGAGGGGGCGGCATGGCAGCACCTCAGAGAGTTTCTGTCTGTAGGGTACCCTGGCTCTAAAGAACCCTCCAGCATGAATTCCTCCCCAAGGAATAATGGCCTTGGTCCCCTTAGTTCTGCAGGGCCTTTCCCCACTCAGGAAGCAGCAGCTGTTAGAGAGCCTGGCTTCCTCCAGGCCCCAGGAAGCTGAGGGGTGCCGTGGCTGTCGGCTGCCGACTGGCCCGGGGCAGCTCCGAGGGAGCAAGCAGCCAGTTGGGGCTCATGTGGAAAAGCCAGGCCAGGATACAGGCCTGCTTGTCGGCATCCAGAGTGCTAAGACCACCCGTGAAGCTGAGGCCAGAAGCTGAGAGCAGTCCGGGATAAGTATCTCAGAAGAGGTGCCGGACGCCCCCAAGACTTCCTAAGAGCACCTGGAAAAGTGAGCCAGGACCTCTTGGAAGACAGAGAGCCACTCGGCCAGGTACTTGCTAACGCCTCACACCCTCAGCCCTCCCCCTCATCCACGCCCTAGGCCCCTCCAGGGCCTTGGTGCGGGCAGAGACTCACAGGCACGCCTTCTGCTGTATTCTGTGCCCAGACTGAAGCGGGACGCGACTTCTGTCATCTGACTTTCACCTGGTACAGCCTAAAGACCAAAGGCTGGTGGAAATGGCCCCTGCGATGCAGCAAGGAAGGAGGGCTGCAGTGGGCACGCCTGCCCTTCCAGAGTTTGGCAGGGCAAACTTGCCACGGTGTTTGGGGGTGGAGTAAGTACCACAGACAGTAGTAGAACCAGAGGTGTCTTGAAAGCCCCTACCCAAGAGGACCACCAACCGGGCACAGTAACCCTGACGGAAAGGAGCCAAGAGGGCCTCTCAGAGAAGCCATGGCCTTGAGGCCACTGGGGGTCAGCTGGGGACATCACCCATTCCTGGGAGCAGCACGATGCTGGATTCTTCCCCTGAACCTGGGATCTGAGCAACACCTTGACCTGGGCCTTGAGAAACCCTGAGCAGAGAGTACACTGAGCCGGCCCAGACTTCTGCCTGCAGAACGGGAGATGCTGACTGGTGCTGGGTCAAGCTGCTGCGTGTGTGGAATTCGTTACACAGCACTAGGAAACCGACACCCCTGCGGTTCCAGCCAGCAGGCATGGGGTTGTCTTTGGAGAAGAAAGTCAGCTGCGTCCAGCTGATTCTCCACCGTAGCCTACTCCACTCACTGTTTATAGTTGCGGCAACCTTCAGCCTGTGACAACTGACCATCCCATTAAGTGGCTCGGCTTATCCCGAGCTCCCGTCTCACTGGTGGACATCGTCTGTAAAGGGGTGGGCGGGGGCTGGGGGGTGATCCCAGGGGAAGTCGTCCCCTGTGCTGTGGCATCAGCGGCCTGTGGCCAGGCCACCAGAAGGTGCAGCGCGTCAAGGACCAGACCTCAGGAGCTTCCTCAAAGTGCACAGGAACAGGGTTCCGCTCGGCAGGCCCCGTCCTCCCCTCCGGGGTGTCTGGAGGGCGGGGGGCCAGTCTCTTGCCACAGGAGGAGGAAGTCAGAGGGCTCCTGGATGCAGTGTGCTGCAGGATTTACACATTTATAAATATAAACCACAGATCTGAAGTCCAGTTTGGGAGCATCCTCAGCTACACTAGGAGAACAAAACCCGCCCCTCGTCCAGGCTGAGGGCCTGGCGCCCTGGGGCCTCTGTGCAGGCGGCATCCATGGTGGACTCGGAGCCCGGCGGAGGGCCGCTTTGCAAAGAGGCCTACAGTGAGCCTTGTTGTCATCTAGTCTCTGACTGGGCAGGCGGCATGTGTCCTAAGCAAAGAACTGCCCACACGGGGCGGGCCCAGACGTCAGCCGCGCCAGGCTCCTGGCCACCCCACCCGCCCTGTCAGAACCCTGCCTCTGGGACCTGTTCTGCCCAAAGCTGGCAGCGATGTGGAAGGTGGGCAGCAGACTGGAGCACTGTGGAGACCACTCACTGAGAGATGGACTTGGAAAAGGCAGCAGGTGGGGCCAGGTCCACAGCAGCCCAGAGCACGACAGGCACAGGTGGGCCTGCGCTTTCCACACAGTCTCCGTCGCAGCTACGCAACTCCCCTGCCACAGAAGCAGCTGCAGAAGACACGTAAATAAAGGAGTGTGACTGTGTTTGAATAAAACTGCTGCACATGGCCTGAGGGGGGCAGTGCACGGCCCCTCCCCTGAGGTCGTGTACTCCGTGTTAGAAATAGCCCTGGGTCCCATCTCTGGGACAGGAGTAGAAGGGCTCCCCCCGCCCCAGCCACCCCACGCCCAGGGGACAGGCCTATTTCACGGCAAAGGAAGCCAGCCTGGTGCATAGCAGCAGTCCCCAGGCCAGCTCCCAGCCCTGAGCCCCGAGTGCGTGTGCTGACGCTAGCCACCTGTGGGGTGGGTGCCACAGTGCCCAGGAGGGCGTCCAGGTGAGCCACCGGGAGTCCCGGAGACCTGGCCCTGCCCTCAGCTCCAGGCATGCTCCTACCAACTGGCCATGCCCGTCTTTGCCCTCCCAAGGCACTAGGGCAGTCAGACAGGAGGAAGGACGTGCAAACACTTGGCCAGGGTTCCAGGCCGCTGTAGGGGGCACAGTTCCAGCTGGGGGTGTGGTGCAGGAAGGTAGGAGGGCTCCGGGAAGGAGGCCTGGAGTGGTTGGAACTCTTCCCCAAACAGCAGCAGGGACCTGTGTCTCCCCATAGGTGCGACGAGAACTGCTTGAGCTGTGAAGGCTCCAGCAGGAACTGCAGCAGGTGCAAGGCGGGCTTCACGCAGCTGGGGACCTCGTGCATCACCAACCACACCTGCAGCAACGGTGAGCACCTCAGGGTCACCGGGCGCCTGAGTTACCTCGGGGCTGCGCTTGTAGGAGCTCAGCCCTCTGGCCTCTGGTCGAAAGAGAAAGGAAAAGAAAATGCAGGAATGTCAGCCCCTCCGAACAGGCGTGCTGGCCCCTCCTTTGATTGACCATCTTGGAGCCCCCCCCCCCCCAGTCCTCCCTTCTTCCCTTTAGACCTCTCACACTGACCAGAGAGGCATCCCAGCCGTCAACCCAGCTACTGGTGGTCAGTTTGTTGAGTGACTCTTAAAAGTGATTTTGTTCTTGTACTGTTCCCACTCTTACGCCATAAGCCCCAGGTGGCCTGTGTTTGGTGACTTCCTATAGGACAGGCCCGATCTTGCAGGTCAAAGTCAGGAGGCCTGTAGGGTCTGAGCCTCACAGAGCCCACAGTCGAGCATCTGTGCTGTGGGAGAGCCCTGGTTCTCTAGGCTGATTGGGAAACTGGGACGGGTTGTGAAAACAGGAACTCAGAGGAGACCAAAGACCAATTTGGGGATTCCAATTTGGAGATTTCTGGCAAGAGGAAGGGTTGGCAGGGGATTCTGGCCTGGAGATCCGGTGCAGGAGCCGTTAGCAGGTGCAGTGTGGCAGGGAAGGTGAGCTGGGCTCTGGGCCCTGTGGGCTGGCGTGCAGGCGGGGGAGCTGCCAGCCCCACGGTGTCCCTGGGCACGGAGCTGGCACTGGCGCTGGCCTGGCAGAGCACAAAGCCTGCACAGAGAGCCCTGGGCACACACTACAGACCACAAGTGGCCTCCTTGCTTGGTGTTCCGTTATTTTTTTTGGTTTGCAGAATTGTGTCCCTTGAAAAGCCAGGAAGCTCCCTCTGTAGGAAGTCAGGTTATGTATCCAGCCCAACAAAGTGAGGTGGTCACTGGAGGGCCTCCATTGGTGTAGTCAGTGTCTTCTCCCAGACCCTGCCACTCCCCACCACCCCTCCCCTGGATTTCCCCTTGTCTCCCAGATTCAGCTCAAGTCCCTGCATGCCAAGTGCCACCTCTGCCATGCCAGGCTCACCACATCATGGGGTGACTGTGAGGGCTGCCCTGTCTGCCGCCCACGTTCCCTCTGTGTTCCCCCGGCCCTGCATGCCATCGCGGCCCAGCAAGGTGGGATGATCAGAACAATCGTAACAGACCCCACAGTCTGATGTGTCCCTCTTTTCTCTTTCCCGGTGGGGCCCCAGCTGACGAGACATTCTGCGAGATGGTGAAGTCCCAACGGCTCTGTGAACGGAAGCTCTTCATTCAGTTCTGTTGCCGCACGTGCCTCCTGGCTGGGTAGGGACACCTGGCTGCCCGCAGCAGGCAGGGTCCCTCGCGTCCATCCACCTTTCTCCAGACTATTGGCCAGAACCTGTTTCGGGGTGGTGCCCTGCATCTGACAGCTTTATCTCCCTAGGAGCAAAGTCGTTCTGCAGCATCTCTGGGCACCCAGACCGAGTGGGTGGTGGGCCTTAAGGAGGTGTTCCTAAAACTGACAGCCTCTCAAACTCTGCTTGCTGGCTACATTCTTCTGGCAAACTCAAAACGGGAACAAAATGAATTCCAGGAATCCACAGCTCCAGCTTTGGAGCAGCTTCTGGAACCATAAGTTTACTGAATCTTCAAGACCAAAGCAGAAAGGCAAGATGCTTGGCATAACACATCACTCTTCTGCCCATGCTTTTGTGCAGTTCCATAGTAAATCTCACCCTAGGGCCCGGCCCACAGAACCCTGGGCCGTCCTCACCATGATGAAGGGCCCAGCACGCACCTGCTCATCGCCTGCCACAGAGCAGTCTGGGGGACGGTTTGGTCAGACTGTAAATAAAATAGATTTGGGGTCATAAAACGTACTACCACTGGGGATGGAGCATCTATTTCTACATAGTCAGCTACTTCTGAAACTGCAGCGACAGCTTAGAAAGTCACATTCCAAACCCGGATGGAAAGAGCCTGCCTTCTCTGCAGCGCTCTCCTTGAGTGAGCCGAGCTCCCCTGGTCACCGCCGTCTGTCTGTGTCTCTAGGAATCCCATGGCCCGAATGGGCCCCTCTACCTGATGCAGAGCCTTCTGGTGAGGGTCCCCAGGAGGCGTCCAGGAGCCAGCCAAAGGTGCCCTGAGGGCCAAGCGATTCCTCTTACCAAAATGTAAAGCACCCCTGAATTGTGGGTCATCTGTCACTTCCCAGTTCGTGAAGTTGCTTTTAAAATCCGTTCGGCCTCTGCTCGTCAGACTAGTTCCTAAGGTGGATGTTCCTGTGTCTGTGTGTACTGCAAGCCTAGCGACACAGTTGGATTTATTTCTGCCAAACCTGTGTAGGCATTTTATAAGCTACATGTTCTAATTTTTACCGATGTTAATTATTTTGACAAATATTTCATATATTTTCATTGAAATGCACAGATCTGCTTGATCAATTCCCTCTAATATGGGAGTAACATTTGCCTTAAATTTTTCCAAGCTCGTTCTTCTCCATTTTGTCCGGCTCCCTCTTTGACTATAATGCGTTTGCCTTGTCCCCTGGGAGCTGGGGGGAACCCAGCTGTTGTTTATGGAATCCACAACTCCGAAAAAGAAATCCACAATGTTAACCCTAAATTAATAAAAGAGTTAACATCCCATGGCAGTGGAGCCTGTATTTCTTTCCAAGGCACAACAATTAAACATGGTTGCTGACCGATGTATGAAATGGCTTTGTTTGTGCTTTCGGGATCCGTTTGATGTCATTACATGGAAGGTCTAAGCTTTAGTGAATGTTGCTGTAATGATGTTATGGGGGCAATGCCAGAGTTCCAGCCCCAGAGGGTCCTTGGGCACACAGACCCTTTTCAGGCCACAGAGCCTGGTGGGGAGAGGGGCTGGATGTGGGGATGCCTCCCCTCTGTCAAGGAGGAGCCCCCCCAGCCCAGACTGCGAGCCGCTCACCTATAGCTGCCAAGCGTGACTTACTTAGGTCACAGCTTGTTTTCTGTACGGCGATTGAGATCCCTGCACCCATGGGCTCTGTGCTGTCTGGGCTTTTTCCCACGGCCTCTCGGTGAGGTCAGAAGCTTGTCCTTGCAGGGAATCCTTTGGCTGCAAATAAAGGAAATGTACCAACTAGCACTGACTTAGAAAAAACAAAAGTGGATGAGGGATTCCGGAGTGACTCGGAATTTCAGGGAAGGGTGCAGCTGGGCCTTGTGAACCCTGGACCAGCATTAAATGTCCCCTGGACCCTCTTTGCATGGCAGCAGCACCTCCTCTTTCTCTAGTTGATGGGACAGATGACCACCAACATCTCCCAGGTGAAACTGACACAAACCCCCGAAACAGGCTTTCTGAATCTGCTTCTGGGCCCTGCTTAGTCTGCCTGGTCCCATCAGCAGTGGCCACAGGGACAGGCTTGTGAAGCAGAACGTGGCTGCAGGGAGCTCTTCCAGCGACCGCGTGTCTGGAGGAGGGGAGCAATGTGCAGCTCCCAGAAAGTGGGGTTAGGCCACCCAACCTGGCAGCTGCCCACCACGAGCATGAACTGACCAGAGTTGTCAGTGTGAGGCAATGAAGGAGTGTGTTTGGGAGACAGTAGCCAGGACTGGACAGAATATTGGTAAGGATTCCACCTCCCCCATGAGAATGACATTGAATTAAAACCCGCAATTGCTAAGAACCTCTGGGCCAGGGCCCCAGGTCAGCCCCTAGAACTTTTTGCCTACTGAGAGCTTACGGGCTAATGTTTGGAACTGAATCAGAGACTCCTTTTATCCCCAAAGGACACCAACTACAGGAAGCCAGCCGGGCAGCCTCGGGGTGCATGTACTCTCACCACAGTGGCTAGGCCAGGAGCTGTCCACAAAGTCCTAGGACTAAAAGCCACCTTGTTGAAAGGGACTGACCACATGAAATGTCTCTTTGCAAATGGCCCAACCTTACCGTTATCTGGACTCAGTTGGGGCAGGACATTTTTCTGGGTTTTGTTTTCCGTGATAGAGTTATGGATCAACTCCTCTAAATCTGTCATTTCACAGACTGAGGCTCACAGAGGTGAAGTGGGTTGCCACGAGCCACACACTGGTGAAGTTGCTCTCATCCCTGTCCCCAGGGAGGGAGGCTGGCTCTCTGCAGGATGGGGAGTCACTTCTGCAGCTGGCCCAACACAGCCATGATACATTTGTTTTAAATTAGGGGTGACATTTTTCTGACTTTGTCCACAAATTCTTTGGTACCTCACAGTGGTCCCCCTGTGTACATCCCCATCCCTGCCAGGCCACTGCTGACTTTATACCTTGTACCTCTTCAAAGGGCTGGGGAGAATTGCACTATTTTTTCTTGTTGTCATTGAGGAAGATTCTCCCTAAGCTAACATCAGCTGCCAATCTTCCTCTTTTTGTATGTGAGCCACCACCACAGCATGGCCACTGACAGACGAGTGGTGTAGGTCCAGATCCATGCCTGGGAACTGAACCTGGTCTGCTGAAGCAGAGTGCACCAAACTTAACCACTAGGCAACCAGGCCTG
Organism: Equus asinus; assembly: GCF_041296235.1. Taxonomy (NCBI): domain Eukaryota; kingdom Metazoa; phylum Chordata; class Mammalia; order Perissodactyla; family Equidae; genus Equus; species Equus asinus. Next base: position 113,111,882 of record NC_091791.1, on the reverse strand, counting down.
GCCCGAGAACTGCATTTTTTACAGAAGACACATCATGTGAGGAGGGGGGTGGATAGAGCTTTAAAAGAAAACATGGCCAGCAGTGGAGTGCCCTTGAATTTGGAGAGACTGCCATCCACTTCATTTGAATCATTGATAATAACAGCTGGAGCAAACCCTAAGCCTGAAAGCTTGAGGGTATGCTGGCGCCTCTAGGAGCAAGTGAGAGGTGGAGGTTTAGATCAGAGGATGAAAAGGGAAGGAGATGGAGAAGTGAAGTATAAAGGACATTTTAATAAGAACAAGCAGGGGTGATGGAAAGCAAAGCCATTCTCCAGCATCATATGACTGCCCAGCCAGCTGGGAGGCAGCTGGGTGCTGGCTGCCATGAGAAAGGAGTTTGCATCCTGTCCCAGCCTTCTTATCTTTTCCTTCCTCAAACTCAGGACTTATCCTTCCTGGCTGGTTGTATAGGCCTTTGCTGACACCCTGAGCTCTGTGGCTTGTCCCTGCACAGAACAGCACCCCTAAGTGGTGCAGCACTGAGCACCCACCTCAGGTCCTGGGGTTCAGTTCCCACCACCCAAAGCTTCCCCCCAACACACTATGTACCAGCCATTCCAGGGGTAATCAGCTACCTCCTAGGCTCCCTGTTGAGCAAAGTGGATCCAAACTGCCCCAAGCAGAGACCATCTCACTGCCAAAAACCGTGGTTCTCAACCTGCGGGTGATTTTTGCCTGCCAGAGGACATCTGGCAACGTCTGGAGACACTTTTGATTGTTGCAAGTGGAGGGATGTACTGACATCTAGTGGGTAGAAGTCAGGGATGCTGCTAAACATCCTGGAAGGCACAGGACAGCCCCCACAACAAAGAACTATCCAGCCCAAAAATGTCAACAGTGCCAAGGCTGAGAAACCCTAGCCAAAAGAAATGAAATCAAAAAAGGAAATCTTGGGACCGGCCCGGTGGCACAGCGGTTAAGTGTGCACGTTGTGCTTCGGCAGCCTGGGGTTTGGCTGTTCGGATCCCAAGTGCGGACATGGCACCACTTGGCACCCATGCCGTGGTAGGTGTCCCAGGTATAAAGTAGAGGAAGATGGGAGGTTAGCTCAGGATCAGTCTTCCTCAGCAAAAAGGGGAGGATTGGCAGCAGTTGGCTCAGGGCTAATCTTCCTAAAAAAAACTAAAATAAAATAAAGGAAATCTATTCTCAACTTCGTAGAGATACCCTAAAATGAATAAAACTGCCTATGGTTTGATTTATGTCCCTATTCATGTGCTGAAGCAAGGGAAACCCACAGAACATTTTTTTGTTTCTGCTTTTTCTCCCCAAATCCCCCCAGTACATAGTTGTATGTTTTAGTTGTGGGTCCTTCTAGTTGTGGCATGTGGGACGCCGCCTCAGCGTAGCCTAATGAGTGGTGCCATGTCTGCGTCCAGGATCTGAACCGGTGAAACCCTGGGCTGCCCAAGCAGAGCACACGAACTTAACCACTCGGCCACGGGGCCGGCCCCAAAACTTTCCTTTTTTAAAGTAAAGAAATAAACTTTTTTTTTATTGAGGTCAGATTGATTTAACATTGTATAAATTTCAGGCGTACATCATTATATCTCAAGTTCTATATTGACTGCATCGTGTTCACCAAGTCTAGTTGCCATCCATCACTGTATACATATGCCCCTTTACCCCTTTTGCCCTCCCCCCACCCTCTTTCCCTCTAGTAACCACTAATCGGTTCTCCGTATCTATGTGTTTCTTTATCTTCCACATATGAGTGAAATCAATAAGGTGTTTGTCTTTCTCCATCTGACTTATTTCACTTAATACCCTCAAGGTCCATCCACATTGTCACAAGCTGCACGATTTCATCTTTTCTTACGGCTGAGTAGTATTTTTGAATTAAGACCGGAAACCATAAAACTCCTAGAAGAAAACATAGGCAGTATGCTCTTCAACAGAGGTCTTAACAGTATCTTTTTGAACATCATGTCTCCTCAGGCAAGGGAATGAAAAAATAAACAAATGAGACTACATCAAACTAAAAAGCTTCTGCATGGCAAAGGAAACCATCAACAAAATGAAAAGACAACCTACCAACTGGGAGAAAATACTTGCAATCATATATCTGTCAAGGGGTTAATTTCAAAATATATAAAGAACTCACATAATTCAACAACAACAAAAAATTAACATCCTGATCAAAAAATAGGCACAGGATATGAACAGACATTTTTCCAAAGAAGATATACAGATGGCCGGCCAACAGGCACGTGGAAAGATGTTCAACATGACTAATTATTAGGGAAACGCAAATCAAAACCACAATGAGATATCACCTCACACCCGTCTGGATGGCTATTAAAAAGACAAGAAATAACTAGTGTTGGAGAGGATGTGGAGAAAAAGAAACCCTCATACACTGCTGGTGGGAATGTAAAGTGGTGCACCCACTATGGAAAACAGTATGGAGATTTCTCAAAAAATTAAAAATAGAAATACCATATGATCCAGCTATTCCACTGGGTATTTATCCAAAGAACACGAAAACACTAATTCGAAAAGATAGATGCACCCCTATGTTCATTGCAGCTTTATTCACAATAGCCAAGACTTGGAAGCCACCTAAGTGCCCATCAACAGATCAACCCTTTTTTTTTTTTTGAGGAAGATTAGCCCTGAGCTAACATCTGCCACCAATCCTCCTCTTTTTGCTGAGGAAGACTGGCCCTGAGCTAACATCCGTGCCCATCTTCCTCTACTTTATACGTGGGAAGCCTACCACAGCATGGCTTGCCAAGCAGTGCCATGTCCACACCCGGCATCTGAACCGGTGAACCCCCAGCCGCCGAAATGGAACGTGTGAACTTAACCACTACACCACCGGGCCAGCCCCTCAATCATTTTTTTTTTTTAATCAACAGATAAACTTGTTTTTCAAATCCAGCAAGCAAAGGGCCAAGTAAAACCAGCTCTCTGGTCTAAGGACACCACCTAGTGGTCCTCTCTGGAATTAAGTGAAGTTTGGATTGTTTTAAATTTTTAATTTTGAAACAATAAAGCAAAATTGCTGAAAAGTTACAAAGTACAGTAGAAAGGAATGTTTTCCTGAACAATTTGAAAGTAAATTACCAATATGATACCTTATTACCCCCCAAATTCTTTAGAGAGTATTTCCTATAAACAAGAACCTTCTCCTACATAACCATCAAAATCAGGACATGAACACTGATACATTACTACCATCTAATCCTCTGACTGGATTCAAGTTTCGCCAATTGTCTCAATAATGCCCTTAGCAAAAGGATCCAGTTTAGATCACACTTTGCATTTAGTCATCATGTCTCTTTAGTCTTCAATCTAGAACAGTTCCTCAGTCTTTCCTTGACTTTCATGACCTTGAGCCTTTTAAAGACTACAGGCCAGTTATTTGGAGGCCGTCCCTTAGTGCGTGTTTGTCTGAGGTTTCCTCACATTTTGATTCAGGTCACGCATCTTTGACAGGAATCTCACAGAAGTATCGCTGTATTCTTCTCATTGCATCCTAGTAGGTGATACAGGATTTTGACTTGTTCCATTATTGGTGATATTAACATTGGTCACTTGATTAGGGTTTTTTCCCCTTGGCTTTGAAATGATGATGTCTGCTAAAGGATGCCCACCACCACCACTGCCCAGTGGTGCTGACAATCCCAGCCAGTGCAACAGGCAAAAAATAAAGAAAAACTAGTACCAGAATTGCAAAGGAAGAAATAAAACTATCATTATTCTCAGACAGCATGTTCTATATGTAGAAAATCCAAAAGAACGGTTACAGATAAACTATTAGAATTAATAAGTGAATTTGGCAAGATTGCTGGATACAATGCCAGTTATCAATTGTATTTCAACTGTATTTCAATATACCAGAAACTAATGATTAGAAAATAGACTTTTTTAACAAAACATACCATTTACAACAGCATAAAAAAACTATTAAATACCTAGAATAAATCTATTAAAAGATGTATAAGACCTCTACACAAAAACTATAGAATAAAGAGAAATTAAAGAAGACCTAAATAAATGTAAGGTTATATCATGTTCATAGATTGGAATACTCAATATTGTAAAGATATGAATTCCATCCAAATTCACCTACAGATTCAGTACAATATAAATTAAAGCATGGATTCTCTTTTAGATACAAGATGTAGCTAAAATTTATATTAAAATGCAAAGGGCAAGAATAACCAAGACAGTCTCAAAGAAAAGTGGGAGCCCTTTTTTGAGACAAATATCAAATTTTTAAATAAAGCTTACTATTACAAAGAGTATGATATTGTGCAAGAATAGGCAATTAAACCCATGGAACAGAATAGCTGGTCCAGAAGCAGACCCTCACATATTTGGACCCTTGATTTATGAAAAAGGTGGCACTGCAGAGGAGTGGGGAAAGGATGGTCTTCTCAATAAATAGTGCTGGGAGAACTGAATGTCTATATGGGGAAAAATATATCTTGATCCCTACCTCAGACCATAAAGACAAATCTGTTCCTGGCAGATTGCAAATCTAAATGCAAAAGGTGAAAGAATAAAGCTTTTAGAAGAAAATATTCATGATTTTGGAGTAGGCAAAGATTTCTTTAAAAAGACACAAAAAACATTGACTATATAGGGAAAAGTTCATAAATTAGACTATATTAAAATTAAGAATTTCTGTTCATCAAAAGACACCATTAAGAGAGTGAAAAGGCAAGCCACAGAGAGAGGGAAGATGTTCACTGTACATATATGTCACAAGGACTCTTATCCAAAAAAGTATAAAGAGCTCCTACAAATCAGTAAAAAGGGACAGCTCATTAGAAAAATGGGCAAAACACCTAAACAGACACTTCACAAAACAACCTATCCAAATGGACAATACATTTTTTTTTGAGGAAGATTAGCTCTGAGCTAACATCTGCGGCCAACCCTCCTCTTTTTGCTGATGAAGACTGGCCCTGAGCTAACATCTGTGCCCATTTTCCTCTACTTTATATGTGGGACGCCTACCACAGTATGGCTTGCCAAGTGGTGCCATGTCCACACCAGGGATCCGAACCAGCAAACCCCGGGCCACCAAAGTGGAACGTGTGCACTTAACCGCTGTGCCACCGGGCTGGCCCCTAAATATATTTTTTAAATTTCTCAACTGTGTTAATAATTGGGGAAATACAATTAAAACCACAATGGGATACCACTACCAATCCGCCAGAATGGTTAAAAAAAAAGAGAGAGAGAGACAATACTGAATGTCTAAAGAGTGTAAACTGGTTGTAAACCTATGACCCAGTAATTCCATTTCTGAGTCTGTATTGTTCGCTTAAAGATATGTATTATAATGATAATAGATGCACTACTTATGATAGCTCCAAAGTGGAAATTACCCAAATGCTCATCAACAGCAGAATAGATAAACCGTAGAATATTCACACAATGAAATTCTATATAACAATGAGAAAAAATGAACTATATCTACACACAAACATGTTAAGCAAGAGATACATAAGGTAAAATTTCATTTTGCATTAATACAAAACTAGGCAAAACCAATCTATACAAGATGTTAGATTAGTGGTTACATTGGGGCAAGGGTGTGACTGGAAGAGGACAAGAGGGGGCTTCTGGAATGTGGCAATGTCCTGTTCCTGATCTGGATGCCAGTTGGTTGGTGTGTTTAGTTTGCATTCAGCTGTATGTATATCACACCTCAATAAAAAGTTCAAAAAGAATCAATTTCAGGTGGACTGTAGAGCTAAATGTGAAATGTAAAACAATTTAGCATTTAGTAGATACAGAAGAACATTTGGGGGATGAGGGAAGATTTCTTAAACAAGACAACCCACTAACCATAAAGGAAAAGATAAATTGAACATAAAAATTAGAAACTTCTAGTCATAAAACAACACCATTAAGGGTGGAAAGGCCAGTAAGCAGAAAACCCTTTCCTGTCCCAGACCTACATGACCATAGTGAAACTGTCCCCACTAAAGAGGACAAAAGACTCTGTCAATGGGTAAGGCCTCCTGAGCTAAGAAGCTTTTCCTTTGATGCCTCTTCTTGAATTGGACCATTTGAAAGTTCATTTCCATTGCAAAATGGGAGAGGAAACCACACTTCTTATCTTGTCGATTCGAATTGCAGGCCAGGTTAAGATTTTGTGATTTTAGGAATAGGAGGTTATCTTATGCAGACCAAAATGGACTACAGTTTGTATTTTGTGGCACTGATGATGTGTACGAGGACAGTATTTCTGGTCTCTGTGAGTTCTTCGGTACTTAAGCAGCTTTAACCCTTCCCAAAAGAGAGCGAAAGGCAAGCCACAGAGTGTATTTATGCCCAGAATATATAAAGAACTCCTAAAAGTCAATAAGAAAAAGGCAGACAACTCAATGGGAAGATGTGTAAGAGACTTACACATCGCTAGAGAGTGTGCCAATTACTTTAGCCTCTTGGCATAACTTAGGCATTACCTACTGATGATACCATACCAGCAGTTCAGTTCCACTTTTGGAGAAACTCAGGCACATGTGCATTGGATCTATGTACAAGAAAATTTATAGCAGCATTATTCAGAATAGCCCCAAACTGGAAACAGCCCTAATGTCCATCAACAGCAGAATGGATAAGTTACTGTGTAAGATATTCAATGGAATTCTATACAGTAGCGAAAATAAACCATCGCTGCATGCAACCTGGATAGATTCCAGGCATAAGATATTTTGGCTCTATATTTAGAGCCAAAGAAACCAGGTACAAAAGCATACTGTAGAATTCTATTTACATCAAAAGCCAGCAAAACTAATGTATGGTTTTGGATTCGCGGTTGCCTTTGGGGGCGGAGGGAAGCTTTCAAAATATTAGGGTTTTTTTTTTCCCCAGACCTGTGCAGCAGCTGCGCGCGTGTGCTCACTTGTCACGTTGAGAACTTGTGATATGCGCACTTTTCTGCATACCATGCTTCAATATAAATATTTAAGTGTCTAGAGACCACAGGTCTAACTGCAAACTCGACTGTGCCCGGAGCGGGTGACGCAGCTCTAGTTCTTACGTTATATCCCGGGGACCAAAGCCCAGGATCCAGACGAGAACCTGAAGTCCTGGGTCCTTCACTGGATCGCACCGCTGCCTGCCCCTCCTGGGTGGAGTGAGGACAGACACAGCTTCCCCTCCCACTCACGGTGCACTGATGCATAAGAAAGTTTCCCTCCGCTGCTTTCATATTTTGTGTAACTAGCAGACGCGCGTGTGCGGAATCAGGGGCCCTCCAGACTCTAGGCACTGCCCAGGAGAGAAGCCAGAACCACAGACAGCTGCAACGCGCGCCAGGACCTTAGCAAGGAACGCGCCCGGGGGCGTGGCTCTTCGATTGCTTCGGCCTGGACTTGGAGCTGCTGCGCACGCGCCGGCTGCGATTGGTGCTGCCTGGCGGCGGGGCGCGGGGCACGCCGGGACGGCTGTCTGGCGGGAGGCGGCGGGCGGGCCGGGGCACCGGGAGTGGAGGCGGCAGGATGGTGAAGCTGACGGCGGAGCTGATCGAGCAGGCGGCGCAGTACACCAACGCCGTGCGGGACCGAGAGCTGGACCTCCGCGGTGAGTCTGGGCCTCCGCGCGCAGCCTCGTGGTCCCCGCCCCGCCGCGTGCGCCGAGGGCCAGAGCTTGGCCCGCGGGCCTGCGTTCTCGCCCGCGGGCCTGCGTTCTCGCCCCCGAGCCGGGCTGCGCCGGGAGCGCCACGGCCGGAGTCCTGCCGTTGTGGCCGACAGGCCATCGTTTGGACTCTTCTGGGGTTCCTGTTGACGCTCGCGCCTGCTCACACACACGTGCCCGCGTTGCTGCCTGTTCCCTGCCCACGGGCCTCAGTCACACCTCGCTTGGCTTGAGGACAGGGAAAACATACTTTATATTGGTGGTTGTAATTCTAGTGCTGAGCGCGTGGTTGGTCTCCGTAGATACGTTGAAGTGATTTTGTGAGAGTGTACGTAGAATACATGTTAATTACCTCTAACTCATGATAGAGGAACCATGTTCGGGGACAAAAGCGATTGTTTCCTCAATATTTCCTTCTTCTGAACTTCAATTTTCTGGTATTTTCCTTTTATCAAAACATTTTATGAGGTGAACTGTTTCCCCGAGGCTTGCACCACCGAGTGCCGGGTGTAAGTGGTGGAAATTCCCCCTCTGTTCCCATTCCTCTAGCTATTTCCACCTTAGTAGGTCTTGCTAAGAAATTGGGAGTGCAGCTATCTAATCGGCATTTAGGAGGTGACTTCAGGAGGGATGTGAAGAACAAACTCTCTGGGGATTAGGTAATACAGTCTTGGTCTGCGGTTTGCTCCCGTGGGGACAACACAGTCTCAGGAGCAGCATTGATAGGCTCTGTCTTCTGCTTGGATCCCTTGCTGACAAAGCCCAGTGCTTTTATTTTGTTGAAATTAAGTTTCTTAGAGAAAGCTTCAGTTCAAGAGTAGCTGACCACTTTCACTCTCCTGGCACAGGTTGATCTTTGCCATCTAAGTCTGAAGGGCGTGAGTGTTGAGGATACTTATCTTGCTGCGGCACTTACTTGCTGTAGCCCTTACTGCTCCGAGTTGTGTGCTTTAACTTTGACTGGGTTCACTTCTTTATTCTCCTTGCACCTAGCACAATAATTGTGCCTATATTAGACAAATCAGTGAGTATTTGAGTGAGTTGTTCGCATGGTGATTTACCATTGTGTGTAAACTGTTGACCTTCAACTCTGGATTAGAGCTGGGGGAGGTGAAGTAAGGAGCGAGTGTCCTGACATCCTGAGGCTGTCCTGATGAATTCGGTGAATCTGGCATGGGGGAATGCAAAAGAGGTTGAGAACTGTTGTCCGCAAGGATGCACAAGGCTTGGACACCTACAGTAAGCAGCTCACGGTGTAAATTCCTGTTATGCCACTTAACTAGCTCTGGGGCCTTGCTTGCAGTGGTGTGAGGCACCTTGTAAATACTCTTACAAATGTTAGCTGCCAATATTACTGTTAGTAAGTGTCCTCATCATCGTTGCCCTTGTCCTCTGGTCATCTCTATTTTCATGTCCACTGCTAGACTGTAAGGTCCATGGCAGCTGGACTTGTGACTCTCCTGTTCCTCATTTTATGTGCCAGTACCTTGCACACTGTTTGGCACGGCTTAGGTGCTAGGTAAACACTTTCTGAATAAGTGAAAGCTGTGAATCAAGTTACCATGAAATACTGCTAATGTTTTAAGATACCTTTTAATTAGGTTAATGCTTGTGTGCTTTCTTCCCTCCATTTTACAGGGTATAAAATTCCTGTCATTGAAAATCTAGGTGCTACCTTAGACCAATTTGATGCTATTGATTTTTCTGACAATGAAATAAGGAAACTGGATGGTTTTCCTCTGTTGAGAAGACTGAAAACATTATTAGTGAACAACAATAGAATATGGTAAGTGTCTGCTAGTGGAAAGTAATTTTTTCTCCTTAGAGTAGATGTTGCCCTGTTCCCTGAAGAAGTTGTAGTACGTATTGCCAGTTAAAGCTACGTATTTCTTCTTAAAATGAGAAATGAGCTGCACTTTTCCCATACAGATCCACAGGTTTACTTGGCATTGGTCTAGTCCTACTTGCATCTCTTCAGAAATCTTGTATATTTGTATATTCATGGTAACCTTCTAATTTAAATTAAAAACATGCTACTTTATACGTAGTTTGACTTCTAAAACAATAATTATTAAAAGATACAAAGCTCAACAGTTATATTTTTGAGCGTCTCTTTCCACCTCATATCCTCGGCCATTTGTTTTTCTTTACAACTCGTTTTTAGAATATTACTTACTGAAATTGAGATTTTTTTTGGACCCTCTTTAATCATCTCTGTGTAAATTTTATCAGAGCAAAGTTATTGAAGGTCTATAGACAATGTCTTTAGGAAGTACTGGGTGGTGAGTTGCTTTTTGTAAGTAGCATATTTCTCATGAGTTAACCATTCCCTTCTGGTATAGTTGTATGTCTTGCATCTGAGCTGTGAATGCAGAATCACTTGCATTTCTGTGCCACCTGCACAGAAGTCATGAAGTGAGCTAAGTAATTTATTCTATGCAGGAGTTTCTCCTTTTTTAGTTTCCAGTAGACAGTGTGGTAATGGATGTAGAGCCCCAGGCAACTTTCGGGAGGCATGGGTCGTCAAATCATCCCACTTCTGTCACTAACCCTGTGGCCTCAGACAAGGTTTCCTCTCTGTGCCTCATTTTCTCTCTGTCAGATAGGGTTTTGGAAGAAAGGTCTCTGAAGTTCTTATAACTTTGAAGTCTGAAATGCTCTGAGCAAGGACTTAGGTAAAATTGTCAGCTTACTTAATTTTCTCCTTTGCTTAGAGTCTTTCTCTTTTTCTTTTAGCCGTATAGGTGAGGGACTTGATCAGGCTCTGCCCTGTCTGACAGAACTCATTCTCACCAACAATAGTCTGGTGGAACTGGTAAGTTGAACAGGGAAAAAATTATTTGGGGAGAGGAGTTAAAGGTGTACTACATGCTTCTTATAGAAAATTTGGAAAATCCGGAAAATTTTCTCATCATCCTTTTTCTTTATCTTAATTCAGGAGCTGGGCCTTTTTCAGTTATATATGTTGGAAATATCTTTTCTCACTCTGTTGCTCACCTTTTGAGTCCCTTAGGGTGTCTTGATGGAGAAGTTCCTAATATAATTATAGTCCAATTTATCGTTGTTGTTGCTAGTGCTTTTAATGTTCTGTCATGTTTCCCTTACCCTAGGGTTATAAAAAAACTCGCCTATGTTGCTTTCTAGAATTGCAGTGTCCAGTATGATAGCCACAGGCCACAAGTGGCTACTCTGAGTTGAGATGTACCAGAACTGTAAAATACACATCAGATTTCAAAGACTTAGTACAAAAAAATAATGTAAACTATCAATGATTTTTTTTATATTTATGTTGAAATGATAATATTTTGGACAGTAGGTTAAATAATGATGAATTAAAATTAGTTTCACTTGTTTTTTCTATTTTATTATGGCTGCTAGAAAATGTTCAATTACATATGTGACATGATTAAATTTTGTTGGACAATTCTATTCTGGAAATTACTGTTTTACTCTTCACATTTAGGTCAATGATCCACTTGGAATTGGTTTTCCTATGGGATAAGGGGCAAGTTTCATTTTCTCTACTTAGATATGATTGTTTTGACCCATTTTTATGCTTTTTAAATTTCTGTTCTGTATGTCTAACTTTTAACAAAATTGAGCTCATACTATAATATTGTTTTGTAACCTAGATTTTTCACTTAAACACTGGATGTTTAAGTCCATATTATATAACTTGGTTTTGGGTTACTATGCCTTTACCTCTCTTTTCTGTTTCCCTGATTGTTCCTTTCCTAGTAGACTCGGTCCATAGCTTCCTTCAAATTCTGAAAGGGAAGTCCTTAACTCCAGAAGTAAGAAAGCACTGGTCTGAGGCCATGTCCTTTCTGAAATATATGAGATATTCAACCAAAAATACACATTCATAGGGAATGTGTGGCATGATAGGGGCTGTTTGTATTTTTATGTATGTTGTAATTGTATTTAAAGCTGTTTGCAGAAGATGAAGGCTGAGTATATCCTATCAGTTACCGAAAGAGATATGTTAAAATCTCACATGGTGTTGGATTTGACTGTCTCCCTGGAGCTCTCTCAATTTTAGTTTTATATATTTTAAGGTTAGCTTATTTGATATACAAATTTTAAATTGTTAATATCTTCCTGGTGAACTGAACATTTTTATTATTGTGTTGTGACCCTTTTATTGCTATTCGGGCTTTTTTACCTTAATGTCTATTTTATCTGCTGTAGTATACCAAAACAAGCTTTCTGGGGCCAGCCCAGTGGCATAGCGGTTAAATTCACACACTCCGTTCAGTGGCCCAGGGTTCACTGGTTCGGATCCTGGGCATGGACCTACGCACTGCTTCTCAAACCATGCTGTGGCACCATCCACATAGAAGAACTAGAAGGATTTACAACTAGGATATACAACTATGTACTGGGGCTTTGGGGAGAAAATAAGAGGAAGATTGGCAACAGATGTTAGCTTAGGGCCAGTCTTCCTCCAAAAAAGTCTGTAGACAAAACAAAATTACCAGGATTAATAATGATTCACATTTCTGTAATGAACGTTTTGCATTTAAAGAAAAAAAACAAGCTTTCTTTTGGTGGGTATTTGTGTGATAAATCTTTTTCCAGCCAAAATTTATTTTCAGCTTTTCTGTACCTTATATTTTAGATTTGTCTCTTGAAAACAGCATATGATAGGATTTTTTTTTAATCCAGTTTGAAGTCTTCCTTTTAAATGAAGTATTTAGTCTGTTTACGTTTAATGTAATTACTGGTATATTTGAATTTGTCTTCTCTCTTTTCTGGAGCTTTTTATTTGTTGCACCCATTCTGCATTTCTTTTTCTCTCCTCTATTGCGTACACTCACCCTCCATCCCTCTCTCTCTCTTTTTTTGTCATTCCATTTTTTCTTCTAATAGTTTAGAAATTATTTACTCTATTTCTCTTCTTAGCAGTTTTAGGAATTAAAAATATGTATTTATCAAAGTTTGAAGGTAATCAATGCCTTTATCCTCCTAACAATACAGCAACCTTAAACATTCAATGTGCCCCCCAATTTGTTATATATTTATTCTGTCTTTAAAAAAACCTATCAAAGCATCATTGTTATGTTTTACATAATTTGTATGTGTGTAACAAAAGTTACCATTTTTTGTTCCTTTTTGTTTTGTTTTTGACAGCTTTTTTGTTTGATTGACAAATAAAAATTGTACATATTTAAAGTGTACAGTGTGATTTTTGATATATGTCTGCATTGTGAAATAATCATTACCACAGTCAAACTAACATATCCATCACCTCATATAGTTACTTTTTTGTGTGGTGAGAATACTTGAGATCTACTCTCTTAGCAAATTTCAAGTACACAATATATTATTGTTAACTATAGTCATCATATTGTATACTAGAACTTACCTTACAACTGAAAGTTTGTACTCTGCTCAATATCTCATCTCCCCTTTTCCCCCATCCCCCACCCCCAGCCAGTGGTCACCACCATTCAACTCTCTGTTACTTTGAGTTGGACTGGATTTTTCTTTTAGATTCCACATGTAAGTGAGATCATGTGATGCTTTTCTGTCTTTGTTCCTTTTTGGATCCTCCTTTGGTGGCAGTGTGCCCATAGCAGACTCTAGAGCTCCTTCTGATGGTGTTTGGGAGGTGTTTAAAAATGGCAGCTGACTTTCGGAACTCCCCTCCTCCCCTGCTTTTGTCTGTACTTCTTTTCCTCATTGTCCCTCTCACCTGTGTCCTACTCAGTCTAGCTCTGTTCCTAGCAGTTTCTCCTAGTGTAGGGCTTTGTCCTGGAAAGGACATAATTTCTGGTTATTATTAAGAGTGAGGACCCGAATTGCTCTAGCCTCTTCAGGCCTTATCACAGACTTCTTGTACTCAGTGGAATGTGCATTTCCTTTGGCTGCTGCTTTCAAACTGAGAACTGGTCAGTCACTTTAGAGTTCTCAGGTCTGTTGGATGCCTCTTGGCCTTCCTTTCCCTTCTTCCTGCACAAATGCTGTCACCATGCAAGTCTTGTAGCTATCACAGTAGTTTGCTCCTGCTTGTTCCTGTTTTAGGTTCTTGTCAGAATACCTTTTCATCTAGTTGTAGCTGTTGACCATAGGTTTTTGGTTTTGCTGTCTTTCTTGCACTGTTTTTTTTTGTTTGTTTTTCAGTTTTTTGCTGAGGAAGATTCGCACTGAGCTAACATCTGTGCCAGTCTTCCTCTATTTTGTATGTGGGTGACCTCCACAGCATGGCTGCCGACCAGTAGTATAGGTCTGCACCCAGGAACCAAATCCCAGTTGCCGAAGCAGAGCCTGCCAAACTTAACCACTAGGCCATAGGGCCAGCCCCTGCACTATGTTTTGTGGGACAGTTTTGGAAGGTTCAAAACTAACCTGCCTTCTTCCCATAATTTGGTCTTTTTTTTTTTTTTAAACTGTGCTGCTCCTCTCCTTGAAAAATTATTTGAAGAGATTGGGGGGATCCTGGAATAAAAGCACCCTACCTCAAAGATGGTATGCCTATGTTGCTCTCAGGCACCTAAAGGTACTAGCAGGAAGAACCACCTTACACCAGGATCCTGGGTTGAGGTTCCTGTGTGAATAACTTACTCCAGTCACATCAGCTTTCACATTACTTTATTTTCTGAATCATTGCTTTAAGCTCAGTAGCCCTTTTGAGGGTGCTACAGGAGATTTTTTTTTTTTTAATCTTTTCTGCTGTTGAGACAAAAGCTATTATGACCAAGATTTTAAGTTTAAGAAGCTCAAATTTATTCACCAGTTTATTCAGTAGATATTTATTAAGCATCTGTGATATGTTAGTATTGTGCTAGGTGCTGGAACAGTAAAAAAATAAAAGACAAGATGAGTCCTTGCTCCAAAGGCACCCACCGTTTCACAGTATCAAAGTAGCATGGTGTGTTCGTGTTCTTACCTCTGGCCATTATCTTACAGGGTGATCTGGACCCTTTGGCATCTCTCAAATCACTGACTTATCTAAGGTATGGAAATTATTTGTGGTGATGACAATGAAGTCTTTTAAAATAACACCATTACCAGCCTTTACATGAAAGCAATCAGTTAATAAAAAGTACCTTTTAAAATAAATAGCGAAAACATTTCCTTTGGGCCCAGTGCTCTATTAAAATTTCCCTAGTGTTAAGTTTATGCCATTGAAATCTGAAGAATAGTGAACTTTTCTTTAATTTATGGACTCCTCAGATTTTATTAAAATGGACTTCTTGAATGCTGTGCTATGAACAAGATTGGCATTATATTGTTCTTTTTCTTGTAGTATTCTAAGAAATCCTGTAACAAATAAGAAGCATTACAGACTGTATGTAATTTATAAAGTTCCACAAGTCAGAGTACTGGATTTCCAGAAAGTGAAACTAAAAGTAAGTATTATTCGTTTGGCTGTAAGTCATTATAGAGTTGTGTTTTCCTTTATGCTTTTGTTACTGATTTTGTAAATTGCCTGATGCATTTTACCGTTGGTTTGTAATAACAGTGTGGGAGAGAACAAGTCAGATTTGTTTTTTCCTAGCAGAGTTGATGGTAGGGCTTTGAGTTAAAGCTGTCTTATGTAGTGTTGGTAATTCCAGAGGGAGTGCTATCTCAGAGCTACAGTGACCACTATCAACAACAGACCATCTGCTTAGATACATTCCCCTTGGGGAGCTGAGTATAATTTGTTTTTCAGCAGCTTTAATTGTTAGAATGATTTTCCCTTTATTGGGAGTTCTTTTTTTTTTTTTCAAGATTGGCACCTGAGCTAACAACTGTTGCCAATCTTCTTTTTTTTTTTTAATTACTTTTTCTCCCCAAATCCCCCCAGTACATAGTTGTATATTTTAGTTGTGGCATGCTGCCTCAGCATGGCCTGATGAGCGGTGCCATGTCCGTGCCCAGGATCCAAACCGGCAAAACCCTGGGCTGCCAAAGCGGAGTGCACAAACTTAACCACTCGACCATGGGTCAGCCCCCTCTATTTTTTTTTTAAACTTTCTTAGTTCCCTGGGAGCTCCTCCTTGAAACTAGGAAGGGAGCTTCACCAGAGAGGCAAGACCACTGTGTCTCCTTTTAATTTGAAATTGGCTTTTTGGTATTTTTACCAGCCCAGAGTATTTCAGGAGAATTTTCTTCCATGTTTTCTGAGGAATGCATCTAAATGCATGTGGTATTCCTATTTCCATTAACTCTGTGTGTGGTGTCGCTGTAGGAGCGTCAGGAAGCAGAGAAAATGTTCAAGGGCAAACGGGGTGCACAACTTGCAAAGGATATTGCCAGGAGAAGCAAAACGTAAGATACGGATATCCAACTTCTCTCCACTTCACCTCCAGAAACACTATCTGTCTGGCAGTTGGCCTCTTACACAATAAACAAAACACCTGTGACTAATACAGTATTAAATTTGTGTGATGGTAATCCGTGACCATCAATGGTCCATACGTCACATGAGAGTTCTGCAGATTTAGCAGAGCAAATATTTCAGTATTTAGTCTTAATGTGTTATCGTATACATCCTGCTTTCTCTATAGGAAGATGAACTGGGTGGTGTTTCTGAAGGAGAGAGTTTTTGTATCAGCTTGTTAACAAAGATAAGATACTACACTGGTTGATTTACTTTCAAAAGCTTTTGAAAGTAAAAGAGAAGCAATTTCCTTTGGTCTGGATTTGACAGTTATGTTCTTCCCTCCCCTCCCAAGTTTTAATCCAGGTGCTGGTTTGCCAACTGACAAAAAGAAAGGTGGGCCATCTCCAGGGGATGTTGAAGCGATCAAGGTAATAATGTGTTAGGACTCTCAGACTGGAGAGAGCTGCTCTGGTTTTAGGACACAGAATTATGTAATAAACCAAGTTCTGAACAGTCTTATTTTTCCCCCGTAGTTGTTAGACTGCAGCTGTATTTCTGTATAAGGAAAAACTAGCTTAAAGTTACGATTTGACCAGACTTTGACTTGAATTAATTACACGAACCGGTTGAAGTAGAGGCAGCTTTGGTCTTTCTCATTTTCCCAGGAGGCGTTTATTTGAACAGTTAGTTACCTTTGTATGCTCTCTGTGTTTGCCTTAATTTTTACTTTCAAAGATTTGCTCTCTGAAAGATCCTGCTTGATGATCAGTGAGAAATCCTAATTTTATAATATTGCCTCTTAAATTATCCAGTACCATAATTCCAAATAGGTACTTCAGTTAGCTACAGTTTCAGAACATATGCAATGTTTATTTGCTCTCTTAAAAGAGGGTCTGCATCTCTACCAATTTTGGAAATTAATGACTTGTTTTTTTGGGTTGATTTCACTGTGCCAATAAAATTCTTTCCCCAGCACAACTATTTAATTTTGCAACTCAAAAAGTTGCTGTGAATTTCTGGAGGTGTTTCCTGGGTGATTGATATGTAGATGAAATTAATTGTCCATCTCCATTGTCTTCTGTCCTCCAGAATGCTATAGCAAATGCATCAACTCTGGCCGAAGTGGAGCGGCTGAAGGGCTTGTTGCAGGCTGGTCAGATACCTGGCAGAGAACGCAGATCAGGTCAGGAAACCGTGTTCTGTCTTTGTGCTTCCAGTTCATGTTATACTCAGAGTGATTCCAAAACAGTTTAGATGCTCTGACTCAGGACTACTGGCATAGTGCTTCGTTACCATCTCATGGACACAAATCCCTTTAAATCCTCTGTGAAGATAAATTAGTTGATATAGAATATTATGTCATAGGACTCGGGTTTTTTATGTGAAAGTTGAAGTAAACAATATTTTGTAGCCATGGAGTGAAACCAAACACTAGAGGGAACTGTCTAGCCTTTTACCTGCGTGTATATAGGATAGCTTAGTAGTTGGGAATACAGGCTCTAGAGCCAAACAGCCTTAGCCTCACCAGCTCTGTCCTTGGGTAAATTTCTTAATCCCCACTTAATCTTAAGTCCATTTCCTCATCTTTAAATCTGAGATAATAATAGTATCAACCTCAGAGGGTTGTTGGGAGGACTAAGTAAGATACTTCATAGATAGCACAGGGTCTGAGAGTAGCAAGTTTTTGGTAAGTGGTAGATATTCTAATATTTGAATGCCAATTTTGTGTCCGGCAGCATGGTGAGCCCTGGCGGTATAAAGTGAAAACTACTCAAAACAATGCATATTACAAGTTTTGCTATGAATGTAACTAGGACCTCTACCTAGACTGGCAACTCAGGGAAAGTTTCCCTGGGGAAATAGTGTTTGAACTGAAGCTAGAAATGAGTAAGACATTAATTAGACCAGCAATTCTCAGTGTGTGGTCCTTGAACCCCTGGGAGTCTGTAAGGTCAAAACTTTTTATAACAACACCAAGGCATTATTTGCTTTTTTCATCATATTAACATTTGCACTCATGGTGGAAGAGCAGTGGTGGGTAAAACAGCTGGCGCCTCTGTGCAGGTCAAGGCGTTGGCCCGAAGGATATTAGTAGTTGTCATATTCTCAACTGCTGCGCACTCTCTCAGTAAGATACACACGAGTTTCGCTTAAGAATGTCCTTCGTGAAGGAACGAGAATTATTAACTTTATTAAATGTCACCCCTTGCGTGCACATCTTTTTGATATCCTTGAGACAGAAAATGGGGTGTGCGTGGAGCACTTCTGCATATGTAAGGTGGATGGTTGTCTCCATGCACTTATGCACTTGTTTCAAGTGAGGGGCAGGCATCTTCTCAAACATGAAGTGAGCTTGTCACTTCAAGGAAAACAACTAATGGTGCTGGTTATCAGTGATAAAATTCCAGATTTCAAGCAAAAATTAAGAACTGGAAAACTTTTATCCACAACTGTTACCTTCACAGATTCCCAAACTTACAGACTTTTCTGAGGAAATTGGTGATATTAATGAATATGATTTTTTCGATAGTGTATAATGAAATGAGTCAACATTTGGAAGATCTGCATAACTCAGTGAACCAGTGTTTTCCAAATGATATTATATAATCATGCATATGTAAACAGTCCCTTCAAAGTACAAGATAGACCAATGGATTTTCAAGTAAGAGAGTATGACAGGTTCATTGATAAGGTTTCAGACTCCACATTACAAAGTAACCTTAAGAAACTACCAGTTTTTTCAAGTTTTGGCATAATATCAAAAAAGAATATTTGCAACTGTCTGCAAAGGCTATCAGAATACTCGTCCCTTTTCTAACTACATATCTGTGTGAGGCTGATTTTCTTCATTCAGTAAAAACAACAAATTGCAACAGGTGGAACAATGAAGGCAATACAAGAGTCCAGCTGACAGCTATTCATCAGACATTACAGAGGCAAAAATATAAAATGCCAACCTTCTCACTAAATATTTTTGTTTTATAGGAATATAATTGTTAACATGTAATGGATTTATTGTTTTAATGAATTACTGTTTTTTAAAATATTGTTTTAATTTCTAATACACTGTCAATAAATGTAATCTATATAAACAAAAGCTCTTTGGGTCCTAAAACTAAAATGTTTGAGAACCACTGAAGTAAACAAAGGCAGAGCCGCATTCTAGGGGGAGTGAACTACACAGACAAAAAACCTGTGGTGAAAAGGAACCTTGCACACTTGAACCAAAAGAGGCCAGTGTGAGTGAAGCTCGAGGCACAAGGAGAATGTGGTGAGATGAGCCGGCAGAGTAAGCGTGCGCCAGGCCATGCAGGGCACTGTGGCCTGCGACAGGTTAGGTCTTTAGTCCTGAGAACATGAGCAGTCTATTGAGGCTTCCAAGGCTTGGTGGTGACCGAGGTTGGGGGAGGAGGCATTGTCAAAATTGCTCCTTGTGACTGTGATATGACAGAATCTTAGGATCTCTGGGGATTTTAAATGTAGTATGAAATCACCCCGGGGAGAGGAAGGCAGAAATTGTTTGTGGCACTCTAGATTTCAGTGGGCCCAGGCCTCCAAGTAGCACCTCCCAGTGACATTTTCTCTTGGTAGTTTTGTATCTAGAAATCTGATATTTGCGTCTAACTGTAGAAACAATAAGCTTAAACATGAGTAATTTTCCCAGACACTGATGGCATTAAAACAGTTTCCTTTTTCACAATATATTGACCAGATTATCTGCCATAAGTTGTTGAACAAATGTTAGAACCTTTTGCTTGTTGCCATATTTTTCCTAATTTAGAGACAATAAAGTCACTGACTCACTATTCCCAGTATCTGGCATGTAGTAAGTATCCAGCTGTTTTTTGAGTATTCACAGTTTCTTTGCCCGTGGTAGTGGCAAGAACAAAACACAAAGTATAAGGTTTTTACCTTCATAAAAAATGTATTATCAGCTCAGCCAAAATGGGTTAGAATGGCAGGCAACAAGTTTGACTTTCATAAAACACCTTTGTGACCCTTTCCCTTAGGAATTGCCCATTCCTTCCCATACCTGCCAAAGGCAGAGGGTCTCGGACTGTAAGCTCCTTGAGGGCGGGATCTGCTGTTGGGTTTTTGTACCTAGTCCAGGGCCTAGCATGCAGTAGCCTCGTGGAATGGGCACTGACACACTGAGTGAGCACATTCTCTCAAACTGATATGACTTCTGGCTTTGTGTTTTTCTTTAGGCCCCACTGATGATGGTGAAGAAGAGATGGAAGAAGACACAGTCACAAATGGGTCCTGAGCAATGTGGCCTACATATCTATAGAATGTATAATATGCCCACTTAGGACAAGTCCTGCTTTTTGAACATGGAATAATAGCTTTGTGTCAGCAAAGTGGAGTTCATAAGCATTATTGAAATGCTTAAAACTGCTGCTGGTAATTTTGTAATACAAATTTTGAAATCTAAATGCCAGTTTTCTACAAATAGTGAAAATAAAGGATGCTCACTATGCTACCAAGTTGCATGTCGTCAGGGTGTGTGTGCAGTGAGGTACGTGGATGTGTTTAAGTTGGAAATGTAGAAGGGTGTCATTTCTAGGTAGGCTTTCCAATCCTCTCTGAAATGTTAAGATTTTTAAATTCTTACTAAAACTCAAGACTGTGCTGCCAGTGACTGTCAGTAAGAATCTGCGATCTCTGGTACATTTTTTTCTGCACAAAGAATAAGAAGAGCTTCATTCAAGGCAGCCAGGCTTTAGGGCCTTACAGGAATCCGTATTCTTTGAAGTTTTTATTTAGTCCTACAGACAAACATTGTGGAAATAGTGGTTACTAATTTGAAAAATTGGAGGGGAATGTACCTTCTGCTTGTCGGTTGATGGGCTTTGAGCAGAGGAGCAGCATGTGCCAACTTTTAGGAGGTACTGGGGGAATCGTGGCTGCCCCAGTGGGCAGGCTGAGGCACGGTTTCTCACATCTCCTAGACACTTTATTACATTCCTGTTGTGACCAATTTAAGCTAATCTAGAAAACAAAGTGGTAGAGGTGAGCATCTTGGCATCCATCTTTTCTCATCTGCTAGTGTTGCTTTGGGTTTTTCACGCTCCCTGGTGATCCTAAATGTGAGAAACACTCTTCAAAATAGGGCCCTAAACAATTTGGAGTGGCTGCTGATGGGCCAATTTGCTGTTCTTGTAAGGTGTATACAAGAGGCCTAAGACAGGAAGGAACTCTGCCTTCAAGGAGCTGCCAGTCTAGTTGGGAAGACGAAACAACAGAGGGGCTAAACCTCAGTGCGGTGGCAACTAAAGAAAAGAATAGGGTAGAGAGAGCTTTGGAAAGGAGATGGAACTTGGGCATCGAGTGAACCTGGCCTTTAGATTTCCTCTGTCTGACCCTGAACCCATGCTTTTCCAACTACAGTGCACCTCCAGGGGATCTTGTTACAAGGTAGGGTCTGTGGTGGGGCCTCAAGCTCTGCACTTGTGGCGGGCTCCCAGGTGCTGCCTGTCAGAGGACAACATTCCAGGGAGGATTTCTGGCCTTACCTCTCACTACGACGCTTTACCTCCTTAAGGAGTAGTCCCCTATGGTCCATTTGCTGCTGGCCCAAACCAGGTTGGATTGCTCTGTTGTTTTATCCCCTCCTTGACAGGTTTTGAGTTGTTTTCATGAATTCCTGGGGTATTTAGGCACCCTGGAAATAGACTAACTATACAATAGATGGGTTTATAAACTAAAAGTCTTACTCTTAATTTAATTTGAGGGGAAGATAACTTACTCAGTGCCTGTAATGCAGGGTTTCCTCTTCCTCTCACCAGGGTGCCTTTTGGGACTAGAACATTGCTAAATGTGCGTAGGATCAAAACAGAAAGACTTGAGGGGTCTTAAGATCTGCTGCTTCCTGGACTGGATTAGAATTTAGCTCCTCTAACATCATCGATGACATATGCCAGTGAGGCTGCCTTTTCTACCTCCACGTAGCCCTTCTGTTAATGCACATTGACCTGACACTTATGATAGGACAACTAAAATGATTCAGTTTTTTTTTTTTGCACACTTATGATCTTTGGAAACTATCCCCATCATATTCAGGAGTCTCCCTACTCCCATTGCTTATGAGCCACCTCACCGAATGGGACTCTGAATGAGGCTCTGGTCACTAGCCTCAGTAATGACCAGTTGGTTGCAGTTGTTAACTTTTCTGTGGTCACCTTCCTTACCTCTAACGAGTAGCTTACTTTGGGTCCTGGCTCTGAGTGTTGTGCAGTACTTAGCAATAATATGAGGCTTTGGTGCCATTCCCTGAATTGATCTGAACTGAACAGGATTACTTTGTAACCAAACAATTTAATGACACATGATTAATTTGGGGGCTGGTAAGAAAAAAGCAAAAGGGGACCTTGTTACATTATGCTATTGTCTCAAGTGAGGATTTTGCAAAAATTTGACCAGAGGTAAGTGAGAGCTTCTATGCTCAGAGCTCAAGGTCCATCACTGTGTCTCAGGACCAGAAAAATTTGGTTTGCCCCCACCCAGTTTTTCTCAGATGCCCAGTATTTTCAATGTGCAATTTTGTGGAACACGAGATTCCTTCAAGATAACTTGTATGAAGTTATAGCAGAAACTTTTGTAGCAGTGACCTAGTCATGTAACACTCAAAAGAACTTTGTTTCTGTGGAACTACATTAAGATGTTGATTTGAATATTATTAGTTTTGTAGTATTTGTATGTAATCAGTAAGTGCTCTGGTTTTGAGATTCTAAGAACTATAAATTTAGGAAATATATATCTCGTTTTATATATGTATATGTTTAACATAATTTAAAGGCTATGTAGGGAGTCTGCAGGAATGTCTGTCATTGAAAAGAGTCCTTATTCTTGTTTGAGAAAACACTCGTTTGATTGCCATCTCTGTAATCTCCCTTAGCTATCAATACCTTTAATCCTGTCTTATACATACTTTTGTGAAAAGGTGAGGTTTGGCCGTTTGTCAGTTAACTATTGCCACAATAATGCTGCATAACAAACTACCCCAAAACTTGGGTTTTAAGCGACACCCCGGTACATAGTTGTATGTTCCTCGTTGTGGGTCCTTCCAGTTGTGGCATGTGGGACGCTGCCCCAACGTGGCCCAATGAGCAGCACCATGTCCGCGCCCAGGACTCGAACCAACAAAACACTGGGCTGCCTGCAGCGGAGCACGCGAACTCAACCACTTAGCCACGGGGCCAGCCCCACGACAAACACCTTTTATTCTCACACTGGGCTCTGCTTTTCACTGCAGGCCTGTGGATTAACTTGGGTGGCTCGGCTTTACATAATTCACTCTCCTTGGACAATTCAGCTAACTGGGCAAAGGCACAAGAAGGAAGCACTCGAGGCTTCTTAAGGCCTACACTCAAAACTGACGCAGTGTTACTTCTGCCTCCTTGCCACTGACCGTGGTCAGCCACCTGGCAGAGTGCAAAGTCAAAGAATGGGGAAATACTCTCCTCACCTTGAGGCCGTGGCGAGGATATAGTTGCAAGAAGGAATGATGAATTGGGGCCAAGCATTTAGTCTACCATGGACAGTCATTGGTTGGGAATTCTGGATACTACCTTTGTCCTCTGTTTGCAAATAACACCTGAGCAGTTATATTAAGTAAAGTGTTTGCTGAAATAACTTTATGGTTCTAGACAGGCTAGGTGAGATGATACACCCTGTTTAAAGGGACAAAGGTAACACATAAGCTTGCCTAAGAAGAATGAGTAACTTCTATCAATGGAACCTTACGAACAATAATGTGCTAAGGAACTGACAGAAAAGCCTGTCATCCATGCACTCTAATAATTCAAAATCTACTAATTTTAGCTGCATATGCTATTCAGTATACTGTGTGTACATATGTATACACAAATACTGTAGTTCACAATAGTCACAATAATATTCAAACATGCTTTGTTCTTGTATGTATTTAAAATGTGCGTTTTCACCAGTGTTGTGCTGGTTTCTATTTTATATTGCAAAGTCCTGAGTGAGAGGAATTGTCCACTATTTTTGTTTAAATGATAGAAACTAAATGTTTCAATTTAGTCATCTTCATAATTACAGACATTACAGGCAGGGTGGGTAAACAAAGTGAGTAAAGCCATCTCTTTTATGCCCCACTTAACCAGATGTAGCATATTGACGTTTTTATGATATGCAGGTTGACATTACTCATTGGCTTGGTTTGAAAGCCAGCAACAGCAAATCTTTGCAAAGTAGGCTCTTCCTCCATAGCTACTCCAAGTATCTTAATTCCTGAATACGCTGTCAGCTCTGAAATGATGTTCACTGCCACGTTCTTGATATTTTCACGACTTAATCTGACACCTCTTGGTAAGGCAGAGCACTGTCTGTTAAAAACCTCAGCTAACCCAAGCCTCCAGCAATCTTAACCACTAAGTTAATATATAAAAATAAAACTCCCAAGCATTGATTGAAACTGTTGTGCCAGATCCCTTTTCAGAGCATTAACCCTGAGAGAAAAGATGTCCTGGCCAATTGCCTCCATGGACAGTGACCTCAATACACTGTACCTAATGCCTGCAGTATAAAGAGGTCAGGCAACACTGATCATCCTAGTTTATCATTATTTACATACAAGGTATATTGAAAGCTGATCCTAGACCAAGTATTGCAACCATAATCCCAAGAAGTGGTTCAGTTTTAGCACATTGGGTTTCTGCAAGACGCCAGAGCAAGTGAGAAATCACCTCAAAGCAAAGACTGAGGGTTCATCTTTTACAAGTGAGAGGGAAACATCAAGAAGGAGGAAATAAAATTCCTCCTCTTAAACTCATCAAATCAACGGCTGTCTTCACAGCCTTAATTGATGAAATCTAGAGTCCTTGGTTTCCCAATTTGAGGAGTCTGTTGTCAGGTGAAGAAGAGCTTTCAGGCTTTTCTTTGCCATGGCCCATGAACCCTCATGAATAGGAATCTCCTTTAAATTGCCTTCCTGACACACCGCTGAAGAGGTCGGCGTGGTCCCCGGAGCGGACCCCGTTGAGCAATCTCTGGGGGAAGCAGCGGTGGAGTCGCTGGCGGTGTTCGATTGGCGTGGATGCATGCCTGCCCTTCCTCCTCGCGGCGATGGCGGCTGCGCGCTCTGTTGTCAGCTGCTCGGTATTTTTTCAGTTATATTCCTAATTCTCAACCCTTCTTTTGAGACGCAGCTAGGTAAGACATTCACTTCAAAGCCTCCCAAAAAACCTCAAAGTCAAATTTCAAATAGAGTGCTTAAGGTAGACCTCAGAAATTCGGTTGGTGACAGGTGAGGAGTGGAAGGGAATGGAAGAGGGCATTGCAGGCAGAGGAAACAGCCAGGGCACTATTATAAATAACTGTGATAATGTCTTGTGACACATCGTAAGATTCAGTCCGTGGTGGAGCCATTGCTGCGATTCTTTCCCAAGAGGTTTTGATTCTGCAGGGGAAAAGAACCGTTGAGGATGGAAGGGGACTTTCTTAGCCTAAAAGGTATCATCGGCAGCACGAGGGGAAGGTTCCTCCTATTTCACCTTTAACCTTCAGTGGGGTGGACCTCGGCAACAACCCCAATGGCTGGGAGTCGCCAACCAGCCGAGCCCGGTTGCCTGGGACAAAGATGTGGGCGCAAATCCCGTTTCTAGGCAGCCCCTAGCGTCCCGTGACCTTAGTGTCCAATCAGAACAAAGGAAAACATTCGATAAGAAGTTTGCCAGGAGGTCAGTTACGCGGCCTCTCTCGGGCAAATAAGGATGTCCGGCGGCCCGCCCAGGGGTTCTCCCCGCCCCCACGGCTCTCCGCGTCCCTCCCGCCCCGCCCCGCCCCGCCACGCCACGCCCCGGCCACGCCCCACCCCGGCCACGCCCTCGCTGCGATAGGCCGAGCGTCAGGGCCGGGTCGCGCCGCGATTGGCCGGGACGCGGCCCGGCGCTCCACGTGGACGGAGGGGCGGGCCGTGAGGCCGAGGCTTGAGCTGACGCGGCGGGGCCCGGCTGGGCGGCGGCGGCAGCGGCCATGGAGCCGGACGAGGAGCGGCTGTCCGCGCGGCCGGCCGTGGAGGCCGAGGGGCTGCGCTTCCTGCACGTCACGGGTGAGTCGCCGCGGGCAGCGGGCTCGCTCCGCCACCGCCCGCCATGTTCGGTGGGTCGTCCTCCGCGTCGCGCCGGGCGGGCGTGGGGAGGTCTGGCCGGCAGCCGGCGTTGGCGCGGCTCGCAGGGCCGGGCGGCGAGCCTGGAGCGCGCGCCGAGGCCTCCGGAGCCGTACTTCCCTGGGCGGCGCCCTCGGGTCCGGCTTTGCGCGATTCCTTCACTTTGCGCACAGCGAGCCCTTCTGGGTTGCGGTTACTGGGGTCACTTGGTCCTTAGCGTTTGCCTCCCGGCCTCGGGGCTCCCCCGCCCCGCCGTCCACACCTGACTCCCGGCGTGGTCTGTCTTGTCCGGCCTCCCGTTTCTCCCTGCTGTGTCCTGATAACCATGTGTTCCCTAGGTCTGACAGAGCTTTGCCCTCCTGAGTCGGATAAACTTCTCTTCATCCCTCAAAACCCGGCTGCCTGCCCTACGCCCCCCCGGACCTGCCCCCCCGACTCCCCAGATGGTTGAGAAGCGCCTTTTCAGTGACCCCTGAATTGCTGCACTTCTCACTTTTGTTTTAACTGCCTACTTGGGAGGCCATTTGCTCAGCCTGCCCGTGGGGGTTTTGAGGGCAGGAGCTGCGCTTCCTTTGTCCTCGTGGATTTTATGGAGAAGTCCGGTAGCAGGATCGTTCTTAGTTTCTTGAAAACTGTTGTGTCTTTTCAGTGGGCTCCCTGCTGGCCGCCTATGGCTGGTACCTGGTCTTCAGCTGCATCCTCCTCTACGTGCTCTTCCAGAAGCTGTCCAGCCGGCTGAGGGCCCTGCGGCAGAGGCGGCTGGACCGAGCTGCAGCGGCCGTGGGTTAGTGCGGGAGACCCGGAGGGAGGCCAGGGCCTTACCCCACTGCCCTTAGCGTTTGTTAGTCTATTGTGAAGAGCGAGAAGTACCTGATCCTAATTTGTATGGGAGGAAAACCATTTATGCTTCTGAAATCGATGTTGGTGAAAGTGCAATAATTTTTTTTTCCAGAGGTTTTAACAAGATGGAAAACCTGCTTGATAGTGTGTAGGGAATGCACTGCATGTCTTGTCTCTAGCACCGCGTGGGTGACAAGAAACAGCCTCAGTTCTTCCTGTCCGCTGCATTTTGATCTTCACAGCTTACTCATCAGACTTGATTTCAGATTATGCTTGGCTGTTCCAGAAACTCATTTCCTCTGTAACAGTAGCCTTTTGACTAGCTTAGAAGCTCAGTTTCTGAGGACATATCCCAAAGAAACATTGCATGTTTTGAGAATAGCAGCGTAATTAAATACAAATTGTCATTCATCTGAGTCACCAGGATGACTGAGGTTGGGGAGGAAAGCAAAGGGCATTGCACAAAGGAGTCGTTAGTGGAAAGACTTGAAAAGCCCTTTACTCCAGTATACCTTTCTCCTCTCCGGTGAAACCCAGTGATCCTGCCATTCTCTCTGTCTTTTTGACTGTTGGCTGTACCTCCATCAACAAACTACAAAGTACAATCGTAAATCTTGCATAAGATGCAGGCTTTCGTGAAGTGATGACAATGGTGTTAGGGAAGAGATTCCGTCACCTGGTACAGCCATTTCTACAAGTGAAGTGCCGGCCCTGTAAGACCTGCTGACAACTGAAGAGTAGATTCCTGAGATGATGATAGGATGGGCGCTTCAAAAGAGGATTGTTTCTGTGAAGCACTGCAAAAAATACGTGTGCAGTGAAAGGTGTTACTTTGTGCTGTTGTACAATTTTGTTAGAAAAATTGGGTTAAAATAACTGTGCTTCATTGATTTTATTTTAAGAATGACCCAACAGTTACAAATGTTACCAAAATTCACATTCCTGTAAAGTGGAACTATAATTTTATTGTGTTTTTAAAGATAAAGTTCCGGTCATCTCTACCAGCATGCACACACACACACAGATGCCAGTGCTATTGTGACCATGACATTTTGACCCCTGTTTGATGAGGATTCAGTTAAGTGGCCTTTTCCCACTACTAACTGTCTGTAGATACTGAAGATCACCTATACTTTGGATGGTACTCCTGTAAACATATAAGTTCTAGTTTGTTTCCTTGTTTACAAAATAAGTCACAAGACTGTGTGGTTGCCCCTCGGTGGACCTTAACACAGCGGTCTGACTAGATGAGCAGATAAAGAACTTTACAGTGTATTTATATAATTTTGCTTTGTTTTATAAACTAGATAAAAACATAGATAAAGCTAGGGCATGCATTTCTATCAATGCTAGCTGGAAGGATTTTTCTTTCTTTTCTGTAGGATAAAATACTTGAGGATCTTTATCTCTTTTTGGTATAGATGTGGGCAAGTTGATGGCTAATGATCAGAAAACTTTCTTTGGTTGCAGCTAGAATTTTGGTCAACTTAGAGCAGTGAAATGTATGCAGAAGGGTAGAATTATTCATGTGAAAATAGATTTTTGCATTGTCTGACATCTATACTCTTGTATACTTCTAATAATATGGACCCTCAAGAGTTCCCATTATATATAATACAAGGTGCTTTATCTGAAATTTTGTCTGACATTTTAGAACCTGATGTTGTTGTTAAGCGACAAGAGGCTTTAGCAGCTGCTCGTTTGAAAATGCAAGAGGAATTAAATGCACAAGTTGAAAAGCATAAAGAAAAACTAAGACAGGTATGAGCTGGTTTTAGTTTGAATGGGTGGTCTTAAGAAATAGTCTGAGGCTTAGTGGGTAAAAATGTGTGTGTGTGTGTGCATGCATGCATGCGCATGTGCCCATTAGGGTGGGTACTGGCAACAACTGATTGTGGCAGAATCATTTCCACATAGCTTAGTATTGGTCAGCATGCTTTTTTTGTGCAGTTTACTCTTTAGGGGGAAAATATTCTTAGAAAGGCATCTTTTATTTATGTTCTTGCTTTTTAGTGGTTCCCTCACAGCATTATTTCACCCAGCAAAACTGTGTCCAGGTACCATGCCACCAGACACACAGGGAACACATGCAGCTTCTTGCTCCATTGTCTGTTTCAAGCCGTGTGTCTCGCATGACCTGGCTTGGTGGGGCCACTCTTCAGTGGATTGAAGGAGAGCCATGGGGGGCAGCCATGGGCTAAGCCCAGGGTTGAGATGGGGGGTAGGAGATGGAGTTTTTGAGTGGTTTTTTTTTTTTTAAGGCACCTGGTTTGGTTGGGGGAAAGTAGAAGGGGAAGGGAGAAGGGGGGAGGGGAGGCAGAACCAAGGACAGCTGTTGGAAGTGACCTGTGCAACCAGGTGGATTGTGCTGCTCCTCACAGGAGTAAGATCACCCACCAGATTTGACCCAGTCTGTGAAACTGAAACCACCAAATGTAGACTCTGCTCTCTAGTTTCAGTCCAGATGTTTCTGGGCCCCTCTTTATCCCCTCAGAAGGAAGCTTGTGCTAGCTCTAAGGCAGCTGAGAAGTTGGTCTTGCCTGTGTCTCCGGTGTTTCTGCTGCTGCCAGTGGCCTTTGTTGTTTCTGCATGGTCATCCAGTACGTGGCTGGTCTTCCAGCTTGGCTGGAGCCCAGAAGGAAAGGACAGAACAAGGCCACACCTGCTGCACACCCTCGCCCTTCTTGGTCACCGTCTCAGCGGCCTGCTTCTGTGTTCACTTGGTTGCCCATCCTCCACTTAAATACAGTCACTAACCTAAAATGTTAAAATATCACATTCTTATTATTTAATTTTTTAAATCACACGAGGTAAAAAAATGTCATGATATAAAAGTCTATACCATGAAAATTGTCTCTGCCCTCCTTGCTCCCGTATCCCTTCCTGTCTAAGCATTCCGTATTAAGTTTTTAGATATTTTTCGAGGAATATTGTATCCATATATAAATACGTGCATAGATCTTTTTTCATAGAAGTGGCAGCATAATATACATAAATGCCATTTTTGAGCAGTTCTGTGTTAGTTTTTTTCTTTGCTGATTTCCAACCATTTAATTATTTTTGTTTCTAGAGCCATAGAATAGGTTGAATTCCTTCTACTTGTCAGAATTAATGACTTCAGGGTCTGAGTTTTTTGAGTGTGTTATTAGTAAAATAGCTTGATCATTTATTGAATTTGCTGATAATAGCTGAAAAAGTCTTTTAAAAGATCACTTTTGAAAATTATTGTATAAGCTTCTAAAATTGGAAAAGTTTGGGACAAAAGCCTATGTTCAGTTAAAATTGTTATAGCATATGTCTCACGGACTTAGAAAAAAATTAATAATAAGCTGAGTCTGCCTGACTCACAGTTAAATCACCTTTCTTATTTGTGGTCTCAGGGTTTGTCAGCTGTCTTCCGTCGTGATGCTCTCTATGTTAGCTAGGAATGTAAAACTACCTTCAGGTCCAGAGGGGGTTTACTCCTTGGCTTCCTGTACTTGCAGAGGCTGGAAGATGAGGTGACAGGTACTTGGGTTTAGCAGCCATGGATTCTGAAAGCCATGGAGAAAATTTCTGGATATGTGCTTTCTAAGGCATATTCTCACATATCCTTGTGACATCACTGATTAATTGGAACTAGAATGAACTGCAGTGTGGGTCTGCATTCCTTTGGGAATGAGCGGTTCTGTGTGCGCTTAAGTTGCGGTACCCAGTTGCTGGCAGGAATGCTGCTGCTCAAGGAGTAGGAAGCAGAGACGAAGATGCAGGGCGCAGTGTTCCACCCCCTCGTCGGGGACCTGCTAACTGTGATTAGGAGCTTTCTCAAGTGCTTGTTGTTGGGCAGAATTTTCTGCTGAGATTAGCTTCCCTTATGTTTCATTGCACTTCACTTGCAGAGCACTTTTAAGTCTGCTCTCCTTGGGTCCTCATAGCCTGCGAAGCGGAGGGTTTAAGTGGCTTTCCTCAGGTGACACAGCCAGGTAGCAACAAAGCAGGCCTGCCAGCCACGCTCGCCCGTCTCAAGTCAGAGTTCTTCCACATTACCAAAAATGTTCTAGAAGGGCGAGTTTCAGAAGAACTGAATTGGTATTCTTTTTTTCATGACACTTTTTGCCATCTTTAATAGTGTACAAAAACAAGAGGTTCCGTCTGAGACTGAAACTCATGCCACTGGATGGCAGCAGTTTTGTTAATGGGCGAAAATGCAGGGGAAAGTTTGTTTTGAAGGACACTTTTATTAAAAATTGTTCAAATTAGCATG
Organism: Equus asinus; assembly: GCF_041296235.1. Lineage (NCBI taxonomy): Eukaryota > Metazoa > Chordata > Mammalia > Perissodactyla > Equidae > Equus > Equus asinus. Next base: position 113,080,706 of record NC_091791.1, on the reverse strand, counting down.
TTCTTTGAGAAAGATGGCCACTTCTGAATTCATCGTGTACAATGTGCGATTCTTTTGCAGCTTGAAGAGGAAAAAAGGAGACGGAAGATTGAAATGTGGGACAGCATGCAAGAAGGGAAAAGTTACAAAAGAAACGCAAGAGGGCCTCAGGTGATTCTAGACTTTGGCCTCGTGGACATTTTCAGGTAGACGAAGATTTGTCGAGTAGAATGTTTTTAAATAGCTCCTTAAGCCGGTGTATGTTTAAACAGGAAGAAGACAGTCCTGGGCCCTCCACTTCCTCAGTCATCCCCAAACGAAAATCCGACAGAAAGCCTTTGCGGGGAGGTGGTAAGTACCGAAGTACTGAACATTAAAGCGTTCTGAACAATTACAGGATGTACTTATCTTTTAAAAACAAGATTCTGTTTCTTTGTTTCATTGTCTATAAATTGAGACTAATTCCTAAGTTTAAGATTATGAAGATTAAATAAAAGAAACAGATGCAAAGCCACCCTCAGTGGCTGGGGGTCACCAACCTGCTGAGTTTTGTTGCCCAGTGGGCCCGGGGCAAAGATGTGGGTGCAGTTTCCATTCCGGGAAGCCTGTAACCTCCTTGGCCTCAGTGTCCAATCAGTAAAAAGTAAACATTCAGTAAAAAATCAAAAAAGGTCAGTCAAGGCCCTCAGGAAATAATCGGAATGATCACACTTGTGTTTGAGTATTCTCACTCGATCCCACACAGCCCTCTAGGGGAGAGGTCCGTAGGATGAAGAGTGGTTTGCCCATCTTGGAGATGAGTGTCAAGGGACTGGAACACAGTGGTTTTGGTCTTTCCAGCCAGGGCTTATTTCTTGCAAATAACTTTCTCAAGGAGACATGGATGGGTGTCCCTTCAGAGCTTTTTCTGTGTGCACACCCCACCCCCAGCACTTTAGGTGATACTGCAGCAGTGTGCCTCTGTCCCATCCTTGAGGACTTCACGTCCTTTTGAGAAGATGGGACTCACACACAAATGAAAATAAGTAATCCTTTGTGATCTGCTAAGAGTCCACGTTAACCCTGAGGGAGGAGAGGGCAAAGGTACTAGAACACTTCGTGTAGGACCCGTTTCTAGGCCAAAGACTTTATTCTCCATTGGAGGAGAAGGCGTTTCTGTAGGGAGGCACTGCAGAGGTATGGAAGCCTAGATGGCGTCTTAGAGGACTGTTAGGAGGCTGGACACGGGCTCTAAGACAGTGCAGACAAGCTGGGCTGCCCCTCAGGGGGTGATATGTGTGAAAAGAAAATGCTATTTTAAAACTTTTTTGCTGGAAGACTAGTTTTCAGAACAAACAGTGGTGATTTTTAGGAGAGGAGTGGAAGAAATTGTAGAAAATGTAATGCTTGACATGCTTACATGCATGGCCTCTCAGTGTTCCCAACAGTCCTGAGCTGGGTGCTTTGACTGGCCTGGTTTTATAAATAAGGAAACTGAGGCACAGGGCGTTATTGCCCAAAGATCCCACAGCAAGTAAGGAGCAAAACCACCTCATTTAAGGTCTGGCCGGCCCTGGAGCAGGAGCCCTCAACCTGGTCACCAAATGTCCATTAACTTTGGAAAGCTAATGAGTGGGCGGGCATAGGGGTGGGGGCCTGGGCATGTAGATTACCCAGTTCTGACTGGTAGAAGTGGCAAGTTCCATTCTGTTTTTATTTTTTTTAACTTATTTTTTGTATCTTGAACAGTTCTTACTTGATGTATACATTTTGTTAAGCACTGCAGTAGAAGCCTTCATATACTTAAATCCAGCCATCTTGAGAGGTTTTTTCAGCAGAATTTTTGTGCGTTTTGGGGAGCTTTTACGTGTTTTGGGGAGTTAAGGCCAAGAAGCTGAATGGCTTCTTTTATTCTCACCAGAAAGTCAATTCAAACTGCAATCACACTATAAAGTATTTTTTTCATATGATAGCTTAAAGTTTTATAAAAATGAGAATAGAATCCATATCTTTGCAGTACTTCATGCGTCAGGCTCACAGTTTCATGTTCCATATAGAATATTTCCAGTACTGTTTCCTCTGTCTTGTCCCAGGTTACAACCCTTTGTCTGGTGAAGGAGGTGGAGCCTGCTCCTGGAGACCTGGACGCAGAGGCCCGTCATCTGGTGGATGAGGCTAAGAATCTTGTTAGTGTCACTTTTGACATTAACAAGATGAATCCTTAACCCTCAATTCAATTGCCTTACACGCACACTTTTCACAGTGACTAGCCAAGGGGAGGTGGGGTTTATTTCTGTTCCTAACTACACGTGCATCTTTAAGGGTTGAAGTCAGCATAGGGTATAGACATTTGCACTAGGCAGTAGTGGCAGTTGGTCACACTCTGTTAAAGCCAGTGACTGCATTCATTGATTTCATGGGTAAGTGCTAGTTGGTAGGTAAAGGCCCCCGAGTGATTGGCGATCTTGATAAGAGAGACCTAGTAATGCTTCTTCAAGTTAGAAGTCCTTGCTGGTAGGACAGTCTCTGTGACAGGTTGCGTTGAATGATGTCGTCCTTGTAAATGGTGAGCCCACCAGCGAGGATTACTGATGCAGACAGTTGATGGGTTGTTTCTGTATATTTATTTTTATGTACAGAACTTTGTAAAAGAACTATAAATATTAAAAAAAAAATTGCAAAGAACATTTTTAGCATCTTTATTCAAGGAAATTTCTTTATGAACTTGAATTTGTCTATGAAACATTAAACAACTTTTTATCGTTCACAACCTCCTACTATTATTACTTATTTCACCTCTCAGTAGTCCTCACCTGTGATGAGTGTGACGAGTGGCAGACTCCTTGGGGTTTATCCCTAAAATTGTGCTCTTGGAGTTGAGTTGCTGAATTAATAGGATAAAGAAACATCTTGTCTGGAGGTGCCTCATGGGCCAGCCGGGTTTCAAAGAGCTCTGTTGGCCCTTGCCCTTGCGCCCTGAGTCGTTTGCAACGTTCTTGTCTCGAGGCTGTCAGGGATGCGCAGTAAAGGGCCAGAGAGTAAACATTTTAGACTTTGCAGGCTGCATAGTCTTTGGTTTTTACATTTGTAAAGAATTGTCAAAAACATAAGGGTTCTTAGCTCGTGGGCTGGATTTGGCCTGCATCCTGTAGTTTACTGATCCCTACTCTCAAGTCTAGATCACGAGAAGGAACAAAATTAACCTGCAGAATTAGTGGTAATTAGCTGGAAAAGTATTCTAGAATGGTCTCATATGTAAATTGGACAACATTTATTGAGTATCTGATATGTGTGAAATACTACATGCTTTGCTCTTTTAATGCATGGAAAGGAAAAAGTAGTCTGGTCTTAACGGACTTAAAATCTCTTGGGGAGAGTTGAGGGGAGTGAAAACACGACACCTGAAAAACATGTGATTACAGACAAAGGTTGGAATAGGCAAGACGAAGTATTTGAGTCTGGAGACATTTGAGTTAAATTTTGACTGGAGGAAATTGGAAGAGATTCCGGGCGGAGGAGAGGGTCAGTGAGAACAAGGGTGAGTCTAGTGAGGTTTAGAAGACCCCCTGAACCTTCATCTCAGGTTCCAGTTGTTAACTAGGTTGGCTTTCCTCCAACATAGGAGGTTTACCGCATGGGAAGTTTGAGACTTGGATTCACAGATTTCACCCAGGCTTGTTTATATTGAGAGAGATTCCCTTGTCGGATATAAAGGAACTTTTAAATAATTCTTCCTTTAATAGATTTTCTGTAGCTGAAAACTTGTGTTAGGCAACTCTCAACTATTCATTTCAGAAGTAGAAGGGTATGTTTTAGTATGTCACTGGTTTCCCTCAAACCTCATTTTTTCTCTAAATTTAGAAATTATCAAGTCATAGGCGCATGGGAAGAAACAGTGCTTAAACTCTGAAGTATCTGATTCTGAAATGCCCACCTTGCATCTAGCACTTTTGGCTGGGGGTGGAGGACGCAGTGTCCTGTGGAGAAGTGATTAGGATTCTGAAGGGGAGAGGGAAGCTTTTTCCTCTGCGTAGTGGTTAGCATTTGAAGAGCAATTCCCTTGTGCCAGCCACACACGGTCATATTTAATCCTCACTGCAGGCCTAGGAGGTAGGTACTGCCCTGCTTCCCTCTGGTGCTCTTTCCTGTAGAACAGGCTTTGAGTTGGCTCCACTCATCATCTGTTCCTCACCCTATCCTCTGCTTAATACTTAAGATGCTCTTACTGGGTCATCAGATGTCAAACTCCAGTGGAGCTTTTGGTCTCACCTTATTTGACCTGGTAGCACTTAACCCCTCCTTACAGCCTTCTCTTCTCTTGCCTTCCATAACACCACATACTCTGGGGTTTATTCCCATGACTGCCCACACCTCTCTCCTTTGCCAGCTGGGCCCAGGGCCACTAGTGTTCTCCTTGAACAAGTTTTCTGCATTCTCTTTCCGATTCCTCTTCCTCCGTTTGCTGTTCCATCTGTTCCACCAAAGCTCTTCTTAAGGTCACACGTGGTGTTAAGTCTGATGGATCATTCTCAGTACTCAGTGTAGTGTCATTTGTAATAACCAAGCCCTCCTTGAAAAACACTATGCTCTTGACTTCCAGGACTCCATGCTTGTCTGGTTTTCTCCTACCTTTCTGGCCGCTCCTCAGTCTCTTTTGCTGCTTTTTTCCTCCCCTTCCTGACCTCTAAACACTGGAGTTAGAGGAAGTCACAAAAGGAATTAGACGAGGCAAGAAGGTAACCATCACTCTTAAGACCACTCGATGTAACTGGCATCATGTATACCACAAGTGTACCGCTGCCTCTTCTAGTGATTTTGCAAATGGGTTTTTATAGCTGGAGATAAAATGTCAGCGTATCATACCCCAATTCGAATGGTGTATCTCAAAAGAACTTAGATGGAAAGTGAAGATGCTGTGCCCCGGAAAAACTGAAGACTCAGAGTACGTCTGGCAAAGATGAAGATGCTGTAAACAGCACAGACGTGTGCCCTCCTGCCCTCATGGGCCTTGAGATCTGTTGGGGAAAGGCAAGCATCGCATGGTTCCAGAAGTAAGTGACTGACTGTGATGAGGGCTACAGATGGAAGATACAGGCTGCAATGAGAAATGATCTGACGTAGGGGGACCTCACTTATCGATACTCTGTACCCACACATTCCACCTGTGTGGAATGGAGGAGTTGGAAATGTCAGGAAATAATTTAGAGATGGAATAAATCACCACGAACCGGGAGAGTCTTTCCAGTGTTTAGTGTTAGTACCAGTTCCTGACACCCTCCTCAGTAGTTTGTCCTCCTTGGGGGCCACTTGGTCATGTGGAAACACAGGCCTTAGCAAATGTCAGGCAATTTTACTGGCCCCTTGCTGACTTTTTAGCATCGCGGGAGGAAGTAATACAATGCCGCAAGACCAGCTTCGGGAGTAAATGTCTGCCAATGTTGATACAGAGTAGGCCCCTTTCATTTTGAAACATTTATTCCAAACCTCCTCTCAGTTCACTTCAAGCCTCTCCTCACCATAATCAAAACAGTCTGCAAACCCCATAGTAAAAATAGGATTTGTAATCAAAAAATGAGCTTGCCATCACAGCCTCTGATTTGGAAGATGTATCCGTTAGCTTTTTCAGTGTCCCAAACCACCCTGAACTTAATGACTTGAAACAACCATTTATCCCCTAGATGTCTACTGGGCTTGGCTCAGTTGATCTTGGCTCCACTCACTCGTGCATCTTTGGTCAGCTAGTGGCTGGCTGGGCCCAGATGGCCTCACTCATGTCTGGCAGTTGGCTAGTTAGCAGCCGGGGCAATAGGTGACTGGGCCATGTCTTTCTCAATCACCAGCAGGCTAGCAGGCTTGTTCACATGATGGTTTAATTCCAAGAACAGTGTGCCAAAGTTTTTCAAGGCTTTCTTTGCTTCACATTTTCTACCATCTCATTGGCCAAAGCACTTCGTAAGGCCAGTCCCAGTGCAAAAGATGGAGGTCCGCCTCCCAATGAAAGGAAATGCAGCCAGGGGGAGAAGCTAGCATTTGCAGCAGAAGTGTTGGAAATCTTCACCAGTCTTGTAATAGCCGTCTTTCAGCCTATGAAATCTCCAGTCTGAATCAAGGCTGCCCCTTCTTGATCCTTGAAGATCATCCCCAAGATTTAAAATAAAGAGAATCCCCAGCAAATGTGAAGAATCCTGCTCTGACAAATACACTTCATCCTAATCCCTAAAGGAGCCTAGAAAATGGCCTGTGTCAGTCCGGGTTCCAGCAAGAAACATGGTGCACTAACTGACTGACTGAGGAGTGGTCGGTAAAGGAGCTATTTGCAAGAGTGCAGATGGGGTTTAGGGAAACGAGGGCTGGGCGCAGCTAGCAACATGGGGGAGCCATTGATGCCCTGCTCCCTCTCCCCACCCGGCAAGCCTAAAGGTCCATGGAGGGAACAGTTACCGGAACCTGTAGAGAGGATGTGTGGAGAAGGCCGCCTGACAGAGACAACAGACAGCCAGCTCGCAGTAACCCCGCGAGAAGGAACCAGAATAGACACTCTGACCCTACTCTCCTCCCACCCACCGGTCTCTGCCAGTGCCTCTCACTGGTGGAACCCACCTGGAAGCTGAAGCCCCTGCTGGGGGTGGGGAGGATGTTAATATCTGCTAAGCCAGTTAACTGATGCTGTGACTCAATGTGGCTGTTACGGATTGAAATGTGTCCCCACAAAAGATGCTGAAGTCCTAACCCCCAGTACCTGTGAACGTGACCTTATTTGGAAATAGGATCTCTGCAGATGTGATCAGGTTAAGATGAGGTCATACAAGGTCATACTGGATTAGGGTGGGTCCTAACCCAGTGTGATCAGGGTATTAGTCTGCTAGAGCGGCCGTGACAAAATACCACAGACTGGGGGGCTTAAACAACAAAACCTATGCTCCCACACTTCTGGAGGCTGGAAGTGGAAGAAGATGTTGGCAGGCGAGCTTTCTGCTGAGGCCTTGGCTTGGCTTGCAGATGGCTGCCCTCCTGCAGCCTCTTCACATGGTCTTTGCTGTGTGGATGCTCATCTCTCCTGTTTCTGTGTGTCCGAATCCTGTATAAAGACACCAGGCAGACTGGAGTAGGGCCCACCCTAAAGGCTCATTTTAACATAATTACCTCTTTAAAGACCCTGTCTCCAAGATCAGTCACATGCTGAGGTACTGGAGGGTCAGGCTTCAACATATGAACTTGGGGGAAAACAATTCAGCCCATAACAATTGGTGTCCTTATAAGAAGAGAAGAGATGGACAGCGCGAGAAGACGGCCGCGTGAGGATGGAGGCAGAGATTGCAGTGATTCAGTCACAGGCCCAGGAGTGCCTGGGGCTGCCAGAGGCTGACAAAGGCAAAGAAGGAGCCTCCCCTAGAGGCTTCCGAGGGAGTGTGGCTCTGCCAACATCTTAATTTGGGACTTCTAGCCTCTAGAACCGTGAGAGGATAAATTTCTGTTGTGAGCCACCCAGTTTGTGGTCATTTGCTACAGCAGCAGAGGAGGCTAATACGGTGGCCTACAGTCAGATGGTGCACTGTTGGAATTTCCCTGGCCTGTTACAGAGGATGTCATCCAAAGGCTCAGGTGACACAGATGTTGCATGGGTCTCCTGTGTGTGCCCTCTAACGATACCCTCCATACATGGCCCAGAGGGCGTGCCTTCGTCAGAGCGTTAAGAAAGCACTGGTGAGGAGAGCCCCCGCGTTCTCGAAGAGCACGGGCTGAGTTCAAGACTGACTCTAGGATAGTGATGATGGGCGGGCTGGATAGTTTTGTTTGCCCCTCCTTATCCACCCTCCACCCCATCCTTGCCCAAGAGACTGACCTCTACGAGCTGTAGGGAGCCCATATATGCAGTCCATTCAGGCCTAGGCCACCTTGGCTGCAGGCCTCAGGTATGGGGCCTCGCAGATTTGAACACCATTCTCAGGTGCTCCAGCCAACACATTAAACGTTAGATTTCATTTTGAGAAATTTGGCTCCAGCTAGCCTTATAATTCATCCTCTTCCTTCTGACTCCTTTGGAGTGCACTACTTTGCACTGCTTTGGCCAGCATGATGCATGAGCTCCCGCCACACTTTGCAATGGAAAGCTCTGCCCTCCCTCGGCAGGCCTGGTACTTTTCCATCTGGGCCATGGTGGGATCAAACTCTTCTATGGCCCTGGCGGCAACGAGGAGCGGTGGGGTGAGTCCTGAGTGGTAATCCGCATCGGCAGGAGAGGCAGCTGCCCCAGCTGCGTCCACTGGAAGCTGTTTATGGAGGAAGAGGCTGGCTGGGGCTGAGGCAAAGGGATTTAGAGGTTCAAAGTTAGCCTCCTCTGCGTCAACCCATATCTCAGGTTAACTCCTTTCCCATCAGTGCCCTTATCGTGAGAGACCAGATAGGATTGAGCATTTAACTGGCAATGCAGCTCCACAACCCGGACAATCAGGCCCTTGGCCAGGTTTCAGACGTCTCTCTCCTGCAACTACAGAGGACACGGGAATTCCTCAGGGTTCTCTGAGTTTCCACTTGGGTTCTGTATTGACTGTAACTCCCTTTGATTTGTCCTTTTCCCTGGTATGCACTCGAGGGCCATCAGAAGCAGCCAGCTAATCACACAGAATTTCTAATCCCTCTTGTTGCCATTGTGACTGTTTCAAAGCCCTATGATCTCCCGATGCTTTGCTCCCCTCTCCTGTGCTGTTCGTTACCAGTGAAGGCCCGTGACACCACTGCCTGCCACGGATTACCAGTGTCGCACTCCTTCAATATATGAGCAACCCGGTGCCCAAATTGCCTTGTGAGGACCCATTTCCCAGGCCCACTCCTGGCACATTCACTGTATGCCTCAGAAAGGGTCCTGGGTAGGAACAGATGGCACAGACGAACTGGGTAATCGAGAAGAGCCTAATAAAGGGACAGCTTCCAAAGCTGTGGGCAGGGCTCAGGGACAGGAAGAAGGGAGGGTGCATTACCCCAGGGCTGGCAACACCAGGGAGGTCTTTACCACCACTAGGCCTGAGGCAGCAAGGGACAGAGGAGAACTGGAGCCTCCAATAGAAGTATGGGCCACCCCATGGGGCCCCCGCAGTGGGCCCAGAGAGTGAGGCCTGAAGCATGTGCTGCAGATGCTCCGGCTTGGAGGTGGCTTACAGTGAAAGATATGTGTGTAGGGAGGCTAATAAAATAGTAATATAAAATGAGGACAAAAGAAAAAGCTGTGCATGTCCAAGGCCTCATACAGTTCCTGTTATTGAGCATTTAATTCGGTTCAGAGTTTCTTAGCAGCCAAGGCAAAAAGGGAAATACAAGTCACTTGCTTCTCATTACTAGAAAAAAGAAAGATGTCAGATCTTTTGGGGGAGAAAGTTTATCCTAGCACTAAAGTTTAAGACAAATTTCATACATAAAACTTTAACAGAAGAGAAAGGATGCTACAAGGCATAATAAATGCCCCCAAGAACAGTTTTATGGCAAATTCAAATGAAGTTCTCAAGAACAAGCAAACCAGGAGTGCTGGTCTTTCTTGTAGAGACCAACACTAAAAGTTAAGGGTGTAACGTTAATGCACAATTCAGTGGAGACAACATTTGTCTTGGGCCAGTGGGCTTCATTATTCTTGGTAGGTAGCAGCTGCCTAGAGTTGTATATTGAGGACCCACAGTTCCCAGCAGAGTGGCTGTAACGACACACTATCTTCACTCACCTCAGAAACCATAAGTGAGTGGAAGTGATGTCTTAGTAGGCAGAACCTCATATCTATTTTAATTTTTATTTTTACAAGTAAGTAAATTTATACATTCTGGGGTGTGGGTTTTTTTTTAAAGACTGTTGCCAATCTTTGTTGGTTGTTTTTCTTCTTCTTCTCCCCAAAGCGCCCCAGTACATAGTCATATATTCCAGTTGCAGGTCCTTCTAGTTCTGCCATGTGGGATGCTGCCTCAGCATGACTTGATGAGTGGGGCTAGGTCCATGCCCAGGATCCGAACCAGTGAAACCCTGGGCCGCCGAAGTGGCGTGCACGAACTTCACCATTTGGCCATGGGGCCAGCCCCCGTTCTGGGTTTTATAGCATGTTTAGAAAGGCTTTCTCCATTCCAAGATTCTCTCATTTTACCAAGTCTTTTCTCATTTGAACCTTTGATCCATCTGGGATTTACTTTGATATAAAGAGGAAGTGAGCCATCTAACTTAATTTTTTTCCCAAACTGGTGTACAATTGTTCCATCTTTCCTTTGCTTTTATAATATGCCAAATTCCCAAATATCTTTAGATTTATGTTGACCTCTATTCTGTTCTATCGATCTCAACTGTACATGCGTGCTGTGGGTTGACTTGTGTGCCCCACAAAACATGTTAGAGTTGTAACCCCAGTACCTCAGAAGGTGACCTTGTTTGGGATTAGGGTCGTTTCGGATGTAATTAGTTAAAATGAGGTCATACTGGAGTAGGGTGGTCCCCTAATCCAACATAAGTGTCCTGAGAGGCGGCAAATTTGACACAAACACAGACACACAGGGAGCACCATGTGATGACGGGGGCAGCGACTGGACTGATGCAGCCGCAAACCAAGGAACCCCAAGGACTGACGGCCACCACCAAGAAGCCAGGAGGCCAGGAAGGATTCTACCCAGAGTCTCAGTGGGAGCATGGCCTGCTGACACCTTATTCCAGACTCCTAGCCTCCAGGACTCAGAGACAATGAATTTGTCTTATTTTAAGGCACCCGGTTTGTGGAACTTCGAAACTAACTCAATGCAGCAGCGGCAAACTGTTGTAGTTAATATAGCTTTATAGTCCTTTAATGTGCATTGGAGCTCGTCAGCGCTCGTTACTTTTTTGTGGAGTTTTTCTGGTTATTTGTGCGTTTTTTATTTTTCCATATATACTTTAGAACAGCTTGTCTAATTCTCCCCAAAAAATACCATTGCTATTTTTAATGGGTTTATATTAATCTTTTTAAAGTAATTTTGTGAGAATCAACATCTGTATACTATGGAATCTTTATGTCTAAGGACAAGATTGATAAATACGACCACCTAAGAATAAAACATTTCTGCTTGGCCAAAACAACCATAAAGTTAAACAACAATTTGGCAAAGAATATTTGCAAACCACAAACCAATAAAAAGAAGACTAAGAAGTCAATAGAAAAATATACTAAGAACACAAATTAACTCAGCATTTCCCCTTCTAGAAATTTATCCTAAAATACACTCACAAAAAAGGTATGTAAAAGAATATTCTTGGGTACATAATACAAAAGGCTGGTCTATCCAATATTATTACACAAATTGTGGAATATCCCTCCAAAGGAACACTGAGTGGTCAGCTCTGTAAGTGTGGCCACGGAATGATTTATATGAAGTGAAAAAAGAGGGTTGCAGACAATGTGTATAGCATGCTGACATTGAGTTTAAAAGTGAGGATGGTGTATATCCACACAGCACACACACACATGTGCTTGGATGTGCCTAGACTAATCTCCAGAGCAACACAAAAGAAACCAACCGTGGTGGTTGCTGCTGTGGAGGGAAGCTGAAAGGCTGAAGAGCAGGGTGAAAACAAGATTAAATTTCCACCCTTTTCTACCTTTTTAATTTTATCCCATGTGCACATATTACCCATTTAAATAAAAATATAAATTTTTGGTTTTTAAACATTTTACTGAAATACAAGAGCATATACAGAAAAGTACACACATTATAAGTGTACAGCTCAATGAGTTTTCACAAGCTGATCACATCCAAGTAACCAAGCACCCAAAGCAATATTTTATTTTTTTAATTATTATTATTTTTATTATTATTATTATTATTTTTGGTGAGGAAGATTGGCCCTCAGCTAACATCTGTTGCCAGTCTTCCTCTTTTTGCTTGAGGAAGATTGTCGCTGAGCTAACATCTGTGCCAATCTTCCTCTATTTTATATGTGGGATGCCACCAAAGCTTGATAAGCGGTGTGTAGGTCTGTGCCTGGGATCCGAACTCATGAACCCTGAGCCACCAAAGCAGAGTGCGTGAACTTAACCACTACACCACCAGGCTGGCCCCCCAAAGCGATATTTAAATATAGATTTAACCCATTTAAAAACTTCAAGAGTTTGACTACTATTAGTAAACATATTTATTTGAAAAATATATTTTCAACCACTTATAAAATACCAGAGCTTGCTTGGCTATTACTAGTAAAAGATAAAATTAGATTGTACATGTCTCACAACTGACATTCACTACTGTGACCCTCAAGTGAAGTTCAGGTGCCTTGGACTAGAGTCTTGCAATAGCACTTCTCTTGGTCACCCTCTCTCTTTTCGTAATGGTATTCCTATAATGGACTAGGTAATTCGGGCTAGACTGCCTTATAAAAGTAACTTTAGAAGCTGTACGAGATAGTTTTAACATTTTTTAAAAATCAGGCAATTATTAGGCCAAGATCTGGGAAGAAGGAGTGGGAACACAGAAAGGTGTTTTTCTCCTGAGGCATTTGTCAGTCTATAAGAGATGACTCAGAGGCTGAGCTGCATTGCTCCAGCCTCTCAGGACTAGAGAACATTGTCTGAATCTGGGGGCTGCCATGGGTGGGAACCTTGGTCAATGCCCCACCCTAACTTTGGATTGAAACCCTAAAGGCTTTAGCAGAGTTTGCAGCCTGGCTACCTGTCATCATGGGCCCTTTAAGAGCAGGCGTTTTCCCCCTTATGTCTGATAGCTTTTCTGGGGGTATTCCCTCTTGTTGTTAAAAGCCAGCAAAGCCAGATATTATGATACTTGTCTCAATTGTGCTGAGTCCAAAAGCTGCTTGTTGTGGCAACGCTCTCCCACTCAGATCCCCCAATCCTCCAGGGAAGGCTTCGTACCTTAAGCTTGCTCCAGGCTGTGAAACACCATGGCTAAAATATGGCTTTTTCCTCTCTGGAAAGGAATTTCTGCCTCTTCTGCCTCAGTCAGCACTGTCCCTTCTTGTTGGGGGTTCTTTTCATTCAGTTTTCAGTTCTGTTTCAGGGGTGATTGTTCCAAGAGTAGTTGTAAATTTGTTGAGGGAGGAGGTGAGCTTAGACTCCTCCTACACAGCTGTCTTCCCAGCAGTCCTCAGAAGTGTTATTTGAAGAAACAATGGTAGAGACTTTACCAAATCTGATAGAAGACATCAATGCACAATAACCCAACAGATCTCAATCAGGATCAATACAAAGAAGACACCTGGGCACAATATAGTAAAACTATAGAAAACCAAAGACCAAAAAAAAAATTTAAGGGGCTGGACCCATGGCCAAGTCATTAAGTTCACACTCTGTGCTTCGGCAGTCCAGGGTTTTGCTGGTTCAGATTTTGGGCACAGACCTAACATCGCTCATGAAGCCATGCTGAGGTGGCATCCCACATAGCACAACTAGAAGGACCTACAACTAGAATATACAACTATGTACTGGGGGGCTTTGGGGAAAAGAAGAAGAAGAAAAAAAAAGATTGGCAGCAGATGTTAGCTCAGGGCCAATCTTTAAAACAAAAAGACAAAAATCAGCCATAGTAAAAAAAAGACATCTTTATAGGAGCTTATCTTTGATGGACCAACAGTTAGACTGATAGCTGGCTTCCATCAGAACAACCACTGGAAATGAGGAGACGTCGGAGTAATATCTATAGTGACTTGAAAGAAACTAACTGCCATCCTAGAATTTTCTACCCAGGAAAACTATCTATCCCTCAGTGAAGAAGGCAAAATGAACACAAAGACATTTTTAGACAAACAAAAACTGAGGAAGCTTACAATCAGCAGACTTGCTGCAAGAGAAATTCTAACAGATGTTCTTCAGTACAAAGGCAAATGATCCTGGTTGGAAGCTGGAGAAGCAGGATGAATGAAGAGCAACAAAAGAGGTAAATATGTCAGCAAATGCATGACTTTAAAAATACTAATATATCATAACATAATATAAAATATATAATAAAATATTACAGTATTCCACTGTTTGTATGTACCACAATTTAACCATTCCCCTATAACTGTATATGTAGGTTATTTCTAACTTTTTGCAGTTATAAGCAGGCTGTGATATGTATCTTTGTAGTAAATCTAGTCAAGCTTTTGCCAGCCAAGGCTTGTGGATAAATTCAGCCTATGTTCTCATAAGGCCTGCAGTGCAGGTGTAAAATGTTAACATTAATGGCTAATTCATACCCTTTGGAAACTAAACAAGTGTATGGAAGGTTGGCATTCTCCCCTTGGAAGTTGAGAATTCTCTTCTCTTGGTTGGTGTGCTGTTATTAGTTAATTCTCTCTTAGCTTTAGTCCCACCCTTCTATGGATTGGGACTGAGCATTGCCAACAGGGGGCGCTAGAAGGAGGCTGCACGGCTGGAGGGGGATGGAAGGGACTTTTCTTTCCTGTCTGCCCCTTTTGCATGTGAGCATCACCCCAGCAAAGCTTCTTCACCCCAGCAGAAGCAATTCTTCCCTGTTGCAGCAGTTCATGTGGTGCAGTTTTCCCTAATGACAGAGAGACCAGCACTTACTGGTCAGAGCCCCCTCCTCAGAAGTCTGAGTTTCAGCTCTGTGGGGCCCCTCCTCCAAGATTCCAAGTTCTAAGAATCCCAGCCTCTCCCCCTTGTTCCCTCAGTCCTAGGAAGAGTTGCTGCTTCTGCAGCTGCCACTTCCATGATATCTTAGTGTTTCCCTTTACCCTTGGGTTAACTATTTCACAACTCTGTGCCTAGTTAACAATTCTTCATGTTAAATTCTGTCTTTAAGATTTCCACTTCCAGCCAAGAGGGGATAGCAGTGACTGGCTTTACCCACCCACCTGAAACAACCACATCAGACAAATAATGGTTTCAACATACTGATCATCAGATAATGAAGGACAGTGATTGCAGAAAGATGAGGCACAAGCAAGGTCACCACATCGTTGCTCCAGCTTACTGCCTTAGAGTTTCTGGGACACAGTATAGGAAGAGTGAACCCAGGTGGAACCTACCTGATTCCAAGAGTTGAAGAGACAGAGCTGGAACTTGGAGGATCCCAAGGTGGCTAGAGTTTGCAAGGCAGAGTACCAGAAAAAAGAGAACAATAGACAGATCTGCAGAGGGTCTCCCTCAAACGTTTGCGAGCACTGATCAGCAGATGCATGTGAGAAAGTTATCTGAGGCTGGGAAAAGAACCCCCAAAAAGAATTTGAAGGAACAGTATCCAGCACTCATATAGGTCAGGAATAGTGCCTGTTTCCACCAGCCAGACTGGAAAACCTAGTAATTAACAGGACGTTGGGTAGAGCGCTCAGGAAAGTCTTGCCTCAGTAAGAAAAACAGTCCTGGACTGAGCACTGCCCTAGACCTGCCTAACAAGCCAGGAAACAAAGACCCAAAAGGATCACTCTGCTTCTGAGGAGCTCAACTGCATCCCAGACCAAAACTCAGGATTATAGGCATACAAAAATATCCAGCACCCAATGAGGTGAATTCATAACCTCTGGCATCCAAAGATTGCCAGGCATGCAAGAGGCAGGAAAGCGTGACCCATAATGAGGAGAAAACAGTTGAAACTGACCCGCAATTGACAGAGATGTTAGAATTAGCAGAGAAGAATGTTAAAACACTTATTCTAACTATTTCATTTGTTCAAAAAGTTAAGCAGAGACATGGCAGATATAAAAAAAGACACATAGAACTTCTAGAGATGAAAACTACAATGTCTGAGATGAAACACACACTGGATGGGATTAGCGATTGCAGAAGAAAAGATAGTGAACTTGAAGGTGGGGGCATAGACGAACTCCAAAATGAAACCTGGAGAGGAAAATAGAATTAAAAAAGAAAAAGGTCTCAGAGCCATGGGGCAACTTCAAGCAGCATATTAATATGGACAATTGGAGTCCTGATTGAGGGGAGGACAGAAAAAATATTTGAAGAAATAATGGCCAAAAGTTTCTAAATTTTATCTAAATTATAAAGCCACAGATACAACAAGAAACATGAAGAAAACTATACCAGCACACATCATAAATAAATTGTTGAAAATCAGTGATAAAGATAAAGTAAAAAGTAAAAGGAGAAAATCTTAAAAGCAGACAGAGAGAAAAAGGCACAGGATATACAGAAGAACAAAGATAGAGATGACGGCAGATTTATTGTCAGAAACAACGCAAGTGGAAAGGGATCAGTTTATCAAGAGGACACAACAATCCTAAACGTTTATGCACCTCGTAACAAAGCTCTGCGTGAAAACCCGACAGAACTGCAAAGAGAAATGAACACATTCATAATTGCAGTCAGAGCTGGCAATACTCCTCTCTCAATAATTGATAGAATCAATAGACGAAATCAGCAAAGATATTTTAGACAATACTATCAACCAACTTGACCTGATTGACACTTACAGAACGCTCCGCCCAACATCAGCAGAATATACATTTTTTGTTTTTGAAGTGCACACAGAATGTTTACCAAGCTAGACCATATTCTGGCCATAAATAAAGTCTCAAAAACTTTTTAAAGATTCAGGTCATACAATGTATCTTCTCTGACCACAATGGAATTAAATTAGAAATCAGTAACAGATTTCTTGAAAATCCATCCCCAAATACTTAGAAACTAAATAACACATCTAAGTAATCTAAGTGATTTTTAACTAAGTGAAAATGCAAACACAACATTCAAAATTTGTGAGATCCTGCTAATGCAGTACTTGTGGGGAAATTTACAGCACCAAGCACCTATGTTAGAAAAGAAGAAAGGTCTCAAATCTTGAAAAATTAGAAACGTAAGAGCAGATAAAGCCCAAAGTAAATAGAACAAAGAAAATAATACTGGTCAGAGCAGAAATCAATAAAAATAAAGCAGAAAAACAGCAAAGTAAATTGATCAAAAGGTGGTTCTTTGAAAAAAAATCAGTAAAATTGAAAAACTTCTAGCTAGACTAATTAGGAAGAAAAAAGAGAACATACAAACACCATTATCAGGAATGAGGAAGATGATATCAGTATAGATTCTATAGATATTGAGAAGGGAAATATTATGAATAACTTTATGCCAATAAATTCAAAAATTTCAAGGAAATGGACAAATTCCTTAAAAGCTGCAAACTACCAAACCTCACTCAAGAAGAAACAGATTGTTAAATTGCTAAGAGGGCAGATCTTAAATGTTCTCATCACAAGGAAATAAAATTTGTAACTAGAGGAGCTGCTGGATGTTCACTAGACTTATTGTGGTGATCATTTCACAATATATACATATTTCAAATCATATGTTATATGCCCGAAACTAACATAATGTTTATGTCAATAGTATCTCAATAAAAATTAAGGAGAAATCGATAACCTGAATAGCCTTATATCTATTAAACAAAGTTAAAGAAATTGAATCCTAGTTGAAAACCTTCCCACAGAGAAAACTCTAGGCTCAGATGGTTTCACTAATGAAATCTACCAAACACTTGAGAAAGAAATAATACAAATTCTACACAAACTCTCCCAGAAAAGTGAAGGGGAGGGAATACTTTCCAACTCATTCTGAGGATAACATTACTCTGAAATGATAATCAGACAAACACATTACAAAAAAGAAAACTACAGACCAAGATCCCCAAGACATCCCCCATAAACAGAGATGCAGAAATTCTAAACAAAAATTTATAAAATTGGATTTTATAAAATCATGTAATTTATAAAAAGAATAGAGAGTTCATGATGTCGTGATCAAGTGGGGTCGGTGTAACATTTGAAAATCAATCAATGCAACTCATTATATTAAAAAACTAAGAAAGAAAAACCATATGATCATCTCAACAGACACAAAAAAAAGTGCCTAACAAAATTTAACATCAATTCCTAACAAAACCTAGCAAAGTAGGAATAGAAACGACCTTTCTTAACTTGATAAAGGGCTTCTACCAAAAACCTGTAGCTCACACCATGCTTGATGGTGACAGACTGAATGCTTTCCCCCTGGTCAGACACTCCTATCCAACATTGTACTGGAGATTCTAGCCAGTGCGTTAAAACAAGTACAGGAAGTCAGTGGTTTCCAGATTGGAAAGGAAGAAGTGAAACCGTTGTTATGTGCAGATGACCTGATCGTCTATGTAGAAAATCCGATGGAATCTACAAAAAGTTATTAGAACGTACTAACTGAATTTAGCGTGGTTGCAGCATGCAAGATCAATATGCAGATGTCAATTTTATTTCTATAAACTAGCTACAAACAACAGGAAACTAAAATTTGAAAATTATATTATCACCAAAAATTAAAAAATATTTAAATCTGACAAAACATGTAAAAACCTTCTATGTTGAAAACTATAAAATATTGCTGAGGGAAGTTAAAGAAGACAAATAAATAGAGAGATACATTGTGTACGTGGGTTGGAAGATCTAGTATTGTTAAGATGACATTTCTCTCTATATTGATCTGAGGATGCCATGTAATATCAATCAAAATTCCAGCAGACATTCTTGTAGAAACTGACAAGGTGATTCTAAAATTCACATCAAAATGTAAAATATCTAGAATAGCCAAACCAACTTTAAAAAAGAACTAAGTTGGAGGTCTAACATTACCTGATTTCAAGACTTATAAAACTACAGTAACTAAGACAGCATAATGTTGGCATCAAGACGGACAAACAGATCAATGGGAACAGAATAGAGAATCTAGAAATAGACCCACACATATATGGAAACCTGATTTTGATAAAATTGCAAATGCAGTTCAGTGGAGAAAAGATGGTTTGTTTCAATAAATGGCGCTGTAAAAATTTAATATCTATATGGGGAAAAAAATAACTTTGGTCCAAATTTCATAAAAAAAATTAATTCAAAATGGCTCATAGATCTAAATGCAAAATCTAAAAGTAGAAAACTTCTGGAAGAAAACATAAGAGAAAAATTCTTTGTAATCTTGATTTAGGCAAAGATTTCTTAGCTATAAGAGGAGAAGCACAATCTATAAATTTCTGTGCTTTAAAGGGACTGTTTAGGGGATAAAAAGACAATTCACAGCCCAGGAGAATATAGTTGCAAATCACATATATGATAAAGAACTTTTATTCAGAATATACAAAGAACTCTCAAAATTCAAGAATAAGAAAACAAACAACCCAGTTTTTTAAATGGGCAAAAACTTTGAGCAGACAGTTCACCAAAGAAGACCTATGGATGGCTAATAAGCACGTGGAAAGATGCTCAGCATCCTTAGTAATTAGGAAAATGCAAGTTAAAACCACAATGAGGTTCTACCACGCACTTTGAAAGGCTAAGATGATTCCCTATTCCAAGTGCTGGCAAGGATGTGTAAGAACTGGAACTCTCACACGCTGCTGGTAGGAAAACAGTTTGACAGTTTCTTAAAAAGTTAAATAACACCTACCATCTGATCCAGACATAACAGTCATAAGTATTTGCCTAAGGAAAATTAAGGCACATGTCCACACTTGCACGTGAATGTTCCTAGCAGCTTTACATGTAATAGCCCAAATCGGAAGCAGTGCAAATATCCATCAAGAGGTGAATGGATAAATTGTGATATGTTCATAGAACGGAATGCCGCTCAGCAATAAAACGGAATGAACTATTGATACATGCAATAACATGGGTAGATCTCAAAATAATTAACGTTTGAAAGAAGCCAGATTAAAAAAAACTACATACAGTACGATTCTATGTATAGAAAACTCGAGAAAATGCACACTAATCTATAGTGACTGAAGGCAGAGCAGTGGTTGCCTGAGAAGGAGGTTAGGGCCAGGGCAGGAGTAACTTCCGTGGCTAATAGAAAGTTCACTATCTTGATCATTCACTCTCAGTCGGCACTCCTATAACAGAATACCAGAGACTGAGTGGCTTCAAAACAGCAGACATTATTCCTCACAGTTCTGGAGTCTGGATGTCTGAGATCAGGGTGCCAGCCTGGTCGGGTGAGGATCCTCTTCTGGGTCTCGGACTTCTCACCACATCTTCACATGGTGGAGGGACACTAGGAGCTCTGTGGGGTCTCTTTTACAAGGGCACTAATCCCATTCCTCAGGGCTCCACCCTCCTGACCTAATCACCTCCCAAAGGCCCCACACCCCACCACTAATAGCATCACCATGGGGGGTTAGGATTTCAACATATGAATTTGTGGGGGGGACACCAACATTCAGTCCACAGCAGTGGTGGCGGTTTCACAGGTGTATACATGTATCAAAATTTATCGAATTGTACATTTGGCACGTGCAGTTTATTGTATATCGATGAGACCTCAATAAAACTGTTTTTAAAAATTCTCTCTGCTCCAATAACTGGTGAGGTTTTTGTCCCCTGTCTGGACCCTGGTGGCACAGGTGGTTCTGGGCAGGAACAGAGCTCTGTGAGATCTTTGAGTCTCTGTCAGCCTTGCTCTTGATGTCACAAAATTCGACAAAGGAGTGAAGCAGAGGCGGTTTGGGCCTGGAATATGTTCCAGGCAAGTGTCACGGGCGGCTCCCGTGTTTGAGCCTCAGTAACAACAGCCTCTCATCCTTGCTTCTGATGTTTGCCCTCTCGTGACTGAGGCGGCTGGCTTTATTACTACTAAATATTTAGAAATAAAATGTATTTTGCGATAGCATAAATGTTCATTTCTCATTTGACCAAATAAAACATTTATTAGAGAATGTCATGAAACCCAGGAAATGTAGAGAAGAAAACAAATTATACTAGTTCTGTATAATTTCCTCCTGTTAATTTCAACACTGTCGAAATGATGTGGAACGATTTTGTCCAGCAGCTGAGCCAGGTGTATCTTAAGCTACTTCCAGTTTGTGATAATAAAAGAATGTCACCGTTGAGACTCCCTTCCATTTGCTAGGCAGGGGGCCACCTTTTCAGAGGGCCCTCTGAGTTCAGGTGTGGGTGGGGACTGGAGCCTTTCTTGGGGGTACACAAGCAAAGCAAACACTGTATGCAGATAGCCACGCCACTGACAGTTCACGTGAGTGCAAAAGTCTTAAAGATGGCATTTTGAGGAGAATCGCAAAGAAAACATTTAAACCTCAAACTTCTGCCCCAAAGGCTTGCAAACAGCCTCTCCAGTGTGAACTCCTCCGCAGCTGTGGCCCCCAGGCAGCTGCAGGAGGGAAAAAGATGCTCCACTAGCATCTACTACCATACACAGTTTGCCCTGGCTGGTATTTTTCATCTGTTGGGGAAATTGACCCATTTCCCACATGAAAGCAGAGATCCATGGCTCTCAAAATTACCTGGTGGGGTGCTTGCTACATCTACGGACTCCAGCCCCACCTCCCCTAGAGTTTCTCATTCAGTTTCAAGGTACAAGGGGTAGCTTCTAACTGACCGTTAGTTCAGCTCCTCTCATTTTACAGTGTCACCAGCTAGTTAGCCACAAATTCAAGACCAAGACATCACCTTGGAAAATTCTGCTGAAGGCAGTAATTGGAAACAGCTTATTATTAACCATAGAATAGAATATCCAACTATTCTGAGTCCAAGGTGAGAGACCTTGACTTAGGAATAGCTAGAAACCACAAGGGGACGCCCTTGTCCCAAGGTTCCAGCACTGCTCTAGACCCCCTCTGTTGTGTTTGATACTACAACAGTCCAAGAACATGTTGAAAGATTGATTCTTTTATAAGTTTAAGGGTAAAAAGCGACGTGGCATGAGGCCCGAAGATCGTGGAAGGTCCAAGAATGAAGCACAGAACGAGCGAGTATAAAACAAGGGAGGAAATCGGTTCTGAAAGAAGGGTGGGCGTTTTGATGGTTTGAGAAGGCTCTAAATACTTCCAGGTGGGAAAAGCTACAAAGTAAAAGTTCAATTCGATCTCTGAAATTTTCATTTTAATCACTTGCTAAAGGGTGAAAGACAAAACTTGAAAGAAAATCTTTTAGAGATGCTTGCTTAGAATCTGAGGCATTCTGGGCTCAGGTATTGGCTAACTGGTTGGTGACAGCACTCACCATGTGGCTGAGTAGTTTCACCTCTCGGCGGCCCCGGTTTCCACTTCTGTGAAACAAGTTGGCAGGTAGAATCTCTGGTCTTAGCGATCAAGACTCTGCTAATTTCATTTTAGGGCCTCAACTTGCAGGAAATTGGTACCTTTTTTGGAGGGTTAGATAGATTAATACAATCAGATAAAAAAAATCAGACAGATATTTAAAAGTATGCATTGGGAAATCTCACTCACATCTTTCAACGGGTCCCCCCATAGGTTTCACATTTATTTCTTATGCATCCTTCTAGTGTTTTACTATAAAAACTCTAGCAAAATTCTGATTCTGTCTGCTTTCTGTTCTGCACCATGTGGTCCTCTTTCCATTTCAGGAGAGAGCGAGCTTCTGTGCCCTGTTTTACACGTGCAGAGTATTTGATTCTCTGACAGACACACCCTGGCTTCTCTCTCCATTCCCCTCTAAATGGACACATGGGTCTAGTCTTTTACTATCACAGACAACTTGGCAGAGAATGACCTTGTACAAGTATCATTTTGTCGTGGTATGACAGGAGGAAAAATTCTCAGAAGCAAGATTCCTGGGTAAAACGTAAATGTACTTGTCATTTGCAATTTTGACAAACTTGTCCTCCAAGCAGGTTGTAGGACTCTGCCCTCCTCCCAGCATGTTTGAGAGCCTCTTTCTCCAGACTCCTCATCAGAGTATATCCTTGTACCACTTTTTATTTTTATTTTATTTATTTATTGAAGATTGGCACCTGAGCTAACATCTGTTGCCAATCTTCTTTTTTTTCTTCTTCTTCTTCTCCCCAAAGCCCCCCAGTACACAGTTGTATATTCTAGTTGTAGGTCCTTTTGGCTCTGCTATGTGGGACGCTGCCTCAGCATGGCCTGATGACCTGTGCCATGTCCGCGCCCAGGATCCGAACCTGCGAAACCCTGGGCGGCAAAGCAGAGCACACAAACAACCACTCGACCACAGGGCCGGCCCCTACCATTTTTTATTTTGATCTCTTGGAGAGGCCTTAATGCCAGGACTGGGAAACAATACTTATCACCCATCAGATGGGTGGTGACCGTGTTTGTGACCCCAGCATGGGCGTGAGAGCATAAGAACAGGGTGTGTGGAAGATCAATGAAGTGGGGTCATTTAGCAGGTTTTATGGTGTTAATGTTTTCTTATTTGTGCGTTCTACTTCATGGGTTTGTGGATATGAATTTCTGCTGCCTCAATTCGTAGCTTAAACCTTCTTCCACAGCTTGAATTTTTTTCCCAAGCAATTTTACGGTTCATTAGGCCTCGAGGAAAACAAAGAGAGTTTGAGCTGCACATCTGGAGTGTTTCCACAAGGCGCCCAGTCCTGATCGCCACTGTGTGTAACCCTCAGGTGGCGATGCTCCTAACCAGCTGACCAGCGCCCGGGTTCTGATGGGGCCAGGGGGGCCTCCTTCCCTCCTGAGGATTGGAAGCCTTGTCTTTGTGCAAACTCTCCAGCTGTGGAAACTCTGGCACTGCTCTAAAGATTAATGGCATTTCTTGGCAAGGGATGGGAAAGGCAAACTTCTCTGCTACACAAGGATTAAGTCTTAGACTAGAAGCAAACGGTCCCTGGCCTCTGCAGTGAGGTTATCTCCCAGAGAACATTCGGGCTGTCTCCTAGCAGTGCCTGTACTGGCGGCAGCCAACGGTTTCCAGTTAGTAAGATTACATCCCATCCGGTATGCTAAATTTCTTCTCCCCATCTCTCTCACTTTCTCTCTCTCTGTCTCTCTCATTTACACGTACACACACGTTTGGGTGAGAAACACACCTATAATGCTCAACATCTGACAGAAAGAATGGACAGAGCTGATAAGCAGACCAAGGAAGCATGAAGAACATTTTAGCACAACTAGAGTCAGATCCACTAGTGTCTGGAAGCCATAATCATTTGCCCTTTCCTGCATCTGGCTGGAAATGCTGCAAATAGAAGGAAATATCGAGTAAAATTAATTAGCTAATGAGGACCTTAAATGTCACTTTAATAGCAGCATTAATAATAAAGCAAGGTTTTACTGGGTTAATAGAAGTTATGCGGTAATATTAGTAGAATGGTTATTATAGGTTTTCTTCTTCGAAGGCAATGAACAGAGCAATCTGAAAGGACGGATTATTGTAACTCCCTCCTCTGCACTCACTGTTTCTTAAAAGAGGCATTTCTAAAGGTTTTACAAAATTATTACTACTTTTTGCAGGGCCCCCTGTTTGAGGCGGGAGTCCAGGAGCTGCGTCTTTAAAGAAGCCCTTACAGGGAAGTCTGTCAGTTGTTCAAGGCTTGCTGCCAACAAACAATTGAGGTATTTACCAAGCGTTTCCAAGAAATTGCTGCAAATTATATGAAATGTTATACCTGTAACAGGCATTCAATGTATTAGCAACAGAAAAAATGTAACGCATGTGGGAACAGAGTTGCGATATGTTCAGAAAATGTTCAGTAATGTAGGTGGAGATGAATTCTAATTAAATGTCATAGAGAATCACACGCATGAAAACAGAAAGGAAGTTAGATGATGTGGCATTCTGAAGAAATTTCTAAATAGCAGTTTAGAATCACTGAGGAGGAACTTTTAACAGAATCTAGTGGAAAGACCCATTTAGAGACGAGGAAACTGAGACCCTGAGGGAGGACACAGCTTGTCCAGGTGGGACTTCCTCAGTGCAGAAGGAAGACCATGACCCACGCTCTGCATCCCCGATCAAGCCCGGGCCCCCTTCTCAGCTGGGAATGTGTGCTGTTAGGAGACTTTGTCGTTGAATAACTCTGTACTTTGGGGTTTCCCTTACAAGTTTATCTGATAATGGTTAACACCACTCCTTTTGCAAATGAGAAAAATGGTCAGTGACTCCCTCAGTTGAACAGAGAGGGCTCCTAGTGCAGTTAAATCGAGAAAAAGTTCTTTCCTCAATTTAGTGAGGTGAAATGCCTATGACATCTCATTAATTTGACTTTTCCTCTGGAGCTGTCCTGGCCTCAAGGAGGTTTTGGGGAGGGTGCATCTGGGTGCTTTGGGGGTGGAGGGCTCAGATGCATGCCATCCTCCCTGGATCCTTGCTGGTATTGGCTGTGCAGGGGCTGGTGGGGTTGGTCTCTGGAGGGCCTCCATATTGAGTTTACCAGCCCTGTCTGGCCCTTTGGGCCTTCGGCTATCACTGAAGTCCTTGATTCGAGGTATTTGCCTCTGACTGTGAAATCCCCACCTAGGACAGCTGTGCCTCCTGATCGGGGTCTCTGCAGGGCCCCTCGCTGGGACACTTTTGGATCCCTACCCAGCAGAACTTCCTCAGCTTGACCTTCCAGCTGCTTCTTCCAGCTGTGCTGGAGCTTCCCCTCCCCTTCTCAGGATGCACTTGGGAAGCAGTTCCTGCCCCAGTATGAAGGCTCCTGGAGCCCCTGGGCAACTTCTACAGGACTCTGGCTTCCCTCTTCTCCTCCTGCCCTCCTCTGGCCTGGCATTCCCCCGCTTTTCCTGCGAGGATTTCACCCATGCCACATTCTCCTTGTTCCGGGTGCTCTAAGCCTTCAGGCTCAGCCTTCATGAGAACAGGGCCTCCTCTCTATATTACGCAGGAAACACTCCCGCTGAGTCTGAAGGTGGGGCAGGTGAGGCTGTTGACATAGGAACTGAGGGACAATTAGGAACTGGGGAATTGAGAAAGACAAAACATTTAGCATCCTCAGAATGTGAATTCCCATCTCACGTTTAGTACTTTTCATCAGGTTTTAGTCTAAAGGAGGAAATACAGAGAAGCTTAAACCAGGTTAGAAAATACTGAAATCATTAAGTATGTCACAAAATTGAACATCTGTATCTTGCCAGATTTGTGCTTTATGGAAATCATTGTGAATTATGGGACTGTTGCTGAATTTGGGCGATCTGGTGACTACTCGGCATTTGTGGCCTATGGTCTTACTGGAAACCCCTTTGCATGGTTTTCGAGCCTGTAATTCATGGTTATGTGTTCTGTATTTTTCTCAAGACCACTGCTGGATCCTGTGTTCACTGCATAATGAGTATTTTATTTTTAGATGTGGATCACTTCTTAGGGAGGGAGGCTGCAGAGAAGGTGGGTAATGAACTATTTTTGACATAAATCACAAGTGCCAAAGAAAGTGGTAATAAGCAAAAAATAAACCAGTGACCACCATTCAATTACAGAGATGGTGTCTGTATCTCCTACAACTTGGCACTTAAAATTGTGTAACATTTCAATCATTTGGTGATACTAACAATGAAGAGAGACCCAAGGCATGCTTACTTTCTGTCCTAATTTCTGGGTTCACTTGATTAAATGAAGGGAACCTGTCAGGCCCAGGAAAATATTTTGCTCTCCAGGAGTTTCATTAGAAAACCCCAAGATATATTGGCGACTAAGTAACAAGACTAATATTTACTCTATACAAACATTTGTTGTATGGGCACTTTCTCAGCTTTTGTTGCCTTAGTGGAGGTGTTTTTTTTTTTTAAGAGGAAATGTATAAAATTTAAAATCCATTGTAGAGAAGTGGGTACTCAAAACCTGTCTTTAGAAATCCACAGCACTTTTATGGATGGACTATGTTAAAACATTGACAAAGATTCTGGTTAGGGGTACTAGCTGACTATCTGCCCACATAGAATGTAAATAAAAGTAGTGTTTCCCATCCGGAGTATTAACATCGCCTACCATTTCTTCAACATCCATTAAAATGCTAGTACTGTTAGGAGCTTGGACATTAAATATGGCTGTTTTTTTTTTTTAGCTTAGAAACCAGTGGCAGGGAACAAGGTAACTGGATTCACGGTTCACTCTCCAAGCATGCACGTCTCAAATGGCTCCTGTTTATTATATACGTGCTAGCTCCTGCCCACATAACGGCGGGAACAAAGATACAGTGTGAATCTGAAGACGCGGGGAAGGTGGACGGTGAGGTCCGCCCGGCTGGAGGGCAGGGCGTGGGCAGCGGGTGTATCTGAGGACAGTCAATGCAGGAGGAACGAGCCGTTCGTGGAGAGTTTGGGGACCAAGAAACCCCTTCTTCAAAAGTCGCTCCTAGGACTCACGCTAGCCATGCATCTTGCAGAATGGGGCCGCGCAGCAGGCACGCCCTCCGACCGCACGCCCTGGGACCGATGCCGGGCGCCGCCGCCGCCGGGAGCGCGAGCGCGGGCAGGCGGGGGCGTGGTCCCGGGCGGATAACGGGCCACCGGAGGTCGCGGCCCGGGCCCTCGCCGGCGCCGAGCCCGGCCCCTCGCGCCCTCCGCCCCGGCGGCCCCGCCGCAGACCGCGCGGGTGGGGCGGGGCGGGCGCCGCGCGCCGCAGGAGGGTTTTTTTTTGGTCAAACTTTGGCCACGTGAACCGCCCCCCATTCACTTTTGCGCCAATCGGGCGGCGCGGACGGATCCCGAGAGGGGCCAGGCGCCGCCGCCGCCGGGGCCGCTTCATAATGCGCCGTGCGTGACGTGAGGGGCTCCTGTTGCAATGGCGAGCTAAGCCGGAGGATGTGCAGCTGCAGCGGCGGCGCCGGCCACGAAGAGGACGGGGGCGGGCGCAGCGCGAGCGGAGCCGAGCCGGCCGGGAGACGCGAGCAGGGCGGGACGGGGGCCCGGACTCGGCTGCCACTGCCGTCGCCGTCGCGCTGGCCCCGCGCACCCGCGCGCGAGCGGGAGGAGCCGCCGCTGCCTCGCGCCCGAGCTACCGCCGGCGCGCGCCGGGCATGGTCCCCTCTTAAAGGCGCAGGCCGCGGCGGCGGGGGTGGACGAGCGGAACAAAGCGCCGGCGCGGGGGCTGCGGGCGGCTCGGGGGCCGCGATGGGCGCGGCGGGCCCGCGGCGGCCGCGGCGCTGCCCGGGCCGGGCCTCGCGGCGCTAGGGCGGGCTGGCCTCCGCGGGCGGGGGCGGCGGGCTGAGGGCGCGCGGAGCCTGCGGCGGCGGCGGCGGCGGCGGCCCGGCGGGCGGAGCGGCGCGGGCATGGCCGCGCGCGGCCGGCGCGCCTGGCTCAGCGTGCTGCTCGGGCTCGTGCTGGGCTTCGTGCTGGCCTCGCGGCTCGTCCTGCCCCGCGCCTCCGAGCTGAAGCGAGCGGGCCCGCGGCGCCGTGCCAGCCTCGAGGGCTGCCGGCCCGGGCAGGCGGCGGCGGCGGCTTCCCAGGCCGGCGGGGCGCGCGGCGATGCGCGCGGGGCGCAACTCTGGCCCCACGGCCCGGCCCCGGATGGAGGCCCGCGCGACAGGAACTTTCTCTTCGTGGGAGTCATGACCGCTCAGAAATACCTGCAGACCCGCGCCGTGGCCGCGTACAGGTGAGACCCCGCTCCCTGGGCACCGCCTTCTGCATCCAGCATCCCGACGGGCGGCCCTGCCGTTCCTCCCGTGACTTGCTCCTTTGCCCGCTTTTCAGACCCAAGGCTCGCGGGCTTCCCGTGGGATCGAAGTGCCCCTCGGGCGATGCCCGGTTTTGGCAGCAGAGGTCACAGGCGGGATGCCCGGCTTTGGCGGCAGAGGTCACAGGCAGAATGGTGAGCGCAACGCTCAAGAGCATGGGTTTTGGAGTCAGAGGACCAGGGTGGCCCCTCTGGGTGTGGTCCTCCCCCTGACTTTTTGCTAAAGCTTTCCCTATCCAAGCTCTCTCCTTTGTTAAATGGGCCTGACTGAACGCATCTCCCTTGTAAGGTTCTAGGAATGACTCTTAGCACAATACCTGTGATAGTGGTGGCAGTGATGGTAATTATTTGATTTTCTGAATTCCACGCCTTTGCCCTTGCAGAACTAGAGCTGATATAAATTATTCTGGTTAGAGCCCTTCCGTAGCATACTTGTAGATTTCACCGTTGGAAATGAAAGGGGGTGCCCACTGCGCTCTGGACCACGCCAGTTTGTTGAGTAAATGGAAGGAGAACCTTTGGGAGAAGCAGTTCCTGGCTCATGGTAGATTCGATGTTAACTAGCACAGTTTAGTGACATATGTGTGTTGTCCAGTATCTGGGTGCTACCTGGCCGTGAGTCATAAAAGTGGCTGGAATCACGTTCAGGATTAACAAAGGGATTAGCCAAAGTAGTCTTTAGAAGGAAGATGATTTTGGAGTGGCAGATTTGTATTGGAGAGAAATTTGAGGTAGAAGAGGGGTGTAGATTCACTAAAGGGATTTAATGGAAATCTTATATGTGTGAAGTACGGAAATGCTCACGATGGGGATAAGATTTGGGATTCATCCAGCCTCAGGACAAACCAGTGCAGGGAGGTCCTCTGGGAATGAACTTTTAGAGCAGTCATTGCTGACCAAGGCCAGGCTGGTTGCTGTTAGTTCTTAATTTATAACCCAATACCTTTATAACTTCAGTTCTTGAATCTAGTCCTGGTCTAAATTTTCAGGCATTAGGTGTTGTGAGGGGAAAAGCATACAAGCATACATGGATTTCCGTTCCTCTAAGGGAGGAAGTAAAGGATTGAAGAAGATGAGAGAGCGGTAGAGAATGCCTGCCCTTTCAGTGCATGGATTCCTCATTTCTGTGGGTTTCCATTAGGATCTTAAGTCCAGGCTCAGGTTCTGCCAGAAAGGGTCCTGAGTGACTGAAAAGCTGAGAATGCAGGTAGTGTAAATTTAGATTAAGGTAGCAATTTGGGAACGTGCAGATCAAGGTTTTCTCCTAGACCTATCGTGAAGTACCGGGAATTTTGTGTAAATTGTGCTTTTTGAGAAGAGAAATGTCTACACCAGAAATTAAGGATGAGCTGTATAAATTGTTCACAGCATAGTTTTGAAAGTAAATTTATATGACTGCAGTTTGGTGACAAGCCCTGTGAAATCACAACTTTGGAGATAATTACCAAAGTAGTTTGTTCAAATAGTAAATGATGTGACTCCTTACCCCCCAAGCACATACATTTTCACGGATACAAAATCAGTATATACAAACCAGTAGGGGTCCTGGCGCACCAGCAATACTCAGCAAATATAATGCAAACTGGACTTCCTGTTTTACACTTGGAGATGATCTTTTCCCAAAGCCCATACTTGATGTGCCTGCTTTTGGCCTCCTTTCCAAATCTCCTATCTCATCCTTTTTGGACGTAAGATTTTATCTCATTGTTTATTTTCTTTCAGACAGGGGAAGTAAAAGTACAATTTGCCCTCTGGCCCAAGTTTTCCCTTCTTTGTGACAACTGTGGCTTTCTGATAAAGGAAAACCCTTACCAGGAAACAGTGTATATCCTATCCAGTCATTCTGTCAGCTTTCCTGAGTACCATTTCTTTTATCTCTTTGATCTTAAGCATATTCCTTGGAGCCTAGGGTGGACCTACTGTGCTGGTTAGGGTCCTCTGCTGCTCCACCTGTCAACCCTGTGTTTAGACTGGCTGCAGGAGGTGGCACAAGACGATTTTAGCCTTAAGGAACTTTTGGGAAGGCCTGAATTGGAATGGAGGTTATAGGGTGTAACTTATGATTATGGCTTTGCAGCCCAGTCTGAAAGTCTGCACTCAGCTCTTAAATTGGAAATTTCAAGCACAGTCCAGTATAAAAGTCGGCTGGAATCTTCTAGCACAAGGTAGAACTCTCGTTTGGCACTGGGTGTGCTCGGTTTTATATCTCCCCTAAAAGGCAAGTTCGTTCTTTACCTTAGAAAAAACTCCGCTGTTTTTTGTTTTTTCAAATAAAATTGTTTGGCTTATGGGTAGAAGGAGATGCCACCATTCTTAGTAAGATGGCACTGTGATGTACTTTTATGCTAGGGTATGGAAAATGTCAGAATTTGGATCTAGGGACTTCCAGAAAGGAGCCAGACAGCCTCTGAAAAATTCAAGGAGATACACGTCTGCACTAAAGTTAGTGCACTTTAATGATGCAACAGCCCCATCATTACACACTTTTACTTTCCAGACCTGCTGTATGCTGGAAGTGGGGAGAGGGGCCGCCAAGAGACGTTAGCAGTGCAGTGACAGCTGATAGCAGGCGAGAAACAGATTTTAAAAAGCTGGCAAAACAAAACTCAAAGTGTAGCCCATCAGAGACTGGCCAGGGCTAACTTCTTCCATAGGCCCTTAGCAGACACTGTAGCTGTGAAGTTCATCCAAGGCCTGGTAGCATCCGGTCTCGTGGAATTTTATTTTGAGTTAAAAGCCTTTGGAGGGTTTGGACTGGAAAGGGAGGTGATTGCATTATGTTCTGAAAAGTTAATTCTGCCTGTTGTGTGGAGAATGGATTGCAGGGAAGCAAGGAGGTGTTAGGAGGTGGTCCAGGTAGAGATGAGGGTGGCCGGGGCTAGCGTGATAGCAGTGGAGATGGAGAGAAGTGGATGGTTCCAAGATAGATGCTGGAGCCAGAGTTAAAGGTGTGCTGACGGAATGCTTGTGAGGGGTCAGACGAAGAGGAATCAGCGATGACTTCTAGGGTTTGCCTTGAAAGACAAGGAGGGTGCTTGTGTCGTTTATTGCGATGGGGACGACTAGAGGAGGAATAGGTTTAGGGAGAAGGAGGTGGGTCAGCGGAGATCTGGTTTTGCACAGGAAAAGTTTTAAGAAAGCTTTTAGACACACAGATGGATGTGTCCTTAACTTCATAAAGAGAAATTGAGAAAAGATTTACCTGTAAGGTGATTACAGTGTTGGAACTCTGAAACTGTCTTAAACTGAAATTCCCTGAGGGTTCTGGGTATCTGGGGTTCTACAAATAAACGTCTAAAATAATTTGTTTTGACTCATCTGCACAGTATTTGTCTTCTAGGTAATTTCACTTTAAAATGGTACCATGATTCCTCCAAAGAAATTTATTATGCTGGTTAGTGACAGATCGTCAGAACCCCTGGATTCCTTCCATCTCTTGTTACTAGCTGGGATTCATATATTTTTCTTTGTTACATTGTTTGATATACAGGAGTTAAATGTTCATGTGGTTTAGTCTTTTCCTTTCTGATTTTAGGGGTCTTTTCCCCCCCTAAGCTCAGAAAGATTGCCCTGGAGAGATTTTTTAAAATAGCTTTTTTTTTTTAATTCCAGAAGGGGTGGAAATCATCTCAGCCTCATTTTTTCCCCCAGATAGTACATTATCTCAGCCCCATCTGTTGAGTAAGCTCCCATTTCCCTACAATTTGGAATGCCATCGTCATGATACTCACAATTTCTGGGCATGTTTTTGGACTTGTGTTTTGTTCCATTGATCTTTCTGTCTGTTCTGGTGCCAGTACCACCCGTTGGAATTATTGGAGGTTGAATAATATTTTCATATCCGGTAGACAAGTTCTCTTTTGTTACTCTTCTGTTTGAAACATTTCTTGGCGACACTTACCTGTTCTTGCTGGGAGAGTTTGATGCTATTTAGATTTTTTTTAAAATTAATGGTTGGTTAAAAGGAAAAAGCCTACATACTTAGCTTTTTAGTCCATTTTTATGCCCAGAACACTGAGCGAATCCAGCACCTTTTATTTCTCTTGCTCTTTCCTCCCCTGGGCTGATGTTGGGGCACTGTTCTTTCTGTACTTTCTCAGGAGGAGGTGGCTGCTGTCCCTTCTTTGCCCCAGGAATGAGGAAGGGCTCCGTTAACGATTAGCATCAGTCTGTAGAGAATTGTGGGAAGAAAGTTTGAGAAACGCCAGCTTTAGATACAGGAATCTTATTGCAAGATATTGTATCCCAGTTAATGGCCCCTTCCTGGTGCTTTCGTGAAGGTAGACTGTTCCTTTTCAACCTTAATGAACAAATCTCGGAGTTCCTTCCCTTATTTCTTGGACTCAGTAAACCATGTTTGTCTTGAAAGAGTTTAGAGCAATACTTGCTTTCTCAGGTAGAATTCAGTTTAGTAGACATTTACTGACAGCCTCAAAGGCAAATAACCAACCCGTAAGTGAACAGTTGCAGCACGACCCATTTCACCGTATGAGTTCCCTGTATGAGAAAACTAGTGAAAAATGTGGTCCTGAAAATGAGTTTAGTTTTATATGTCATGGTTCCAGATCTTGATGCCCTCAACAGTTAAAATGTTCCAAGGATAGCCGTGGTGGTCAGTAGAGGATTATACGTGATTGTGTTTTCATCGTGTTGGCAGTTTCACTTTTCCCTGTCCATTAATTAAGCTGCTATTTCTTGAAAATCGACTAATAATCCTATCCCTGCAGGGTTCATCATCTCGAGAAGGAAATGGATGATAATTCTGCATGATGAGGGCTCCCAGGGTGCTTGGAGATGCCTGCAGTGTTTTATGAATGGATCAAGAAAGATCTCTCCCACACTCCTCCCCTTGTTCCTTCACTTAGTCCTGAGGGCTGAGCAGGAGTTTCGAGGCAGAGACGGCAGGTTCCAGGAAACATGGACTAGCAGGAAGTAGTGAAGGAGCGATGAGAAAGACCAGTTCACGGGGGCTGGGACGTGAGATCTAGCGGTTCTTCTAGGAAGCGTTCCACAGGAATTAAAGATATGCTCTAAGATGTACATACGGAGTGGACATTTCAGCTCTCACTGGAGTCCTGCGTTAGGAGCTGTAGACGATCATTGATTTCACTGACTTCCCCACACTGGGAACTACTTCTCTAACCATCGGAAATGATGTGGCTGGAATACATTTATTGAAATGAGGAGGGGTTCACAGTATGGTTAAGTGAGAGTAGGTTATAAAGTTGCTTGCCCAGTATGAGACTATTTTTCTTTAAAAGCAAACAAAATAAACTTACGTGTTTGTGTAGCATAGAAAAGAAAGTGTAACAGAATATACACACTTCGATGCTGAATGACTTTTCATATTCTTCTTGGCACTTTTCTACAATGAGCAGCTATTTTGTAATAAAGCTACAGAGCTACAGTAGAAAAAGGAGATGATAGCTCTTGGGAGGAAATCTGAGTGTAGTTTTGAGCATATTAAACCGTAGGTACCTTAGGATTGCTGGGTACAGATGGCATGTTGGCCATTGGCTTCCTGGGGCTCAAGTCTGACGTCATTCTTGTTTCAGTTAGTGGCATTTAATCCTGTCCTGAAATGTAGGGGTGAATGTGCTCATTTGGTTACTGTAACTGTATTTTCCTCAGTTACTATAACTTCACACTTCAGGGTGGTACTTGGGAGAATCATGTGACAGCGTTTTTGTTTTTTTTGGTGAGGAAAATTGGCCCTGAGCTAACATCTATTGCCAATCTTCCTCTTTTTTCTTGAGGAAGATTGGCCCTGAGCTAACAGCTGTGCCAGTCTTCCTCTGTCTTGTATGTGGGACGCCACCACAGCTTGGCTTGATGAGTGGTGTGTAGGTCTGCATCCAGGATCCAGGCCGCCGAAGCAGAGTGGGCAAGCCCAGCCACTACACTACCGGGCTGGTCCCAGGTGACAGCATTTTTAATATGAGGTCCCTGGCTTCTATATACAGTCTTAATGTAAATATTCATTGCCTCCACCTGTTGTTGATGTCTTTTTGGATTCTGGTTCTGGATGGAATTGGGGGAATAAGAGACTTAGTTACGGTTTAAAAGTAGTGAAGTTGTCTATCTTCTTGCTTTAAGTCAGTGTCGTTTCTGAACCATTTATACCCTACAGTATTTGTTCTGTATCCAAGTACATTTGTTTATGGGTGATTAAAAATAAGATGTGGTCTGCTCTGGGCTTGCCAACGCCAAACATGAGGATTATTGAAAATGTAGATATTAATGCCATTAAAATGATTGTTTTGTAAGGTGAACCTCGGTGTAGAGGCTGCTTTTGTGTCCAACTTTCTTCTGTATGTTTCCAAACTAACGCCAGAAAATGATTGGACAGGATGTAGAGTAGCGGACGCAGAAATAAGGGTTTCAGAAGCTAACGTTTGAATAAAGTCTTCTGGCCTTCAATTAAATCCCGCCCAACCTCCTTGCCAGGCAGGTCTCTGCCAGGCAGACTGAGTGGGCGTAAGTGGCTGAAGTGGATGTACGGCTGCTCTCCTCATCTGTGGTCACAGTTGTCTCAGCCCTATCAGTGGAGGAGGAGGAGAAATGTGGGTGACAGCCTGGGAAACAGAGAGCCAGGAGGCTGGCCAGCGGAGGCTTTAGAGTCAGACCCCATTGGCATTCTGGCTTCGACGTTTATTAGCTTTATGATCTGGGGCACATGCCTTACATGGCCCTGAGTCTCGGTCTCCTCGGTCAGAGGTGGACACCAACACCTCGCACACCTTGTAGCCTTGTCGTAAGGTTGAGTGCCGCATGCCTTCAGCACGGGTCTGCCCTCGGGAACTGCTTGGTGAAGGCTGGCTGTGGGCTGTTGTGAAGGGGACTTGATGCCAGGCACTGCCTCAGTAGAGGGCTGGCTTGCAGAGGGGCTGGCCAGAATAGCCTCACCGTGGTTTTATTGTTTGCATGAAACAACACTGATTTTTTTTTTTTACTTAGAATTAGATTTGAAAACTAATTTTGTTCATGCGTGATTAAGAATTAGTTGCATATTTATGCTTTTAAGTGTATAGCAGCACAATACAAACTTTGTAGGGTAGTTCTCCAATACTAGAAACATTGGAAAGTATCATGAAATCAGAATTTGCCTTCTGTCGGTAATGCTCCAAATTTTAATTCTTAGGTTTCAAAGAAGGTGTATTTGTGGTCTCTCCTGATGAGTATTCTCATTGTTTGTCGTGAACCTGGGCTCCAAGGGCAGGTTGCTATTAGCTCTTAATACCTTGGAACTGCTTCCTGGGCTAGTGCCCAGGCCATTGTTGAGGTGGGAAGCTGTAATCCACCCACCAACAGCTTTATTGAGGCAAAAAAGGCTGTTTAATGCTTACTTTCACCTTAAGTCTG
Organism: Equus asinus; assembly: GCF_041296235.1. Classification (NCBI taxonomy): domain Eukaryota; kingdom Metazoa; phylum Chordata; class Mammalia; order Perissodactyla; family Equidae; genus Equus; species Equus asinus. Next base: position 113,045,063 of record NC_091791.1, on the reverse strand, counting down.
TTTTTTAGGATTAATGGTAAAGAGTATAATTTCTCTTTAAAAATTTTTCCCACACTTTGTAATCTCTGTTCTGTTTCTCCACTTGCTTCCAAAAAGAATTTGAGACTGCTCATCTTATCGGGTCATACACAGTGAGACAGTTAAAGATTTTAAAAGAGGAAGCCACATATCCGGAAGCAGCAACCTGCAGCTACGTGCGTGGGCTGCCTGGCTGTGAGCTCTGCGAGACAGGACAGAGATAATGGACTGAGGAGTGCTTGCAGCATCCTGCCCAAGGGGGTTCCTGCAGCTCCTGGAGAGGCCTGGAGTCATCACTGTTAGCCTTGGAAGACCTCTGAGTTTTCCCAAGACCTGATCAGGTTCAAGTCACGACTGTTCTGCCTGGCAGCATAGAACGTCCTCCGTGCACTGTTTTGGGAGGATGAATTATATTGCTGCTCCGTCAGACTCTGCTTCCTGTAAGGATAGCCACTGCGTTTGCCCTGCCTTCCTACCATGGACCCATGGGAGACATTTCCCTCAGGTCCTAGGATCTGGGATAGTTATTTCACTTAACCCTGAGTACTGAGACAGCCTTGTGACTTCTCTTGGTTGCCCGCTGGAAGGCTCATAGCTGAATTGGGGCCCACCTTTAGCAGATGTCGGGGCCACGTGATGGCAGATAGGTCTCAGCGCGTGAGCTCACTCGTCAGAGCCGGCATCTCACAGTGCTCTGCTTAGTTTGGTGTTTGCTGGTGTTTGGACGTAGAACGAGGCAGGCAGCCTGGCCATGCTTTTGCCCTCCCTGGTACAGGTGCCACCTTCACCCTTGCTCTGACTTTCCAGCACTTGTTTGTCTTTGGCCTCATTTTCTTGCTTATTTTTTTCATACCATATGCATTTTGCTTAAGTTATCTTAAATCCTTTCTGTAATAGGGAAGAATATAAATATGTCCATTTAATTCCTATTATCTATCAGTTCTACAGGGGAAAAACTATGTTCTCCCTTCCTTCCTTGACTCCAAATTTGAGGTGAATTGGTCGTATGAGTCTTTTCAGACTTATCTGTGTAACCATCAGACAACATACGTTATTGTGATTTGGGAGAACTTACAGAACATCTCCCCTTTTTACTTATAAAAATTAGTGTAACTGTTAAAGTTTAGCAAATGTGAAAGAAAGTACTCAGTCTTACTCCATTTTTCTTTTAGTTTTTGTCAGAGTAAAAAAATTTTTTTTTTACAAAAGTCAAATTTTCTGTTGTCTTTTTATTTCTTTGCATGCATTTTAGCTTAAAGCTTTCCCCCAGATTAAAAAAAAAGTTTCTAACTCTAAATATACTTATGTGTTGCAGAAAATTTAGAAAATGTAGAAAACATGAAGAAAAATAAATTCCTTCTGATCCTCCATCCAAAAATAATCATAGTAAACACTATGGAGTGAAGTTGTACATTATTTTATTTTTGTATGTGTACTTCTGTTCCCTCAGTAATCCACATCACGAGTACATAACTATTGCCCGAGTTTTAAACTTACTCATATATTAGGAATGTGTCCCCAGGATGACGGTTAGGCAGTTTTGTACAGAAATGTGCGTAGTTTTCCTTAAAACGATGCTGAATGGCGATGGAGACTGCTATAGAGGCATACTCGGCAAGGGCGTTCCTTAGTGAAGCTGATGGTGTCCAACTGCATCGCTTGCCTGTGGTTCACCTTGGGACAGGGACCGCGTTTGGAAGCCTGGAGGACTGGAAGATTGCGTCCTTGGCCCCCTCAAATTGCAGTTGTCTTATCTGTGCCTTAGCAAGAGTTGGTATCAGTCCACTGAAAATTGAGCTTTCTGCCAACGGCCTTTGCAGATGTTCTGCTGTTTGCATCAAGTGTTGATGGCAAAGTTGACATTTGCTTATGAAAATTAAGGAACTTGACCTGTTTCTGTCCCAGAAGGAGGGCCAGCTTGCTGCTTCAGCAGCACTTCCTTTGAAATTAGTAATGTACTCCCCCTGCTTCCCCAGGATGGTGAATCATGATTTAGGTTTCAGAACTCTCTAACTTTATGGAGCTGTTTAAACTAGAGGTAACCTAAGAGAAAAGATCATAATTTCTTAAGATTGGAGGATTTACAAAAACTTCGTCTGGAGAGGTTTCCCTCAAACCACCAGTCATTTAGAGCAGAAAAAGGCAACATGAGGTTTTTTCCTGGTTTACCTAAAAAGGAAAAGGTAATAATTGGGTGGACTTACCATAGAGCTGCCGAGAGGCTCCAGGGATGGTTTGAGGTTAGGTCGTCTGTTTTTCAAATTAATTGGTTTCTCTTCTTGGACGGGTCACACCATTTCAATTCATAGTTGGGGCGTTAATCGCATCAGCGGTGTTCTCGGGCTTCCATCACTTTGCTCAGTCTGGTGGGGCACATGGGAAGCAGGGCTAGACGAAAGTGAACTTTGATCCCCTGTCTAATATGAAGGATTCCGATGTTTTAAGTGAAAACACTTTCAAAGTTTAAAGTGTTTTTAGACTTCTACCATTGTCTGAGATTGATAGTAAAACAGAATTCTAATATAGGTTGAGTGTCAGGATTTTAGCCAGAAATGTGAGAAGTGGCATTTTCTGTAATACTTTGACTCCTGGGTGTAATCTTGAGACCGATGACTCCAAATTCAGCCCCCACTCTCCTGTCTCCCTCGTTTGCTCTTTCACTACCTTATTTTATTTGCGAAGTCCTGTGTCCCTTAATAAGTCACACTTACGTAAAGTTTGGGCTGACTTCTGAGCACTTTAGAGATAATAATCCATTTAACCCTCACAACAGCCCCATAAGGGAGGCACTCTAATTACCCCCAGTTTACAGAAAGGGAGGCACAGACTAACTTGCCCAAAGTGGAGTCAGGGTTCTCACCCCCACAACCTGTGCCAGAGCCCATGCTCTTAACCATCGTACTGTGTGTCGTCTGTTTCGTGGGCTGTTCCTTTGAAGCAGACATTGTCTTATCCACCCCATGTCCCAAATAATACCATGATGCTTTAGTATCTGAATGGCTTCTGGGCTTGGCCGCTTTAGTACTACTGTGAACTTGGTCAGTTTTATTAATCACATTGTAGTTCAGAAGCAGTTGGGAGAAGCTAAAGTTAAGTTGATTTTGTTCGCTGTCCTTGTTAAAATCACTTGTAAGGTAATACAGACTATTTAGCTTTAAGTTATATTTTGGAAGTACCAGGAGTGATAGTATATTTCAACTCCAGCATGTCTGTGAATTTTACCTCTTATAAGTGTTTCCTGGCTGTGGTTTGATTCAGTTTCTTTCTGCATGTGGGAATGGTTAGTGTGGTTTATGGACAGCGATGAAAAGCTCACCTGGTGATGTCTCAGAGATAAGAGACAGAAATGATTTGTGTGCTTTTGCACACTCACACACACGCATGCACAGCATCTTGAAGTCACTTATTTCACACCAGTGACAATATTTACTGACCTCTGTCATGTGCCAAGCACTGAAATTATTTATGTTTTCACATTGTTGTGACTGCCAAACACAAGTCATTTTTACATAAAGGGAGGAATCAGGGGCTCCTTGACTTGGATGGGGGTCTTCTCAGTGTAACATCATCACTGACTTCCCAAGGCCGAGAAGTCGTCTCCCCTCCAGATGTTACTGCGTCAGAAGTGTGGATTTAGGTTATCATATGTTCTATGTAGGTTTCATTCGCATTTTTACGTGGACTTGTCTCTCTATGAGAGGGGTTGATTTCTCTCTAAATTAATTGCCCGATTCCTACTGTGTTTACAGCCCTTTTTTCAGGAGCATTTCCTTTGTGACAATGAAGTACAGTACTTGATCGAGTGTCTGTACTCCGACTGGGTCCATATATGCCGAACTCTTTGTTAAAGAGTTCCGTAAGTGGCATAAGGCTCTCTAGATCCATCTGAAATCCATAAGTATCAAGGGAAAAATATTATAAAGACTGTGTTGCATCTGTTCTAAGATGCACATTTTTTCCCCACATTTTAACATCTCTGAAATGAGGATACATTTTGCGCTTGCTGGCATCATGTGATTATGATTGGCGGTAGTTTTTCTTTGTTATTGGAACACAGAACAATGGTGCATCTTACAGTCGACATCCTAAATTTGATGAAAAACTATATATATTTAATCCTTGGACTTTTTGAGAAGCATCTTTGACAAAAGTTCAGTCCCATCGAATTTTTTTCTGTTTGGATGAGATAAGTTTGAAGTCATTTTGTATTCCTTATATTTAGGTTAGGAAGAGAACTAAAAGCCAGTAATTGTTTAAGTACCTCGCTGTAGATTGGTTTTAAAATTACAAAAGTAACACTCTGCTTTAAAAATTGAAGTTTGCAAGATGAAAAAAGCTCTGGAGATGGATAGTGGTGATGGTTGCAGGACAGTGTAGATGTACTTGATGCCACCGAACATTGTACTTTATTTTATTTTTTAAGTATACCGATCCGTACACCCCTTTCTTTTTGAAGATTGGCCCTGAGCTGACATTTGTTGCCAATTTTCCTCTTTTTTCTCCCAAAGCTCCCGTACAAAGTTGTATATCCCAGTTGTAAGTCCTTCTAGTCCTTCTGTGTGGGACGCCTCCATAGTGTGGCTTGATGAGTGGTGTGTGGGTCTGTGCCCAGGATCTGACCCCGTGAACCCTGGGCTGCTGAAGTGGAGTGCACGAACTTCACCACTACGCCACCGGGCTCGCCCCCTGAGCAGTGTACTTTACAAATGATAAATTTCAAGTTACGTATATTTTATCACAATTAAACATTTTTTCTCAAAAAAGTAATATCATGCTTATAAAAATTTCCTTCGATATAGAGATATACAGAACAAACACTCCCTGGCCCCTCCCCATTTTCCTATTCCTGTACCTCTTCCCCAGAGGTTTGGTGTGTATCTTTTCAGATATTTCTCTCCTGAGACTTTCCATTAAAGATATGTGTGGTTTTCATTGATCCTTCAAGTCACTTTCCACTATAATAAATACAACTGTAACAGTTAATAAAATAAAAATATATTGGGGAGAACATCATCTTGGAACTGTGCCTTTTTGATGTTGTTAAGGCTAAATTTATGATTTCATTTATTCTCTATGGTATTTTTCCTAGTAGTCTGTACAAATGCACTTTTGTAGCTAGACTACTTGAGATCTCAATACATAGGATAAAGAAAGCATAAGGGAAAGTATAGCACAGTGGCATTAAGTCAGTTGTTCAGCAGCAGGATCCTTGACTTTTTTCCTTCTACTTGACCGCCAGTTTTCCTCTGACAATGGGATGAGCAGTTCCCGTTGAAACTCTTGTTACCTGGTCTCCTTCAGCCGTCTCCTCCGCCCCTGGGGATTGCAGAAGGCACAGCCATTTATTTCAATTTCTCTGCATTCCTTCGGTGGCTTCTCATGGCTTTTATCGCATACAGGCCCCATCTCTGGGGGATCTGCCAGGCCCTGCAGTTTGCTTGCGTCCTCCCCTCACAGCAGCCCCCACTTGCACTGCATTCTGGGTCCTTGACGTTCACCCCTGTCTCAAGGAAGCGTTCTTCGCTCTGTGTGTGTACTTTGCGTCCCCTTAGGACTGTGTGCCTTTCTTTCAGAGCACTTCTCCTAGTTCCTAGTAGTACGTATGTTCGCGTAGCTGTTTGGATAACTGTCTGTCTCTCCTGATGTCAGCTCCATGAGTGGGGGTCTTGTTTTGCTCACCACTGCATCCCCCTGGCCTAGCACATACATACTTGGCACTTGATGAGCATTCAAAGGACATTTCTAGAATGAACAATTTGATTTTTTTATTGTTTGTTTTATAGAGCAGAGGAGTTTGTAGGTATGGAGTTGATAGTATGAGAAAATTAACCTGAATATCTAGACCTTGGCTGCCCTGGCAATTTGGTTGTCAGCCATGGCTGAAACTTAGTTATCCTGGCAGTATTTTAACACTTCATCATCCTTTTTTGTTGGGGTGCTTTTGAAAATGAATTTGGACTTTGTAATGCCCAGTAGTGTGAGCTTCCGTTAAGGGGAAACAGGCAGATCAGGTAGCTTTTTATCGTCCTTTTGAGCATACACAATGATGCAATGTAAGTAGATAAGTGAATTTCTGGAAATGAGAAGCTTGAAATAAACCGTTCTCTCACTGATATTTATTGTTTTAATTCCAGAACGTGGTCCAAGACGATTCCTGGGAAAGTCGAATTCTTCTCTAGTGAGGGTTCAGACACCTCGATACCAATTCCGATAGTGCCGCTGCGGGGTGTGGATGACTCCTACCCACCCCAGAAGAAGTCTTTCATGATGCTCAAGTACATGCATGACCACTACTTGGACAAGTACGAATGGTTCATGAGAGCAGACGATGATGTATATATCAAAGGAGACCGCCTGGAGAACTTCCTGCGGAGTTTGAATAGCAGTGAGCCCCTCTTTCTTGGGCAGACGGGGCTGGGCACCACGGAAGAAATGGGGAAACTGGCCCTGGAACCCGGGGAGAACTTCTGCATGGGGGGTCCTGGTGTGATCATGAGCCGAGAGGTCCTCCGCAGGATGGTGCCGCACATTGGGAAGTGTCTCCGGGAGATGTACACCACCCACGAGGACGTGGAGGTGGGCCGATGTGTCCGCAGGTTCGCGGGGGTGCAGTGTGTCTGGTCTTACGAGGTAAGAGCAGAAAAAAATGTTAGTTTGGTCATTGGTCCTGAACCAATCATAGGAAACTGGTGATATCCACTTTAAGGCTTAACATTGGTATTAAGTTAGTACTTTTATTTGAATTCCCTCTTATTACCTTTTCTCTTGGTTTTTAGAATATACCTTTTATACTTTTGTCCTGAATACCTTAGTTAATAAATAATGACATTTGGAGCCCAAAGAAAAGATAGGTTTGCTGCAGGTCACAGTGATTTTTCATGATTATTCAGAAAGTTCATCTACTCTGTGCTGATTGCAAGAGAGGGGGGAATTTTCCCAGAGGCCTGGCTTCTCGTCTGGTCATGTTGACCCACACAGTTTAGAAACTTACATGTTCTGAATTCATAAAATTAGTAATGATGTAAAAAAGCCAGTACCATTTGGCTTTGCATTTATTTTAAACCTTGGCATTTTAGACAATTACTGTAATCTCTAAGTTTGCAGTATAATTGTTCTTTTCAGAATAGGTGGTAGGCAACTTCTGAGAGATCTTGACACATAAATGCAGTTTTTTGAAGGCAGTCTACTTGTAGATGTTTTCTCTTTAACAGCTCTAGAGAACGTGAGTTAGCTTTTCTCTCTTTTTATTGGCAGACATGCACCTCTTGCCTGCAGATGCAGGATCTGATCTTAGAGTGGAAAAAATTATTTAGATTATGTTGTGTTTAGGTTGATAAACTACCAGTAGTTGTGAGGAGGAAAGGGAATTGCTAGACCTTTTGTCCAAGAAAACACTTTCCGTTGTTAACTGTTAGCTTTTCTTCTGAGTTAATTTTCTAAGGTGCTTGAGTGAAGAAACAGTATTCTTGCCTGTGCTTGCCTTCCCCCAGACTTGGTTTTAAATGTCCCCTGTCACTGTGTGTTTCATTTGAACTTTTAGGGAAGTGGACATTCTCAAGTATACAGGAAGTAGTTTTCATGTAGTTTCTAATTATAAAAGATAGGTTTTAAATCCAAATGTGGTCTGAGTGAGCCCTCTAAGCTCTGTGTGCCCCTCCCCCACCCTCTCCCCATGCAGGGTTGGTTACTCACTGGGTCTAGGGGGGGTCTCTCTTGTCATGCATCCTTGAAGCAAGGGAAGCTATTTGGGGATTTCATGCAGTTTTAAGCAGAGAACAACTGGCAGTATTTCTGCGTTTTCTCCATCCTTAGTTAAGTAGTTATAACCTTAGCATGTTTCATTATGGTTAAAATATGTAATGCCTTGTGTATTTTGGAATGCTTCGGGCTGCCCCTGATCTGTGAGCAGCTAGCCTTCATGCTGGAATTGTGGAGGACAGGCCCACCTTTGAGAGAGAATTTTGGAAAATAAGTGTCTAAGTGTCGCCTGTTTTATCTCACATACTGCTAGGCAGACGCTGGTAGAGCCAGTACCTAGAGTTAGTGCCAACATATAGTTAGAAGGTACTGTCCTGGGGCTGCAGGGGTTGGGAGAAAGTTTTAGGCCTATTTCCCCCTCTTATGATGTAATGGCCAGAGTTTTCTATGGCCTGAAGCCAGGGTGCCTGGACTCATCCTGTCTGGACACTCGGAGACGCCTCTGTAGGCATCTGGTAAGTGACCTTCTTAGCTAAAGGGATCTGTTGGGGGAGGAAGCTCCCTGGCAAGGTAATTCCTTGTGCCCACCTGGGTCTCTGGGGGAGGAGTCAGCTTCAGGTGGCAGCCCTGCTGCTTTTCATTTCTAAGTGCCTGATGACCACAGAGCTTTTCTTAGGTGCTGCAGACTTGCTCTCTGCAGCGTTTCTACCAGATGACCCTCTTTTTGTTGGAGAATACCTTCTCCCAGAATGTGGCTTGTCTTCATTTTATGTGGGGTATTTTTGTTATATGCAAATTGTGAATTTAAGTCCAGTCTAATTTATCATTCTTTTCCTGTAAGGTTTTTGCTATTTGTGTCCTGTCTAAGAGAACTTCCTTTTCTTGGGTCACAGGAATTTTCTCATATATATTTTTCTGTAGATTTAAGTTTTTGCCTTTCACATGTAGTTCATCGTTATCATTTTTAAGAGTTCTGAACTATTGGGACGTGTACCATTTTATTAGGCTTTTAATTTCTTTTTTTTTCCTTTCTTTTCTCGTAGGGCCTTAAGTGCTTCTAACCTAAGTCGTTATTAGGATTTATCGTGTTTGCCGCTCAGGCGAGTTTAATCCCTCATGTGCATGAGGTACTTTTATTAAACTTCCTGTAAATCTTGTTTCTCCATTAAGGCTCACATTATGAGAAATTATTGAGGTGGAGTCTTATGTTAAAGACAGTTACGTTAAGCTTTGGGTCTTGAAAGGTACTTATTTAGCTCTATTGTAAACCTAGCCAGAAGGTGTAATTTTTTTTTTGCAAGTCAAAATAATGCCTGGGGTTACACTTATATAATTAAAATGGCTCATGAGGAGCAATTGTCATAATCAAAATCCACGTTCATTTCTAAGCTTGTTATGATTATTTTTGGTGGTTATTTATTAATACATGGCTTTTAAAACCTTTCTTTGGAAATAATGTTAATTTCCCAGAAAAGTTACAGAAATAAAAAATAGTACAAAGAACATCCATCCACCCTATACACATTCACCTGTTAGCATTTTACTCCGCTTTTGTGCTCACTTCCGGTGTTCCTGAATATCTCCCCTCCTCCCATGTGCAGAGACGTGGACCTGTCCCCCACCGTTCGAGAGTGAGGTACACGGTGGCCCTTACTTTAAATAACGTCCGCATGTTTTGACCAGGGAAATTCTCTCGCATAACCACAGCACAGCTTGAGTGAATTTAACTTGGATACTTCACCTAGCGTTTACATTCAGGTTTTGTCCGTTGACCCAGTAAAGTCCCGGGTGATTGTTTTTCCTTCTCCGTTAAGGCTCCAGCCTGGGGTCAGGTATTCATTTGGTTGTCATGTCTCTTTAGCCTCCTTTTATCTGGATTGTTTGCACAGCCTCTTTCTTTGTCTTTTATGACCTTGGCATTTTCGATAAGTGGCTTTAAATACTTCATTTTCATAATGGAAAAATACGATTGCAATATAGTAATATTGTATATATATATATACAAGTAATGCTGCTCCAGGCTTATTGAAACCTCCCACTGTGAAGACCCAGCGGCAGTGAGAGTCTGGGCCTTGAGACTGTTAACACTAATGGGTTGGCGTTATGAACTCAAGTTATACAAGATTTTTTTGAGAAACATTATTGAGAAATATGAAACAATATTTTGTTTAGGAAATATATGAAATATTATACTATTCTTTTAATAAGAACAAAAAGAAAATTGACCTAAGTAACCTACTCATTTTATTTTTAGCTTTTTACTGACGTATATTATACCTCTGGAAAAGTGCACAGATCATAAGTAAGCCTAGAGCTCAGTGGGTTTTCACAAACTGAGTACAGCTGGTAACCAACGTCTAGATCTTGCTTTTATTATTTTAATTCAACGTTTGACTAGTAATGAAGGTGTTTTGGGTGGAAAATAATTATTACTAATGAAAGTTGGAGACGAGCATAGGTGCAACTTTAGAAAAAGTGTTGTCTTTTTAATAGCTAATGCTGTCAGATGGTTCAGAATTCAAAAGTGCAAAGGGTTTACTGGGATGCGTCTTCCCACCTTTGTCTCCAGCCACTGGGTTCCTCTTGTCGGTCAGCCTTATAGATAGACCGTTATGTGTAGTTAAGCAATCAAGTTTGTATATTTTCCCACCTTTTACATGAATGGTAGCATGTTTTACATACTGTGTACATCTTGCTGGTTTTCGCTTACGTGTCTCACATGATTTTCCATTTAGTACATAAAGAGCTTCATCTTTTTTTGGACATTCAGGTATTTCCAGTTCTTTTCAGCAGTGTTTCTAATCAGTCATTTAACCCAACGTTTCCCAACCTTTTTCTCATCATGGCGCCCACATAGGGGCTGCTGCCCTCAAAGCGCTCCTGCTACCCCAATCCCTAACCACGGCTCCCCCACCCCCAACCTGAAGGGATTGTTATGTTCGCACACCTGGAACTTGTTTGGGATATACCAGTATACTGGGACACACCAGTTGTGACACTCTGGGTTAACCAGTAAGTATTCGTTAAGGGATCATTAGTGGGCCCAGCACTGTCCTCTGAACTGGTAGGAAATGTGAAAGAAGAATGAAACAGGCCTTTTTCTCCTTCAAGGAATTTAGTCTAGTTGAGGAGACAAAAACATATATTCATGAAATAATTGAAAAAAATTTAAAAGCGCAGAACCCTGTGATACTGACTTTAAACATGAAACAGTAGGGGGAATGGTAAGATCAATGATATTCTTTTTATGGAAAGGCATATCATCAAGGGAATTTGGAATTTAGAACAAAATATGTAAGAGAAGGTCTTCCTTGTTAGTGTGACTGGCTTATAAAGGAATGTTGAACATCCTTACATCAGATGCCTGGGATTTTTTTTCTTTAAGAATAGAAGAAATAATGTTTCTTAATTGCTGATTGGCACGGAGCTGATTTGTGTTCTGGTGGTACCTTCCTCACTCCTTTAGCCTGCCCATTAACCTTATCTGGCCAAGAACCAGGCGGGCCCCTAAATGGCTAGAACAGATGCACCAAATCCTGAGCCCTAATGCTGCCTGTTAATTCAAGGAAGAGCGCCTTGTGGCCTATGCTGAGCCTTATTCTTTTGTTCTGTAAGTTTAGTGGTTCAATTTCCAAGCTTGTAATAGATAAGAAGGGCAAATTAGCACCCAAAAAAGGGGTCTGCTATGTAAGGACTGTATCAGCAGTGTGTGGGAAGGGCACAAAGGAGAAGTGAAAAATAAGAGAAAGTGAGGCTGTGAACAGCCCAGTAGTCTAAACCAGCCATGTGTTACTCATTTCTCATTTTATTTCACATGATTGGAGAACATAGTTTGTATTATTTCAATTCTTTTAAATTTATTGGAACTTTTTTTTCCCCCCAAGGAGGATTAGCCCTGAGCTAACATCTGCCAATCCTCCTCTTTTTTTCTGAGGAAGCCTGGCCCTGAGCTAACATCCGTGCCCATCTTTGTCTACTTTATCTGTGGGACGCCTACCACAGCATGGCTTGCCAAGCAGTGCCATGTCCGCACCTGGGATCCAAACCAGCGAACCCCAGGCCGCTGAAGCAGAGCATGTGCACTTAACCACTGCTCCACCAGGCTGGCCCCTGGAACTTTTTTTATGGCCTTATGTATGGTCTACTTTGGAGACTGTTCCATGTGCACTCAAGAAGGAAGGTGTATTCTGTTTTTGAGTTGAGCATTCTGTTAATGTCTGTTGGGTCTAGTTGGTTTATATGTGATCAAGTTTTCTCTTTCCTTGTTGGTTGTCTGTCTGGTTGTTCTGTCCATTCTTGAAAGTAGGATATCAGTCTCCAGTATTATTGTTGAATTATCCATTTCTTCCTTCAATTCTGTCAGTTTTTGCTTCATGTATTTTGGGGCTCTGGTGTTAGGTGCATATATGTTTATAACTGTTAGATCTTCCTCATGTAAAGGATGAACCTTTCAGCCTTATAAAATTCCTCCTTTGTGTTTAGTAACAATTTTTGTCTTAAAGTCTGTTTTGTCTTATACTGGTATAGCCACTCCAGCCCTCTTTTGTTTACTGTTTTCATGGTATATCTTCTTCCATCCTTTGCTCTCAGCCTTGTTTGTGTCTTTGGATCTAGAGTGTGCATCTTGTAGGTGTGTAGGTATGTAGATCTGATAGGGTCGGATTTATGGCTGTCATTTTGCTATTTGTTTTCTATATCTTACCTTTTTTGTTCCTCTATTCCTCCAATTCTGCCTTCTTTTGTGTTAAATAGATATTTTCTGTACGTTTTCACTCTTGTCATTTCTTTTACTTTAGTTTTTTTGAATTATTTTCTTAGAAGTTGCACTGAGTGTTACAATGAACTGCTAAGAGCCTAGTTCAGATTAAATGCCAACTTAGAAACAATAGTATACAAAATCTTTGCTTCTACATAGTTCCATTGTCTCCGCACTCTTTTGTGCTGTTGTCATATGAATTATATCTTTATACATTGTATGCTCATCAACACAGATTTGTAATTATTGCTTTATGTAGTTGTCTATTAAATCAGATTCGAGAGAAAAAGAGTTACAAACAAAAAAATACATTTATACTGTCTTTTATGTTTACCTCTGTAGTTACCCTTATTGGGCTCTTTACTCATGTTTTTCAGTTATGGTCTAGTGTCCTTTCATTTCAGTCTGAAAGACTCCCTTTAATATTTCTCATAAAGCAGGTTTGCTAGTGACAAATTCTACCAGTTTTTGTTTGAGAATGTTAGAGAATGCCCTCATTTCTCCTTCACTGTTGAAGGATGGTTTTATTGATATAGAATTCTTGTTTGACTGTCTTTTTTTTCTTTTTCTTTTGGTGAGGAAGATTGGCCCTAAGCTAACAACTGCTGCCATTCTTCCTCTTTTTGCTTGGGGAAGATTGTGCCTGAGCTAACATCTCTGCCAATCTTCTATTTTGTATGTGGCATGCCGCCACAGCATGGCCTGAGGAGCGCTGTGTAGGTCTGCGCCCAGATCCTAACCTGCAAACGCCAGGCCGCTGAAGCGGAGTATGCGAACTTAACTACTACACCACTGGGCCAACCCTAATCTCTTTTTTTCCAGCACTTTGAATGGGGGCTTTCTGGTATCCATAGTTACTTTAAAAAAAAAAATTGTTTTTGATGTAAGTATAGTTGATGTACAGTATTATATTAGTTTCGGGTGTACAACTTAGTGGTTCGACATTTATACACACTATGAAATGATCATCACAAGTCTAGTAACCATCTGTCACCATAGAAAGTTCCTACCGTATTGTTGACTGTATTCCTTATGCTGTGCATTACATCCCTGTGACTTATTTATTTTACACCGGGGAGTTTGCACCTCTTAATCTCCTTCACCTATTCTGCCCGTCCTCCCATCCTCTCCCCTCTGGTAACCACCAGTTTGTTCTTTGTTTCTATGAGTTTGCTTCTGTTTTGTTTTATTTATTTGTTTTTGTTTTGTTTTTTAGATTCCACATGTATGTGAAAACATACAGTACTTGTCTCTCTTTGTCTGACTTCCTTCACTTAGCGTAGTAACCTCTAGGTTCATCCATGTTGTTGGAGATGCCAAGATTACTTTTTTTAATTGCTGAGTAGTATTCTTTTGTGTATATATACCACATATTCTTTATCCATTCATCTACTGATGGGCATTTAGTAGGTTGCTTTCATATCTTGGCTAATGTAAATAATGTTGCAGTGAACATAAGGGTGAATGTATCTTTTCAAATTAGTATTTCCATTTCCTTCAGATAAATATCCAGAAGTGGAATTGCTGGATCATACTGTAGTTCTATTTTTAAGTTTTTGAGGACCCTCCATACTCTTTTCCATAATGGAAATTTACACCAATTTACATTCTCACCAGCAGCACACACGGGTTCCCTTTTCTCTACATCCTTGCAAACACTTGTAATTTGTTGTCTTTTTGATATTAGACATTCTGACAGGTGTAAAGTGATATCTCATTGTGGTTTTGCTTTGATTTTCCTGATGATTACTGATATTGAGCATCTTTTCATGTATCTATTGGCCATCTGTGTATCTTAGGAAAAATGTCTATTCAAGTCCTTTGCCAATTTTTTAATCAGATTGTTTTTTTGATATTGAGTTATATGAGTTCTTTGCGTGTTTTGGATATTAACCCCTTGTTGGATATATCATTTGCAAATATCTTCTCCCATTCAGTACGTTGCCTTTTCGTTTTGTTGATGGTTTCCTTTGCTGTGCAAAAGCTTTTTAGTTTGATGTAGTCCCACTTGTTTATTTTTTCTTTTGTTGCCTTTGACTGAGGAGACAGATCCAGAAAAAGAATTGCTAAGACTGAGGTCAAAGAGCTTACTGCCTGTGTTTTCTCGTAGGCATTTTATGGTTTCAGGTCTTATATTTAAGTCTTTAATCCCTTTTGAGATAATTTTTGTGTACTGTGTAAGAGAGTGGTCCAGTATCATCCTTTTGCATGTGGCTGTCCAGTTTTCCCAACACCATTTATCAGAGAGACTGTCTTTTCGCCACTGTGTATTCTTGTCTCCTTTGTTGTAGATTAATTGATCATATAAGTATGGATTTATTTCTGGACTCTGTTCTGTTTCGTTGATCTCTGTGTCTGTTTTTGTGCCAGTACCATGCAGTTTTGATTACTATAGTTTTGTATATTTGAAATCAGGGAGTGTGATGCTTCCAGCTTTGTTTTTCTTTCCCAAGATTGTTTTGGCTGGTATCCATGGCTTCTGATGAGAATCAGTTGTTAATCTTATTGAGGACCCCTCATATGTGATGAATTGCTCCTCTTGCTGCTTTCAGGATTCTCTCTGGCTTTCGACAGTTTGGTTATGATGTTTCCAGGTGTGGTTCTCTTTGAATTTATTGTACTTGGAGTTTTTTGAGCTTATTGGGTATGTGTATTGTTTTTTGTCAAATTTGGGAAGTTTTCAGCCATTATTTCTTCACATATTTTTTATGCCCCTGTCCCTTTCTTGCTTTTCTTCTGGGACTGCCATTATACGTGTGGTCAGGCTCTGTTCATTTTCCTTCGTTCTTTTTTCTTTCTACTCCTCAGACTGGGTAATCTCAATTCTTCTCTCTTTAAGTTTGCTATTTCTTTCTTCTGCCTGTACAAATCTATTGTGATTCTTTTCATTCCAGTTATTGTACTTTTCAACTCCAGAATGTCTTTTTGGCCCTTTTTAAGTAATTTCTGTCTTTTTTGGGCTGCTTTTCACCTCTGTATGGGCGACACTTCTTTCTTTGCACGTCTTAGAATTTCTTGTTGGAAAGTGAACATTTTAAGTAATATAATGCAGCAACTTGGAGATCAGATTCTGCCCTCCTCAGGGTTTGCTGCTGCTGCTGTTTAGTGACTTTTTAGAACTGATTCTGTTAAGTCTGTGTTCTTTTTGGTGGTGGTCACTGAAGTCTCTGCTGGGTTTGCTTAGTGGTCAGCTAATGACTGAATGGAGATTTCCTTACGTGCCTGGAACTAAGAAGTCTCCCAGTCTTTGCTGGGCGCTCGGTGTACCTGTTGGTGCCTGCCTCCAACACTCACCACGTGGTGTTCAGCTCTTCCTTAGCCTCACCTCCTGCTGTGCGGAGCCTCAAGGTCAACCAGAGATGAAATCCTAGGGCCTTCTCAGGTGTTCCCTGGGCACGTGCACAGCCCCATGCATGTGCATGGCCTTCCAGATTCCCAGGAATATAGGGAAGCCTTTCAAAGCCCCTCATGGACATCTCATACCCCAGCTTTTCTTTTCAGCCTTTTTGGTTAGCCTTTGTTTTGCCCCACCTCCTCAGGCAGCATGATATTCAACAATTGCCAGTGATTGTTTTCAACAAATATCTCCCCACCCCCACCCCAAGAGACTGTTTGCAGTGGAGGCTATGAGTCAGGCCAGATAAAGACAGCCTTGCAGGTGGGATCTGCCAGAGAACCACCAGGCAGGTCATGTGACAACAGTTCTCTGGGATAGGGGCTTTGAAGGAGGGCCCTCCAGCCCCATTCTGCCCGCTCCAGTGGCTGCAAGGCTGCTGGTTTTCCCTGTGATTTTGGGCTCTTGGTTTTCAAGGTTACTGCATTGCCAGGGAATAGGGAGTGGAAATAGGGCAAATTAAAACACCACAAAACCCACTGTTCTTACCAGAATTTCACCGCTTTTCTTGTGTAAATGCTTCCTGGATTACTGCAAGCCTTTGGCTAATATCCAGAGTCCTGAAAAGATTGCCTCAAATGATTTTTGCCCATGTTCTCGTTGCTTTTATGGAGGAGAGAATTTTTCAAGATCTGTACTCTGCCATTTTCATTGATGTCACTTAAGACCATCCATTATGGGTCCTCAGCTTCACAGCTTAAATTTTGCTTTTTACAATTGGATAGATCACTCTGAGTATCCTTTGATCCTCTGTTTAAGAAGTCAAGGAATTGTGCCCTAAGTATTAGACTCCCAACCAATCAGTTACAATATTCACAAACATTCATTTTTCAAATACATGTTGAACATCTGCTGTGATCAGGACACAGTTCTGGCTGGGGACCCAGCAGTGCAGAAAGCCAAGGCACTGCTCTTCCGTTCTGGTGTGGCTGCGCTGGGTGCAGAGACACATGGTACAGGGCCGTGTGTGTGATGTGTTTCAGACATGGCGAGGGGACTGATGTTGCCAGAGTAGGGTGAGCAAAGGGAGAGAGGTGAAAGATGAGGCCAAATGGCACAAATGTTGAAGGAAGTGCAGGAGTAAGGGGTGAGGACATTCTTGAGGGCACAGTAGACTGGGCTTGAGTCACAGTTCATTTGGCTTCACTCTTCACCAGCTGTGTGATCTTGGGCAGCAAGTTACCTAACTTCTCTTGTCCTTAATTTTCATAAAAAACAGGATAAGAAATTGCCTACCTTATAGGATTATTTCAAGGATTAATTGAGATGATGCATGTTGTCATAGCTAGTCCTTCGCACAGAGCAAGTGCTTGTGAAAAGCTCAGATTGTTGGGGGTTTCCTCAAGGATCTGGAAAACCGAGCCATTCAGAACTCATTCTCTGAGGATTTTGCATAGATTTTGACCTATATAAACAAATACTTGAATATGATTTGTAGTAACATTGTGGTCTCGGACTCTCTCTGTTTTGCTTTTACAATTTACAGAAGACTATTCCAACAGAACAAATCGAAGTTTACCTAAAATGAAGAAGTTAGTTGCTTTGGAGCTGTAATTATTTTACTGGCAAAACAAAACCGTCTCTGGGTACATAAACATCTCTGAAATGGTTTCACCGCTTGGTATATCAGAGTCTTGTGGTTGTGAGGGAGAAGGTGTGAATCTAGAGGCAGATTGATGTGTCTTTATAATGTTCAAGCTTGGTAGGAGAATGTTAAAGATATTCTAAGTTTTACATATTAATCACCTTTCCTAGTGGAAGGGCATCACTGGGCTTATGTAACTTACGTTTGGTTGACAGGAAAGGGCTTCTTAGCCACCTTGTCAGGAGCTGGGATTGCTAGATCATTTTCTTTATCTTAAGTTAGAGCTGAGTAGCATTTCCTGTATGGTTGAAAAGGTTGAGATCACAAATGTCATCCCTCCAATTCCTGCAGTAAACTGACAATCTGCCTTTTAAATCTTCTGTTGGTGTTCAGAGTGCCGTACAAGCCACTGCGAGGTAATAAGAGTAAAATGCGCTCCGAGAGCCTGTCAGCATGTGACAATAGACTGATCTGTATGAAAACTGTGTCACCACCTAATAACAGTAAACCAGCAATAAACCAGGGCAAAATAGTATAAGCTACACAGGAGAATGTGGAGGGCTCTGGAAGAATTAGAGCAAGGTGGCATGCATTGGGGACGGTGGGAGGAGGCTGGCATTGCCTGGGCCACCTCCTTCTCTAAAGGTGGCTGGATTTCTGGACTTCTGATCAGGATGGTATCCTTTCACGTTTGTAAGAGGTCGAGGGATGGCAACAGCAAAACTTTTAAAAGTTTTTAATTCCAGTATTTAATCATCTTTGTTGAACTGATAGACTGTCTGGTATCTGAAAAGTAACAAGTGAGAGGACGAAGGCAAGAATGAGTCTGATGCTGGCAGTGCTGTCTGGGTTAGGAAGAAACAGGCAGAAATAAAGCTGCCTAAGGTTTAGGAGTGTGTTGTGAATCAGTGTTTCTCAAACCTGTGTGACATAGGGACCTTTTTCAGTGGGAAAATTGTGTGCACGTATGTATACACGTGTCTGTGTGTGTGTGTATGTGTCTGTGTGTGTGTGTATGTGTCTGTGTGTGTGTGTACTTCAACTAGCATTGCCTGTAGGTTTTATACTGCGTTACTCTTTCTCGGAGGAGGCCGTCTGGAGAGAATCGCTTGAGTTGCTGGTTACAGAGCAGCTTTCCAGGCGCAGCCCCGGAACCAGCCTCCTGGCAGGTGGAGTCCAGTTGTCCTCACTGTTGACAGGTTTCTCTGGTGATTCTTCTACTTGGTCGTGGTTAAGAACCATCGATGCCGATTATACTCTTACATTTTTTATGATCCACTGATGTTTTGGAGCTGGGTAGAGACTGAAGTGATGTTTTCGTCAGTCGTTTCGCTGACCATCTCATTTAGCCCGTTTTGTGCAGAGCATTGTCCTGGGCAGCCGGGAGGACGGGGAAGGAGGAAAGGACTTTGACTTTGGTCTTTCCAGTAACTGATAGTCCGGCTGGTGGGGAAGCCAAATGTGGCAGCGTCCCCTCGTCGTGTGTGTTTGACAGGCTGATGGCTTATGTGTTTTTTGCTTTTCTTCCCCGCTCTAGGCCATGTTAACTGCAGTGAGTTGTGTAACCAGATAAAAGCCAGTGAAGATGAGAACTGGTTAGCAGTAAATCCGGGTGAGGACAGGAAAGAAGCTCCATGAGATGCCATGATGAAAACAAAGAACTTTTGGCCAGAGATTAAACTGACAAACACTTTAAAGCTAAAACGAAATGATATTTTTAATATCTTTCTGTCTCTGCAGTTGATGTTTTCACAAATGTCTGTTTATGTGGTCTGGTTATAAATCTTTCTCAAGCCTCGGTTTTTTTTTTTTTTAAAGCCTCAGCTTTTGTTAGTTGCCATGAACCATAACTTGAGATTTATCAAACAAATTTCAGTTAAAAAAAAAGTAGTTACAAAGTATTTATTAATTGCTATGGTGGTTTTAACATTCACAAAGTTTTTGATAATCCTCGCTCCTGGAGGGAGAGCTTACTTTTCCTCTCTTTGACAGTGGCCAGACTTAGTGACTCATTTCTAATGAATGGAGTGGAGAGTGGGAAAGATAGTACCTTTATAGTAGAAACACCTGGCAGACCCCACCTTTCCGGCTCCAGTGTTAGGTCAGGTGTGTATCATGTGCTCCCGGATGCGATGGGACGAGAAGTCTCTTCACCTCTGTGTGGTCCTCCCCTAAAGCCGTAACTCCAGCCTAGTCAGGAGAAGACGTCAGGGAAACCCAGGGTGAGGGACATTCTACAGAATACCTGACCAGTATTCTTCAGAAGTGCCACAGTCGTGGAAGACTGCAGAACTGTCACAGGCTGGAGGAGGAGATCAAGGAGGCATGAGGACTGAATGCATGTGGGGTCCTGGATTGAGAAAAGGGACAGTAGTGGAAAAACTGATGACATCTGGATAAAGCCTGTGGTTTAGTTAATAGGGTTGTGTGACTGTTAATTTCTTAGTTTTGATATGCGTAGCATAGTTACATGAGATGTTAACCTTGGTGGAAGTGGAGTGAAGAGATGGGAACTCTCTCCTGTCTTTACAACTCTGCTGCAGATCTGAAATTATTTCAAAATAGAAAGTGGTTGAACCCAGAGATGATCTAATTGGGCACAGAAGTGAGGTTGCCTTCTCTGCCACTGTGTCATGTTGACTGCTCAGTGCCCTGGGGAGCTGGGGTGAAGCCACAGAAGACTAGATCTTCTGTGAGTCTAAGTGGATATTGTGCAGGATGTGATTTTTAGCTTATTGACTTCTAGGAAATCTAAGACAGAAAGGTCTTTGTTTGAGAGGGCTGCAGACTTCTAACCCTCATAAAGAGCTTATCATTTGAGCAAGCTCATAATGTACCGTGTTATTACTGTAAGAAATTTGTAATGGTACCGTTACAGCAGAACTCTTCCCTGGCCGGAAAGAATCGCTCAGCGTTCCCCTCGCGGTTGCTGCCAGCACTCTTGCTGCGCCATCACGGTTAACCCTGCAGCATCTGTTTCCGTTTTCTCTCAGTGAGCCCTTGCAGGGATAAGGAAATCAGTACAAAGTTACTTTCTTTGAATGTCTGGCATTTATTTTCAGAGGTTTTTCTTTTGAAAAATACTGTCGGCACTGCTCTTCCTTTGTCTATGTTAATGTCTGTGCGTTGCCCTTCAACAGAATACTCATTTTAAAGACATAAGACTTGTTTATAATGATGTGGTTTATTTAAGGCAGAAAGTTGAGTACATTCTTCTTTTTTTTTACCACCAGAGGAATGCCTCTTTGCTTTTTAGGTTTTTATAAATTGATTCTGTAATGATTTAGTGTTATGGTTGTTTTATGAGGGTAAGATGGATGTGGAAACTGAACTATCCCAGATGATACAAACATGGTTACATTTTTTTTAATGGTTAATTCATTACAAAAACTATCAGGGCTGGCCCGGTGACTTAGTGATTAAATTTGCGTGCTCTGCTTCCGTGGCCCGGGGTTCGCAGGCTCGGATCCCAGGCAGGGACCTGCTCATCACTCATCAAGCCATGTCGTGTCAGCGTCCCACATACGAAATAGAGGAAGACTGGCACAGATGTTAGCTCAGGGACAATCTTCCTCAAGCAAAAAGAGGAAGATTGGCAACAGTTGTTAGCTCAGGGCCAATCTTCCTCACCAGAAAAACCCAAGAAACCTATTTGCATGCCTGCTATATGACAGGCCCTGTTCTAGACACTGGGGCTGCAGCTTTGAGCACAGCAAAGCCTGTTCTTGTGACGTGTTTATTTCTCTATGAGGACATCAGAGAATAAGGAGACACGTATATACTGGTGGGTGGTGGTAAGCCCTCTGAAGAGATACAAACATGATAAGGGGATAGAGTGATGGGGGGAGGGGCCATGATAGTCCAGCTGAGAGAGTGAGAAACCAACCTTGTTTATTTCCAGTGAGGACCATTTCCAGCAGAGAGAGTGGGAGTGCAAAGGCCCAGAGGCAAGGAATGTGAGCCTGACTAGGACGGCTGGGAGGCTGGATGGCTGGAGGGTGGCTGGAGTGCATGAGTGAGGGGCCAGATCCTGTAAGGCCTGTCTGTGATAAAGGCTCTGGGTTCTGTGCTGAGTGGGCTGGGAAGGCTCTGGAGTGCTGGGAGCTGATGCTTAGAGGACCCCTCTGATTGGTGGGTGGAAAAGAAACTGCAGGGGAGTAAGAGTGGGAGCAGGGAGATTGGTGAACAGGCACATCTCAGGGAAGAGGGAGGAGCTTGGCCCAGGGTGGTAGCCGACAGCGTGGTAAGCAGTGGCTAGATTGTGGGATTTTGAAGGTAGAGCTGATAGGACTTATTGTGGGGAGAGAGGAAAGCTTCCTGAGCAGTTGAGGGGCTAGAGTTACGGTGATGGGAGAGAGACAAGCATGAGTCATCTGCATCTAGACGTTACTGAAAGCCAGAGGACAATGACGTCACCCAGGGAGTTAATGGAGATAGAGCAAAGGCCAGAGGGCTGAGCCCAGGGGCTTCCAGGGATTAGAAGTCAGAGATGAGGAGGATCCAGCAACAGAGATGAGCAGGATAGGCCAGTGAAATAGCAGGAAAACCTTACCCTTGACTTACGTTTGCCCACGGTTTAGTTTGCAAGTTTGAACTTGGAATGTTCGAACACTCGCCATTTGGGTACTTGTACAGTTGGCTTGGAAGTTGGTGATGTGGCAGGTTTTCATCAGAAGTGAGCATTATCTTCTTTAAAAAGAGAATTTTCTGATAGGGGTGGACAGGGTGGGAGGTGTAGCTGACATAATGGTGGAGAACCCTTTTATCTCCTGATGACTTGTGCAGGAACAGTATTTGAAGCTAATTAACCTCGGGGCAGCCGGAGGACCAGAGGACCACAGATGGCTGGTGGCCAACACTGGGGGAGAAGCTGCTGTAGGGGAGGAGGACATTTCTTCTCCCCAAACGTGGGTTCGTCTGGCCGGAGAACGAATTAAATTCACATGAGACAGAATAGCAAGAGAAAATTAAACAAAGCTTTATGAGGAACCATGGCCCAGGGCCTTTCTTCCCGAAGGAAGAAAGGGCACCGAAGAAGTGGGGTGCACATAGTGGTTATATACCCCCAAAGAGGGTGTTTCACATGTGATTGACATGTCCCTCCTGATGCGGGGTCGGTGAGCCGAGGAGTCGAAAGAAAGATTTCATAGACTCAAGATCTGGCAGTAGTGCTCTTTTATTTAGAGAATAGAATAGCATGGGGACAGGACCCACGGGCAGTCAGAGATGCTGCTGGCATGGGGACAGGACCCATGGGCAGGCAGAGCTGCTGCCAGCATGTTGCTGCTGCCGATTCTGCTGTTGCTTCTGCTGCCCCCGCTGGCATGGGGACAGGGCCCATGGGCAGGCAGGGCCGCTGCTGCTGCCCCTGCTGGCATGGGGACAGGACCCATGGGCAGTCAGAGCTCCTGCTGCTGCTGCTGCTGCTGCAAAGTTGGGTGGAGAGTAAGGCTAAATTTAAGGCAGAGGTATGTGAGTTATCTCTTTACAAGCCAAAGAATATGTAAAAAAGTTAAAAGGGTATCAGTGCCTGTATGGTCTGGCCATTTGGCGGTCCCACAACTTTTAGATAAGAATTAAACCGGATTGAGTAAATGGCAGAAGTCACACTTGAATTTTATCCTCAGCTAAAGACAAAGGAGGATTTGGGGGGGGGGGGGTCCGTTACATGAGGTTGCCAGACAGTAACCAACTTAAGTTCTTGCCTCTGGCATTGATTAAGAGCTTCTAGAGATAAGACCATCCCCCCTTCTTCCTAGCACAGAGAGGGAGGCATCTTCACAGATAGAGGTTTCCCTTAGAAATGTAAATGTTTCCCAACAAAGGGGCAAACAAATTCTACTCCTTGGAGCCTGAATCTCAATCTGTAGTTTTAAAACTAACCAGCCTAAAAATCCTCATCATAAGGCATTTTAAAATTAAGCAGCCTAAAAATCCTCATCACCTCCCACAATAGTCACAAGATTGCCCTGTCGGCACACTGCTTGATGGACACAGCAGGCAATGGTCTGCTATCTCGGTGGGTGTAGCTGGAGGCAAGTCAGTTGTCTGGAGATGGGCTGCCACAGGTGAGCCCAGCGATCAGTTCCTAGCCTAAGGAAAGATGCTTAATCCTTAAGAAATGCCAAAGTTGGGAGGGGGAGGGAAGTCAGTTACAGGAGGTTACCAGAGAAACACAATAAAATGCAGATTTAAGTCTTTGCCTTTGGCATTGATTAAGAGTTTTTAGAGAGAGGGTCATCTCCTTTCTTCTTCCTGGTACAGAGAGGGAGGCACCTTTTACAGACAGAGATTTACCTTACAAATGTAAATGTGTCCTAACGAAGGGCAAGTTCCATTCCTCCTTCCCTGTCCCAGTTTATCAAAAGCAATCAGCCTCAAATAATCCTGCTGCCAAAGAGACATATCTTGGAGTGGCCAATTTCAGGTCCCCACAGTGCAATATTGTTTGCTTGGAGTAGTAAACTGTGGAGCTTATGCCCCTGTGTTATAAAGGTTTTATTTATCATGGAACTTGACATTCACTTATATTGATTTAAAACTGGTTTCTTTTGCTTACTTTTTAAAAGATAAGCCACTCACTCCGTAAAATTGCGTGCATCATCACAAAGTCACTTCACAGCCTTTACTAATTGATATAGAAATGGACCAGGGCTCAGCCTTTCTGTTATCATCTTTGGCCTATAGAACTAATAGAAGGAAAGCTTGCTGATCACCAGGTGATCTGTCATTTTTTAACAGTTATGGTAGATTAATAAAATTTCTGAGTAGGCACTTAACTTGGAAGGTAGAAATCACTGTTAATTTCAGAAGAGAGTTATAATTGAACATTCGTCAGTTAAGTCTTTGGAGTAAATAATTTGGTTTTGGAGGGAGGTGAGGTTTAAAGGCTATTTTATGCTTTTGGTGTGGAGAGAACCTATTTAAACTGCTCTCCCGAGCCTCAGTGTGGTCTTTGAAACGAGGTTCCTTCACTCTGCCGGATGCTGAACTGCAGATGCTGAAGCGCTCTGCTCAGAACTGGTGTCGAGGCAGTCCAACTGCAGGGCATGCACTTCGGGCTCGAGTGTAATTACGTTTTCTTTATCTGTATAGTATTGCACTGCACACTACCTTTTTATTGTAAATGTTGCCAGTATTCATTTGAAAAGAAGCAATAAAGTTCGGTTGTTGAGAACTTTAGGCAGAGGGAAGTTTTCATGGTTCTTACATTTCTTTGGTGGGATGTTTTTAGTATACTCCTGTGCCTGAGGTAATTTTCAGCTGATGGCACTTGGGCCTCTGTCAGTTATTTGTTAGACTCTTGCCACGCTAGTGTGAATGGCTAGTTTAAAGCAGTGGTTGAAATGGGTGTAGAGGGGTGGACCGCAACCTAAGAACAAACAGAAGTGTTTGCTCTCCAATCCCTAGAATTAGTCTTAGGATGATTTCATTGTGAAAGAGAGCGGCAGAGCAGACACTCCTGCATCAGCTTCTCAAGAAATTAGTAAACTCGTCCTAAAATTCCTCAAAAGTCACTTTAAAGATGCTGATCAGGATCTTCTGAAACAAGTCCTCTGAATTCTCTGATCTTGAGGAAGGTGTTTATTAACTAATTGAGTTTTAGACAGTTCAGAAGATGGTAATATCCCGCATTTACAGTTGATTTTATGTGGTATTCTCTAGTCATCCCTATAGAAGGAAAGAAGGTATCACATCCCTGGTCAGAAATCTTCATTCTCTGCTGTAATTTTGCAGAGGAAATGCATTAAATATCATCTTGATTTAGAATATGTACGGTAGGTTGAGTAATGGCCACCCAAAGAGATCAAGTGTTAATCCCTCACATTGGTAAACATCACCTTATTGGAAAAAGGGTCTTTTCAGATTGTTTAAGCTAAGGATTTTGAGAGAGGCGATTACTCTGGATTATCCAGGTGGGTCCTAAGTGCCATTGCAACTGTCCTTATAAGAGAGAGGCAGAGGGAAATACCAGACACACACAGAGAAGACGGGCAGGGATTGGAGCGATGTGACCGCAAGCCCAGAATGCCAGCAGCGCCAGAAGCTAGGAGAGGTGAAGGGGTCTTCCCTGGAGGGAGCACAGCGCTGCGGGCTCCCAGCCTCCAGCCTCCAGAACCGAGAGGGAAGAAATTCCTGTTGTTCTGAGCCGCCCAGTTTGTGGTAATGTTTTACAGCAGCCTCAGGAGACAAATAACAGTGTGTTACCCAGACCTGCGGCCCCTCAGGAGGGCAGAACAAAGGCTCCACAGTCCCCTCGTGTAACTGTGCGGCCTGAGGAAAACCACTGTCTCTGATGTAGGGGTGGTAAAACCTTTCTCACAGGTATGTTGTGGTAAGTACCTGGCACATGGTAGGCACTCAGTAATGGCCATTCTTATTGCTTGGTTTGTCTAAAGCAGTGATTCTCAAAGGGTGGTCCCCAAACCAGCAGGCTGAGCATCACCTGGTTCTCTAATCCCATTCACTTCCCTTAGGGGAAATCAGCCAGAGTGTGCACACTTTAGCATGTATCAGAGTCACCTGAGGGGCTTTTTTTTTTTTTTTTTTTTTGATGAGGAAGATTGGCCCTGAGCTCACATCCGTGCCAGTCTTCCTCTGTTTTGTATGTGGAATGCCGCCACAACATGGCTTGATGAACAATGTGTAGTTCCATGCCCAGGATCCAAACCTACGAACCCTGGGCCTCCAAAGTGGAGTGCATGAATTTAACCACTACACCACCAGGCTGGCCTCCTGGGGGGCTTTTTAAAACACAGATTGCTGAGCCCTATCCCCAGACCTGATTCGGCGTGGCTGGAGTGTGGCCTGAAAATTTGCATTTCTAACAAGTTTCCAGGTGCTTGTGAGGCTGCTGGTCCAGGGACCACACTTTGAGAATCACTGGTCTAAGGTTTAATGGTTTATGGAATGGTGAGTAGAAGGAGATTTTTGTTTTGTCTTGTTTTAAAATAAATTTTTGGCTTTAGGACAGTGTTGGCTTTACAGAAAAATTATGAAGATAAAGTCCATACTTCATTCAGATGTCCTTGGTTATTACCTACTGTCCTTTTTCTGTTGTCATATCTCCTTAGGCTCCTCTGGGCTGTGACAGTTTCTTAAGCTTTCCTTGTTTTTGATAACTTTGACCGTTTTGAGGAGTAGTGGTCAGGTATTTTGTAAGATGTCCCTCTGTTAGGATTTATCGGATGTTTTTCTCATGATTAGGCTGGGCTTATGGGTTTTCCAGAGGGAGAGCACAGAGGGAAAGTGCCATTCTCACACATCATATCAAGAGTAACGCTATCAACATGACTGTCATGTTGATGTTGACCTTGATCACCTGACTGAGAGACTGTCAGATTTCTCCTTTGTGAAAACTCTTCTTGGGGCCGGCCCCCTGGCCGAGTGGTTAAGTTCACACGCTCCTCCGCTTTGGTGATACAGGGTTTCACTGGTTTGGATCCTGGGTGCAGACCTACACAGTGCTCATCAGGCCATGCTGTGGCAGCGTCCCACATGGAAGAACTAGAGTGGCCTACAACTGGCGTATGAAACTATGTACTGGGGCCTTGGAGAAGGAAAAAAGAGGAAGATTGGCAAGAGCTCAGCGCCAATCTTCCTCACACACACACACACAAAGCAAAAAGAAACAAGTAAAAGTAATTAAAAACAAAACAAGAAAACCTCTTTTCTCTGCTTTCCATACTGTACTCTTGGGAAGGAAGTCACTAAGCACCGCCCGCACGTGAGGAATGAGCTTATGCTGCCCGCCTTGAGGTCGGAATATCTGCGTGTAATACTGCACAGCTTCGTCTCTCTCTCCCATTCATTTATTTATTTATTTCAGTATGGATTCATGGATATTTGTTATATTTTGGGTTATATACTACTTTATTTGGTTGCTAAAATTGTTCTAGCTTTGGCCATTGGGATTCCCTCCCTCCCTCTCCTCCCCCCAGCACTTCCTTACTTTCTGGCACTAGAAGTTGCTGCAGGCTTGTCTTTAAGTTTTCTACCCCAGCCCTAGAATCAGCCATTTCTTCAAGGAACCCAGGCTCCTTCCATTGGAGAATGGTATTAGCAGCCCAGATCTGGGTGCTAGGTGAGCTCGTTGCTTTTGGGCTGTCACTTACTTATAGGCACCCTCATAAACAGAGCAAGGACACCTCTGTGGGTATACAGACCCACATGTATACACGTATCTGTAAGTATTTCTATATGTAACCACCTGTATGAGTTGATAATGATGTCTCCGGCTCTAGTCACTACCACGTGCATCATTCTAGTCTCTGCCTTTGCTCAACTGTGCCTCCCGCTCCAGGGAGAAACCTGGGCTCACCGTCCAATTACTTCCTTGTGCAGTTCCGGTATACGTGTTTAGTGGTTTGAGAATTGTTAACGTGTATTCCCATGAGAAACTTTATTAACTGCACTTATGTGCAGTTTCATTTGCCTTTAGTCTTACTGTTTCCACTCATTTCCATAGTTGTTTAGGTCAGCAGCCTTCTCCCCCATTCCCTTTAGTGAGGTTTGTTTCGTACATTTGTAAAACAGTTTGATTGTTTTGTCACAGGGTACATTCCATCCTGGGATGCACTGACCTCTTAAATGACTTTTAAAAAGAAATTTGTATACGTTAAGGTTCACTCTTCGTGCTGTCAAGTTCCATGCGTTTTGACAAATGTGTATTGTCGTGTATCCATCATTACAGTATCACAGAATAGTGACTGTGCTAAAAACTCCCTGAGCTTCACCTGTTCAGTGCTCCTCCCTTCTCCCCACACCTTCTAAGCCCTTAGCAACCACTGATCTTTTTACCATCTCGGTAGTTTTGCCTTTTTCAGAGTGTCGTATAATTGAAATCACACAGTATGTAGCTTTTTCGGACTGGCTTCTTCACTTAGGAATATGCATTTAAGATTCATCCATGTCTTTTTGTGGCTTGGTAGCTCGTTTCTTTTTATTGCTGAGTAATACTTCGTTGTCTGGATGTGCCACAGTTTATTCATATATTGAAGGACATCATGATTGCTTCTAGTTTTTGGCAGTTATGAATAAAGCTGTATAAAACATTTGCATGCATGGTTTGTGATGGACATAAGTTTTTCAGTCAGTTGGGTAGATATCCAGAAGTGTGATTGCTGGATTATGTGGTAAGACAATGTTTAGCTTTGTGAGAAACTGCCAGACTGTCTTCCAACGTGGCTGTCCCATTTTGCATTCCCACCAGCATGAATGAGAGTTCTGTTGCTCTCATCCTCTTAACAGTCAGTGTTGTCAGTGTTTTGGATTTTAGCCCTTCTCATAGGTATGGTGGTATCTCGTCGTCGTTTGAGGAAGAGGTTTTTAGTACCCTGTTGATGGTTTAGTCCACGCTGATGCGCTTCTATTTGGTACTGTGTTTCTGTTTATAATTTGGGCAAGTGGCTCTTTCCATTTTTCTATTTTAATAATATTAAGCTTGGACAGGTTTATGCTTGACTATAATGAGGATATGGAAAATTGTTGAATTGATTTTCTCTGGGGTTGGGTTTGATTTTTTTCCCCTTGTTTTTTTTTATGGTTGTCCATGTGCCTTAGGCATCTAGAATGTTAATACTGAGCACTTAACCTTAACAGTAATGGCAAAAGTTTTTAGGACAAGTCTGAACAACTTGCAGAAGATGATCACATTCCATGTTTCATACCTAGGTGATATTAACATCTGATTTTGAAGAGACATACTGAATTGTTCATCATTTGCTCATTCACCAGCTAATTAAATGCCTACCCTGAGATCGTGGTGCTGGATGGCAGGGCTACTGAGTTGAATAGACATGGACCCATCCCTGCTGTTGTGCAATTCTTCTGATGGGAGAGAGAGAAAGATACAGAAACTTCTGTGATTCATTCAACACTCAGCAAAACGGGCACTTAGCAGATACTTGTGTGCTCGCTGTGTGCCTGGCACTGGGAGTCGGGTGAGCAACATGCAGGTTCCTGCCCTCTGGAGTGTACGTCAGAGCGAGGGCACTGTTTCATTGATGACAGCATTGGGACTTCTGCGAAGACAAAGGACAGACAGCTGTGAGCATGTAGAGCCGGCAGGCCTGACCTGGGCCGGTGAGTCAGGGCGGCTCCGTGAGGAGGTGTCTGAATGATGAGTACAAGTCCAGTGGGTTCAGGTGGGGAGGGGGCGAGGGGAAGAGTGGAACAAGAAGGAGGCCAAGTTGGGAGTGGTCAGGTGGTGGAGCCTGGAATGTTGTGTAGTCACCTTCCTTTCGTTTTGATGTTTTCCGTCAGCAGAGGCTTTTTGTGCTTCACACCCCAGTCCCTTCCCCTCATAGGTAAATAAGCTGCCAATTGAATGTACTTCTTGCGGAGACTGGATTCTTTTAGATGACATTTTTACTGTATATGTATAATAGAATCAATACAGACTAATGTAAGAGGAAAAAGCATTCCCCTCCTTTTAGTCAGGCAGAGGATCAAAGATAAGAACCCTACTATAAAGGAGACAAGTCTCACTGTGGAGAGGTTGTGCATAATCACACATCTCAGTGAGAAGAGCTGACAGAGCTGGGGACAGGGTGTTCCAGGAAACCAGACAGACTGCCTGGGTGGAGGAGTGGGGTGCAGGGGCAAGTCGGTGTGGATGGGACTGTTATGCAGAACCTTGTTGACCGACCAAAGAAGGTGGTCCCCACCTTGCAAGGGTGGAGCATCCATCAAATGGAGCAGTAAGGATGAAGTCACAGAGACATGGGACAGTCCAACCTGCTTTGAAAATACACACGGCTTAGTATGACTGGAGTGGTCAGCAATTAGACTGGAAAGATGGGTGGACTAAACAGATTAAGTTTTATTTTAGGGGATGAGGGCCTCGAGCATGCAGCCCATTCCTTGTGGACTGCCTTGAAGTTTTAACAAAGAAATGTTTTACCTGATTAGCTAACAAACTAACAGACCTTTGTATGGAAAAGCTGAGCTTTCTGTAACAGATAAAGTAATTGCAGTGAAGAGATTGAAGACTTCCACAGTGTGTTTGTTCCTGGGGAGTCGTATGTGCCCAGCTTACGTTGCGTGATTCATCGACAGGAACTTGTGTAAGTCAGAATCATTCCATGGTGTGATAGAAGAAATTAGGACTGTAAATTTTCTTCATGATCTTGACACTTAGAAGGCTATGTGGAAGAAGTCAATGCAGGGTGGAGTGTATCTTCGTGCAGTTGAAAAGCTATGTAGCAGAGTCCTATGGAAGATATTCGCTAAGCTACTTCTGCTCAAGGACAGGAGGACCCTAAAGTCTACCTCTCAACCCCTCCTCCCTTCAGACAAGTGAATCACAAAGGTATTTTTCCCTCTGAGCTTGAAACTTGAAAAAGCTATGAAAAGCTGTGGAACAGTAAGCAGAATTATGATTTGTTCAGCAAAGTACAAGAATTCGAACTCAAACAGAGCACATGAATCAAGCAGTTGGCCCCAGGGAGTGGAACTTAGTATTCCATTCATTCTAAGATACCATCCACCCTAAGACACACCGTTAGTTTGTGCACCATTGAGAAAGAAAACACTCCCACCTATTAACTGACAGAGTGCTTTCTCTCAGTAAGAAGGCACATCCCAATTTCAGAGATGTGAAGGTGTGAGGAACTTGGAATGGATGCAATTCAGTGTTTCTTACTGCTTACCAGCCTTTTGGAATATCAGTGTGAAGAACTGTGGCACTTAGAATAGGCTGTGAACTTCAGGGTTGTTCTCCATGCCCTCAGTTCTTAGTACAGTGCCTGGCACATAGTAGGTGTCTGATAATTAATTTCAGTGAATACATGGATGGATGCATGCATGCATGGACGGACAGACAGACAGATAAATATAAATGAGCTAAGGGTTGAAGGTGGTTAGGCAGATAGAGAATGTCTGTGGGGAGAGGTGTTCAAGGCGGCTTGAATTCTTAGAAAAATTATTAAAGTAGTGAATTTGACAGAAACCAATGTTGCTTATGCTATGGTAATAATAATTGCAAGTACATTTAACACTTAAGTATGTACTTGGCCCTTTTCCTAGCCCTTAACATATACTAATTCATTTATCTTCATAACGGCTGGTAGGAGTTAGGTGCTGTTATCCCTCATTTACAGACAGGGAAACTGAGGCCTAATGTTATACAGCAGTGACAGAAGCATGAAATAAGAATGCTCGCATGAGAAGACTCTACATCTCAGAGCAGTTGACAATTATTTTGATTTAAAAAAATTAATTTGAAGGAATTTACTTTTCTCTGTATTTCAGAATTACGTAGGAGTCTGTACCATGGCAGCTGCATAAAGGGTTGACTCAGTAGCTACTAAACATTGTATACTCACCCCTTCTTTTTTTTTTTTTTTTTTGGTGAGGAAGATTCACCCTGAGCTAACATCCGTTGCCAAGCTTCCTCTTTCTTTGTTGCTTGGGCAAGATTAGCCCTGAGCTAACATCTGTGTGAGTCTTTCTCTACTTTTCACATGTGGGACACCACCACAGCATGACTGGTGAGTGGAGTAGGTCTGCACCTGGGATCTGAACGCGTGAACCCAGGCCGCTGAAATGGAGCATGCGAAACTTTAACCAACTTGCCAGGGGCCCAGGCCCCCCTTCATTTTCTAATGGCCTTTCAAACTTAAGTTTGCTTTATGTGATGTTGTAGGCTCACATTAATAGAACTCCAGAAGACCTTTTAAATTATTGGCTCTGTGAGTTATAGTCTTTACCTAGAATTTTCAAGTCTCTGCACGTCATTCATGTACCAAACTATATAAAAATGTATAAAAATTGTGGAGAATGTACCCGATTGAAAATTCAGTTATTATTTTGTTTTAACATGGCGGATGGAGACACAAAGAGCTTGTGGGGTGAGGTTGATGCAGACCTTGCTGTAGTCAGTGGCTCCCTAAAAAAGGACAAAAGAATTGCAGTCCTTTTGTGCTAACAGGCCCCGGTAAATGGGCATGAATGCGTGTGGGGGTGGGGGAGATGCGTGCGTGGTACCCAGTGCCATGAAGTTGCCACCCCTGCGCTTAAGATGCGCTGTTCCTCCTCCTTTTCCTCCACCCGCCTCCATGTGCAGTCTCCTTAATTAGGGTATTTTATCACAACTTAAATCCTAGTTCCTCGTGACTCACAGAAACTATTTCTAATATTAAAATTCAAGAAAATAGGATTTGGGATTCAAAGCAGTACTTTGCCAAGACCTATCTAGGTATCTCTGTATCTTTTCTAGATTATTACTCATCTCTGAGTGAGTTTTTCTATTAAATGCAGTGGTTTTTGCAGTGACTGAAGAATTTAGTCTCAAGAAGCTGATATTCAAGATATGGTAGAGCCTTCGGCCTCTTTTTCTACTGAGCAGTGTTACTTTGTGTTGTGCAAAATTATGGCTGTAGTATGCCACACTAAGAACTTCCTGTGACCAGGTGTGTAAAAAACCTGACCAATAAAAGGTACTGTCTAATCTCAAACTCTTTAATGAGCAATTACAATCAAATCTGTACCAAGGTTAGGAACAGAGACCTTGTTTTTGAGCTTTTTTTCCTTTTCTATGCTTTTTTACTGGAAGCATTAAGAAAGTTTTACCAGGGTCAGTCAGTAGATGGGGAGAGAAATACTAGACTAAAAGTTGAAGACAAGTGCTTTGAGAAACTTGATCGGTATTTTAACACCACTAAAATGTAGTAGTAATCTTAAAGGGTCTACAAAGTTGAAGGCACTTTTCGTATTTTCTGTGTTGAACTTGCTGTTTGTTGTCTTTTAATACAGATCAATCGCGTGCTAATAGACTTGTCTTTAATATGTTCTGTCCACTCCACCTCCCAGTACACTGAAGCGTGCACTGTGTGTGCTGAGCAAGCACCTCGTCTAATGCAGCTGTTGCTGCTTTGACTGTTTACAGCCCATCCTGGAAATTTAACATAGAAAATATAGAAAGATTCATTTTTACTGCCTTTTCCCCTCCTTTGTTGACTTCATGCAGACCTATCTCATTGTTGCATAGCAACTGACTTTGTATTTTTGTTTAGCAGTTTTTTTCCTATGGAACATTTAATTTGCATAATAATTTCCAGTCTCTTAAGCATAAGTGATGAAGGGTTTTACTTAATCCTTTTTCCTTAAAACAGGAAAAGCTTTGCAGCGTATAGGTATATATCTCTTTGTCATTTTTCTATAAATCTTACAAATTGAAATTTAATTAAAAAGGATGGCATTTTTAATGCTCTGAGTGTTATGTCTCGTTAGTCACCTTCAGTCTGAAGTAGGTCCTTGCCCTTTCCTTGATTTTCAGACCTCAACGCTTTTGGAGATTACAGGCTGGTGGAATGTCCATCGGTTTGGATTTGTTTATTGTTTCCTCATGATTAGATCCAAGTACGCGTTTGGGGCAGGAGTATTGCAGAAGAGATGCTGTGTTCTTCTTGTGTTCTAACAGTTCATGATTTTGATTTGTTCTATCATTATTGGTATTAACATTGATCTTTTGATTAAGGTGGTGTCTGCCAGGTTTCTCCACTGTAAAATTACTCTTTTATTATTAATGAGCGTCATTGTGGAGAGGTACTTTGAGACTATGTAAATAAATATCCTGTTCCTCTTCAAACTCACACCCACTAGTTTTAGCAACCATTGATGTTTCTTGGCTTGAGTAAATTATTACTGTGATTGCCAAACGGTGATTTTCTAATTCCAGTCGTTCTTTCTACTTTTATCGGTTGAAAGTAAGGAAAAACTTATTGTTCTTCCCATTTATTTATGCATGTATGTGTTTGTATGAGTCTAAACTCTCATAGTCCTATCTTTTACTATTATATTTTTCTATGTTTAAGTCATCCCAGATTTGTCTACTAGTATCCCTTTCTTGCTAGTTTCTGTATCTTTTTGACATGTCTCTGCCGTTATTTGATTATTTGCTTGCTTTCTGGCACAGGATGTTCCAGGCTCTTATTTTTTTCCTGCCCCACTTCTGCAATCTGCCATTTCTCTAAAGAGACCCTGATTCCTTTTCATGGGAAATATTTAGAAGCCAAGATCTAGGCTCTAGGTGTGCTCATTGCTGTTGGGGTATCGCTGCTCCCAGGCCTGTTCAGTGAACTGAACCAGGGTAAGGGGGGGTGGAGGTGTGTGTATGTGTGTGTATATCTGTGAGTTCACACTGATAGCTAAAAATCCCATTTCAACACTAAGGAAAATTTGTTATTTCCCTTTCCATATTCGTAACTCCTTTCTTTGACAGTTGAGAAATTGAGCTCTCATTATCCTCAGATATTTACTTATTGGATCAGTTTCTGATCTAATCTCCTGTTGCTGCAACACCCTTGTATAGATGCCTTTCTCACTCTCCGGGCTCCCACACCCCACACTGGGCTAATGTGCCTGGCTATGCTCCCCACGTTATGGGACGGACCCTACCTTCCTTGACCCCACTTCAGGAATAAGGGGGAGGGCAGGCAGAACCCTAAATCTATCTTGAACAAGGCTTTTGTAATTTTAGTTACTTGATTCTAGGTAATACCTGACCATGTCACACGGCAACATAGCCCTCCTTTTAAGAGTATTTTAAGAACTATTGGTAAATTTAGCAAAATATTATTTCTGTTTTGATGTTGTATTCTTTGGAGAGCTTTTTTCTTTGAGTGTTCCTTTGTGCTAAATATTTGACTTTGTCTTTTTCCTAGTAGACTAGGTCTTGTCTTAACCGTTTCTGTCTTCCTCTTAGAGGCTGATGTATTAGCTACTTCCATGTTTGATAAATAAACATATAGGGAATATGATAAAGGTACCTTGAGATTTAAGAAAAATGTCCTAACATTGAAATATTATATAAAGTACTAGAGTATATAGCTGTTGACAGCTAGCTCGCATCATGAGTTGTACTCTGAAAATTGGAGTGAATAGTTTTTAAAACACTGTTTTTAGTTGGCGAAGTCGAGAAGCATTTGGTGATGCTAATTCTTCCCATTCTGAAGTTTTATATGGGTGTAACTCTTTCCTCTTCTTTCAGCCAAAGATTTTTGTTTCCAGAAATGAGGTATAGAAGAAAAGCCTTTTATTCCCATTTTAGGTCGTGAGTGGTTTCCTTTTGTTTTTGACCGTGAATGCTATGTTAATATAAAAAACATTCTTCAGGAGTGGACTTCTTCTGAGAAATGGACTAGACAAGATTTGTTCAGATATCCCATTAAGATTTGTCTCTGTTTAGGTTTTGTTTCTTTGTTTTTGGTTTGGTTTGGTTTTGCCCAGTCTTGTTTCTCTTAAATAAGATTTTAGTTTTAGAACCAGGTTTCCCCCGAAGGGTGTCCAGGTGTACGCTGATACGCTCGGCGGCCCTGAGTAGCCGGAGGAGAGGCCCGGCTGCAGTGCCCAGCACAGTGGTGACACACCAGGGCTCGGGGAGGGAGAGACAGCCTTATGAGAAGACAGCCGTGGATAGCATAGAGTACAGTGCACATTTGTGTGAATTTTTAAGATTAAAAATGAGAGAAGAAATTTAACATTCATTGGAGGCCTGCTTTAGGCTGTGTCCTGCAAGCCATGGAAATATTGATTCACTCTTCTCTGCCGTGAGGGTCCTTCTGTGTTAAATGAGAAAACTGTGTTTTCTCACAGGTTGCGAGGTGTATTTTCCCCTTTCTACTTTTCTGTAGCCAGTTTGCCGATGGGGCTAACACAGCTCTCTTTTCTAGCTTCCCAGTTTCCACAGTTGACTACCCTTCTAGAGAACGCCATGTTCTTTCAGTGAATAATTCGATAAATGTTCGTTTGTTTCTGAAGTGTGACTTGTACGAAGTCAGCCCGTGTAGATGCTTTTCTTCCAAACCATCCTCCTGGGACACACATCTCGATTGCCGCCGTTAGCGCTCAGCACACGGCCATCCTCAGAGCTCGTGTGTTAATAACGCCCACTGACGAGGAGCCGCTGCCCCCTGTCCACGGTCTCGAGAGGTGTCTTCCAGCCCCCTCCTGTCCCCGTCCCTGGCTCAGTGGCTTATATTGGATCATATGACTCCTTAAAAACAAATTCCTGGGAGCTGGTTCTCCTGCTGATTTCAGACTTTTTGGGTTTTCCTCTTAGACTCTCTCATGGTGGCGTGTGGGCCTGACCATGCCTGTGTGGCCTCAGTCTGTTTCCTAGATTGTGCCTCTTTGCTCAGGGACTGCCCGTGGGAAAGAAAGGACAGCTGACCTGGCCTTGGGTTTGAAATTAAACTTCTCATTTAGTCATGAAGACACTATGTAACGTCTGTCAAAAATTAAATGCCCTTAACAGCAAGCCTGGTGGCACGGCAGTTAAGTTCGCACGTTCCGCTTCAGCAGCCCTGGGGTTCAGATCCCGGGTGCAGACCTACATACTGCTTGTCAAGCCATGCTGTGGCAGGTGTCCCACATATAAAGTGGAGGAAGATGGGCACGGATGTTAGCTCAGGGCCAGTCTTCCTCAGTGAAAAAGAGAAAGATTGGCAGCAGATGTTAGCTCAGGGCTAATCTTCCTCGAAAAATAAATAAAAATAAAAATTAAAAAAAAATTAAGTCCCTTAAATAGTATATTAAGGATGGAGCATATTCCTACCTATAGTTACTTGAAATAGAAAACAGTACCATCCCAGGGACATGGGAGGTAGAGCAAACCATCTTCAAAATTGAAGTTCTTTACTTTGAGCAGGATAAGCGTGTGTGGGTTTGTGTATCTGCATGTCAGAATGGCTAATACTAATAGTCATCAATAGAAATGTCAGGCTCATAACAGTTTTGTTATCACGATACCCTTTAGGTTTGAGAATGTATCTTTCAGCAAGTAGCTGTAAAAATATAAGCTACTTTGTTTATATTAAGGGGAAATATGAGGACCATACTTTTTCTTAAACAACTGATGAGTATGCTGGTTCTAGTAGTATATACTGCTTTTTTTCCCCTCTGAATCATCAGTGTGTATAGTGGTAATTTAGTGACTAGGAGGCACTGTAAATTATTGGTTATAATAAATTGTCATGCCCACAGCACAGCAGGCAAAAAGGATGAATTAGAGACAGGAATAGTAACAGGTTTTTGTCCAGGAAACCTCAGAGAATATAATGAGGTTTTACCATGTTGATTGCTTTAAAAGAAGAAAAAGGAAAAAAGATGCAAAGGATAAAATATTGAAACCCTAGTTTCAGTGAAACAGATTACAGATCAAAAGTGTCTTGCGTTATACTTCTGAAAATCTCTTTGAACAGCTAAAGGACTTTAAGAATCTCTTAGTATAATTTCATGATTTATTTGTTGGTGGATTTTGGAGTATTGCAAAAAACCATCACTGTCATTTTTAACCACTCTTCTTAATAATTTTTAAATTTTGAAATAACTTTAGTCTTAGAACAAGTTGAAGAAAAGTACCAAGAACTCCCATATACCCTTCACCCAGACTTGCTGATTGTTAACGTTTATCACATCAGCTTTATCATTTCTCTATATGTATATGTTATTTTTCCCCAAAGCATTTGAGAGTAAGTTGCAGACATAATGCCTCTTTTTGCCTCTAAATACTTCAATGTGTATTTCCTAAGTACAAAGACATTCACTTACATAAACAGTGAAATAATCAAAATCAGAAAATTAACATTGACACAATACTGTTATCTAGTTTACAGACTCTATTTATATTTCACCAGTGTCCTCTTGATGTCCTTCAAAGCAAAAAACAAACAAAATGAAAACGAAAAACTATCAAGTGTTCCAGGGTGCAGTCCAGGATCACGTGCAGCGTTTAGTTGACATGTCCTAAATGTCCTTTAACCTTGACCTTGTCTTTGCTATTCATGACCTTGACGTTGTAAAAAGTACTGACCAGTTGTTTTGCCATGTCCCTTATTTGGAGTTTATCTGCTTTGTTTGTGGCTGAGTGACGGGTCCTCAGTGCATCACTTCGTGAGGTTCATGATGTCAATCTGACCCCAGTGGGCAGGATTAACTCTGATCACTTGTTGGGTCTCCACTGTAAAATTACTATTTTTCCCTTTGTAATCAACACATATTCTGTAGGGAGATATTTTGAGACTGTGTGCTACATTCCTCCTCTAACTGCCATCCACTGATTTTAGCCTCCATTGATGATTCTTACCTGAGTTAATTATTCTGATGTTTTTCAAATGGTCATATTCTTAACTCCACCAGATGGTAATTTTTATGCCCCGCAGTTTAAATGGGGACTTGGTAATTGTTTACTTTCTTACAAGTCGGTTGAGTGACTATAAATGTGGGGAGCCTTTGCATTGAAATTAGTGTTCCCCGTGTCCTCTTGCACTCTAGGCCTCAACCTATGGCATGGGCAGCCCAAAGGGGGAGAGTGTGTGGCCTGTGGGGATTGTGGACAGGAGGTACTGAGTGCTCTCTTGGTGCCTGCGCTGCTCTTATATAGTCTGGACCCCCTTACTTCCCTCTTTCAGGGGTTTGTGGCTTCTGGAACCCAGTACATTCCACTTTAAAGCTTGGTTTTAGGTATAAACAATTCTTCTTCTTCTTTTTCTTCTTCTTCTTCTTTTTTTTTTTTTTTTGCTGAAGAAGATTCACCCTAAGCTAACATCTGTGCCAGTCTTCCTCTATTTTGTATGTGGGATGCCACCACAGCATGACTGATGAGTGGTGTAGGTCCATGCTCGGGATCTGAACCTGCAAACCTTGGGCTACTGACGTGGAGCATGCTGGACTTAACCACTACACCACCCCTAAACGATTCTTAATAAAATTAATCTGTGGTTCTTTTTTGTTTTGTTTACTCAAAAACAGCTATTACTGAGACCTGTTATCATGTGTTTATTGTATGTGTTAACTGATGCTATTAGTGTTTTCTTTTAGAAACAAGTGACCTCTCCATAACAGTGCAAAATGGATTTTTTTAAAAAATGGAATCTAGGTCTACATAAAATACAAGCCCAAAGACCATGGCTTTCCTCCCCATATTACAGCCAGTTTATACTGGTAGGAAAAAAGCCATCTAAAATGCAAAAACAATTTATCTCACTGATAGTCTGTGGTTTTTTCCCCGTACCTGATTTCCATGAAATAGGACGTTCCTATTTATTGGTCCTCATTTTATAGTCTTTATCTTTTAGCCTTAACCACTTCTCTAAAATCCCGAAACAGGCAAACTACTGTTTCTAAATCAAGCTTTTTAAAGTAAAAAAAAAAACCCAACAGTATCCTAAATTGGGGTCGCCTTGCCCCATCTGTACCAGTGAGTGCTGCCAGTGGTCACAGATGCCCTTGTCCTCAGATCCCACTGCTCCCCCCGACTCCCGCCCCCCCAGACCTGCTGCCTCCTCTCTCCCTGGCGTGCTGGGCAGGACGAGAGCTTGTCTTGTCGTAAGCAGCCTCTGAAGCTGCTAAAGCTCATGGAATGCAGTCTGACCCATTACATTCGCTCAGATGGGAAGCTAAATGCAGTTAGAGGTCTGAGGGTTGTCCCAGCTCTGGTGATGGGCCCTGGCTGGCTTGCTGCTGACTTGAGATCACTTCTGCCCCTTCTGTCACTGCTGGGAAGGCATGAAGGCAGCCTCCAGTTCTCTCTGGGCCTCAATTCAGGAAAGATGGAAGGTGACAACCTTCCTTTCCATCTGGTTAGCCTGGTCGCTATGAGAATATATCCCTCAAATAAGAAGAGAAGGGCAGTCCCTACCAGCCCAGGGCCACCAGAGCTGCCAGGGAACGCCTGTCTGCGTTTCTTCCCTGCCGCTGGTGCTTCTGACCTCCTGTCATCTCTCCATCCAGTGACTCACAGCTGCAGCCCTCAGCTAAGATTTAGCTCCTTTGACTTGGTGCCTTCCTGCCTGCCCTCCCCATCCGCCCAGCATCCTGCTGGAAAACGAGCCCGCTTCTCCACCCGTTAAATGCATCAGCTTAGCCCCAAAAGGACATGAAGGAGTGAGGCTGGGACTGCTGATGAATCTCCTACCCATTCTTAGGCGTCTTTCTTAGGCATTCCTTTCTAATGTACTCATGTCCCCCACCTTGTTCTATAGGACTTGAAAGATGGTCTTTTCTGCCGGAGTGCCTTCATGTTGATATTCATGGAAGGCAGGGATGGGGGAAGTAATAGGCGAGTCTTTCTGAGGTTCCTTTTTCTAAACGCCATCCTCTTTATATCGTGGGTTTTGCCAGGGACGCACATCTGAATCTCAGACGATTGTGCCGTCTGCCTCTTGTGGAGAATCACTGCTCAGTAAGAAGAGTTAAAGCAGATTTATTTTCTTTCTCTCTCATACCCTCCCCCAGCCCACGTGCACACACGCACACACTCCTACCCCTATAGGCACACCCTGGGAGATCCTGTGAGGGTAACAGGCGTTGGGATCTCGTGTGATAGAAAGTGCCCAGGCCCATTGGGACCCCGTGACCTTGGCCTGGGGAAGGTCTGAGTCCCAGGAGGCTGACCAAGCTGGAAGGTTGGCATGTCCTGAGAGGGGGAACACGCCGGCCCGGCCACAGAGCTGCCACGGAGTTGAGCCTGGTGGAGGTGGCTGGAGGGTGAAGCATCTGGGGGTTACACAGAGCCGTTCTTTCGGGTGGGTTGAATTATGACCAGAGTGCTGTACTGGGGCCTGGGAGTCAGAAGAAATTTCTGCAGCAGCCAGGTGAGCAATGATGAGGTTCAGAGCCAGCTGAGAGCCTTGCAGATGGGCTGCAGAAGAGCGGCTTTTATCGGAAAGACTCGGGCTGCATTTTCCTCTGCTTGGTTGCTCACCGATTGGGGGCTGCACCTGGGAGGCAGGGAGCAGCCAGGTGTCCTTGTCAGTGCCTCTTTTTATTGTGCTCGGGAACAGCCTTCGAACGATCCCCCTGATCTTGTTCATACTATTAATTTGCCCTAAATCGTAACCTGGAAGGGACTTCCGTGTTTAGCCCTCTTCTTTCAGAGCTGAGCTGAGACTCGCGCAAGGACACACAGCCTGTGAGAAGCAAAGCGGGCTCTGGCTTCTCAATCTCTTCTTTGCATCGCGTTTACCAGTCACTTTAGATGTATGAGCGCTGCAAACCCTAGTAATTTTGTTTAGAGCTAACTTTTTTCCTGTCCAAACTTCTCTTATTTTTTACCTTGAAACCCATGAAAATGAAAATCAAAAAAAATTCTAGAAGTAAGCTGGCTAATGAAATGACTACACATGGTGACATGTTGTCTTATTCCACCTAGGTTGTCACCTGAGTGATGGTGAGTATTTGGAATTAAAAAATATTTACTTCATGCCATAGAGTATTGGATAACTGTACAACTATGCCTGGCTGATAGTGGGTGTTCACAAAATATTTGTTGTGTGGAATGGATTGTGTGAATGAAGTCACTTTTTTGTACCTTATTCAGAATGATGCCTTTGTGACTCATACCCAGTTGCTGATGCAGCTATAACGCTGGTCGGAAACAGGGATGAAATGGACATACTCTGCTGTTTGTGGTCTTTGAGGGTTCTATTTTGGGGAGTGCTATGTCTGTTTTTAGTTTCTTGAAACTGCCTTTCATGCACAAAACCAAAGTCGAATGAACATACACCACAAAGTATGAGGCCCGCAGAATTTGATGCGTTGTGTTTCTTGCTTCTGGTGTTGTTAGTTTCATGTTTTTAATTTAGCTTGAATCAAATGTATGTATTTTTAAAGAAGGTATATAAAATTTTAATTTCGAAATCACTTTTTTGTGAAGGAGGTTCTGTTAGAAGTGAAAAGGTAGGAAGCCAGAAGTGAGACTTCCACAGGTGATCGGGCGGTCTGAAGGAGACGCCTGGGCTGGTGAAGAGCGGTGGGTTGGATGTCAGGGAGCGGAGAGTGAGGAGATGTCAGCTGAGGACAGGAAGGTGAAGGGCTTGGGGAGAACACCACGTTTAGGAACGTGTTCTATTCAGGCAAAGTCTGCACATGCCTGTCTTGCATTCCACTGAGTGGGGGCACTGGGATAGTATCGCTCTAGGTCAGGGGTCATCGGGCTTTTAAAAAGGACAGTAAATATTTTAGACTTAGTGGGCCATATGGTCCCTGTCCCAGCGAAAGCAGCCTTAGACAGTAGCTGGACGAATGAGCATGACTGTGTTCAGCAAGGCTTTCGTCAAGTAGAAGGCCAGTTTTGGCCCGTGAGCCATTGTTTGTCACCCTCTGCTCTGGCTACAGACGTGAGTGTTCTTGATCTTTACTTGCTGTTTCTTTGTCAATTTATCCAGTTTCTCAAGGCTCTTTTTCTCCTTTGTAAAATGGGAATGATATCTACGGCTCACGTGAGATTAACATGAAATAGCGTGTAAAATGCTCCTAGAAAATAGTTTCTAACGCATGTTTTGTGAGGTATCATCCTACAGAGTTGCATTTAAATGATAGTTTACTAATTGGCGCTCATATGTTTAGTATCATAGGCAAATTTATAATGTGTGACTTACAGAAGGGCTAGACACTATAGCAGACACCTGAGAAGTACAGAAAGAGAGATGTTCATTTCTCTCGAGTAACAGTCCAGGGTAGTTATTCCAGGATGTCCGGGACTCTGTTTCTCACAGTCATTTAGAGACTCAGGTTCTTCCGTTTTGCTTCTCCGAAGTCACCTGTGGCCTCGTCCTCAATTGCATGGTTCTGATGCTCCAGCCAGAGAGGCAGAGCCAGGCCCTGAGAAGGACCCGGCCGGAAGGGGAGCACGTTGCCTCCACTCGCAGTGGGGGACTTGGGTGTGTGGTCACACCTACCTGGATGGGCAGTGGGCACCTGGAGCCAGGCCACAGTCTGTCACCAGGAAGGAAGGGAAGACATACTGGGAGTCCAGTCACGGGCTGTGCCACACGACCAAAAGAAGTCTTGACATCCTGCAGTGAGTCCAGAGCAGCCGCCCCCCTTTTGAGGACTGGGCTTGTGTTTCTCAGGCTGCAGAGGTAAGGTGTCTGAATGTCACTTTTGGAAATCCTGACAGTGTACCAAGGTCACATGTTTAAGAAGGACAGTTGTGCAATGCAGTTTGACTTTTAGTCTAAAAAGCTCGTAATACGAGATCCACATAGGTAATAGGCTTCTAACAACTGTGTCCATTGGCAAGAATCAGTGCCTGTTAGGAACTGCTTATCTGCATATTCTGTTTGTGGTTTTGGTTTTATGTTTTCTCTATTGTATGTTGCTCTTATAATTTAACTTTATATAAATGCCATAACTTGGGGTGTCCTTAGATATGTCACCTAAATTTTTCTCTCCTGGAAAATCATTCTGGCTGTAATAGTAGGATATAAGGACTTGGGAATATTTTCAAAATATAGTGTGAAACTAGTAAATCAGCCCAGAAGGGGCGGTTTCCCTTAGGGTAGTTCCTTTAGAATTTGTGTCTGTGGCTTTGAGCTTCACCCCACCGTTAACGCTGTGACGGGGCACGTTCATGATTGCACTGGGATTTCGGAGCATGGAAATGCCTTGTTACTGGTTATCAGAGCTTAACCTGATGTTTGAAGAAGGAATGTAATTAATGGGCTTGCAGTCAAATTTATCAATAATTCAAAGGAAAATCTCAAATTGGATTGACGCCATCTAGTTTGGGGAAAAATAAAGCAAAGTTTGCGATTCTTGAGTATTTGCATAGATACATACTTGTGAGTAAGGTAAAACAAGACTAAAATGATTAAAACATGCGTTGCTCCTTTGTATTCGAGGCGTTTGCCTGCAGTTCATTGTGAATTCCCAGGCTTTGTTCACCCAGTGTAACCTTTCAGCAAGTTACACTAACACATTTGAGAAGAAACCAGAACGTTCACATTTAAATTGTGGCCTTTATTGCCCACATGGACTAATTGTTCAGGACTTTACAGTATTAGTCATTGATGTCAGTATGTAATACTACTTGGTGATGTTAAAGTGTTGTGGCTTTCCCCAATTATTTCAGCATTAATCGGACCCTCAGATGGTAACAGTGGTTATCGCTGGGGAGTAGGAGTAGAGTTCGTTTTTTTTGTTGCTCTCTGGGTTTTCCTGCTTTCTGCTAGGGAGTGTGGGTTGTGTAATAAACCTTCCCCTCCCTTTTTTGCAATGGCATGGCGCAGTCTGACACCTGGACTTAACGTCAGAATGGGACAGGAGAAAATGCCTGACCCAGAGGCTGGGAAAGAAAGAGGTTTTCATTTCTTCTAGTGTAACTCATATTTATGGGGTTTTATGAGTATTACAGTGCTTAGTTGGAGTATACTTTAATTTTGTATATTACGTCTACTTTGTATATTTCCACATGATTTATATTGACTAACTTGAGTCAAGATAATATGTAACTTGAATTTGAATCTATGTGAAATTCTCTCCTCTCATTACCCTGCCCCCCCCACACACAATATTTTTTATGAAAAACGTTTGTACTTCCAGCCTTTGGTTGACATATGACTTATTCCTTTATAATAGCTTTCCAGCTTTCTCACTTCTATGAAATTTTTGCTTTTCCTGTAGCTTATAATTTTAGT
Organism: Equus asinus; assembly: GCF_041296235.1. Taxonomy (NCBI): domain Eukaryota; kingdom Metazoa; phylum Chordata; class Mammalia; order Perissodactyla; family Equidae; genus Equus; species Equus asinus. The sequence continues at coordinate 113,000,190 of NC_091791.1, read as the reverse complement.
GTCTCTTCTGAGTGACAAATAGAATAGCTTGATTTTATGTAGCAGTTAGTGTTGTTAACTATATCAGGAAAATAAGATGGTTGGAAGTAGAATTATTACTCAGAAATGATAAACTTATAAGGATATATGCACTGTATAGTTTGCAGAATATAGGTTTTTACTCACCTTATATGTGAAGATGTGCATTAGCACAAATACTTTCCAAACATCAGCAGAATAGGTTTATAACTATTCTCTTTTCAGTATTTTATAATGAATGTATTTTGCTTTATAGTAATAAAAAAGATTTTAAAATAGTAATCACAAGTGATTTAAATATTTCTGCAAGATGGCATTTTAAGAAACACCTGGCTGACAGTGCAGGCTTATGAAATGGTGTAAGACTATACTTCATTCATGAAATCTCTCTTTATGTCATTGTGTCTGCTCTTTATTATGAGACACATTGTGAAATCTGTTGAAACTTTAGGACAGAGAAGTAGGGGAGATCGTGTCTTTTGGGCATCCTTTTCAGAAGTGTACTCTTGAAAATAGAATTTTGACTGTTTAAAGGCACCAGTGGTTATCCCCCACCCCCAGCCTTCACGGCCCTCACCGTCTCCCCTCTCCTGTAACCAAACACGGGCACAGAGTGGTCGCGGGTGTGATTTAACTTAGAGGCAGGGTGTGCGGGACTCGGGGACCATGTGTGTGCCGTGGTTCTGCTCCAGGTAGGAACAGCAGGCTCTGGGTGTGATTTAACTTAGAGGCAGGGTGTGCGGGACTCGGGGACCGTGTGTGTGCCGTGGTTCTGCTCCAGGTAGGAAGAGCAGGCTCTGGGTGTGACTGATGAGATATGAGGTTTAGAAGCAGTTCTCCTTGCTCTTCCGTTTTGGTACTTGATTATTGTGTACCTGTATTTAATGCTGCAGAGTCTTAGAAGGAAATGAGGAAGATAAGGCAAAATTGATGTCTAGGTAGTTGTACTGGCCATGGAATTCGGAGCAAAATTAATGTAGAAGTTATCATTTAAAATGCAAGTAGTGAAGGGCCAGCCCCAGTGGCCTAGTGATTTAGTTCGCACTCTGCTTTGGCACAGACCTACACAGCTCTTTTAGCGACCATGCTGTCCTGGCAGCCCACGTACTAAAAAAAAGAGGAAGATTGGCACGGATGTTAGGTCAGGGTGAATCTTCCTCAGCAGAAAAAAACCCAAGAAACAAAAAAACCGGTAGTGAAAATGTGTCATTTTGAAATACTTTAAAGCATTACCTAGCTGCTTAACCATTTCTCAGCTGAGGTGCCCATGTAAAATGTATGGGTCCATATGAACAGGGTAAGAAAGAGACAGGAGTAAAGCCATTTAATTAGATTTAATTAGTTGAGACAGCTTTACCTTAGATGAACTTTTTCACTGTTTCCTTTCAGTTTACAGTACTTGAGGCCAATGTATAAGTAAATGTTAATAGTCAAACAAAAGTTACCCATTCTTAAGAATGATTTTCTTTTTATTTTTCTAACTTAAAGATTACGTAACTGCTCTTACCAGTAATGGCTTTACTGCTGAGGACTCAGTAACCACATCCAGAGGGCTTTGAGGGAAGTTGCTTAGTTCTTTTGAGTCACTTCCACTTTAAAAGATGACGGGGCTGGCATTTGGATCCCACTTTGTTCTGGTGCTGGGCCAAGGTGAGGTGGCTGCCGGCTGCCTGTAAGTCAGCAGAGGAGGAAGGAAGTGGGTGGAGAGGGAGGTGTGGAAATCAGTGCTGAGTGTAAGTGACACTGTCCCTGGCATGTCCCTTCCTTTCCTGGCACCCCCATGCCGAGACTCAGTGCCCCCACCTACTCACAAGGGAAAAAGATCCTGATGTGCTCTCCTTTGCCAAGAGGGTGGGTTTTCTTAGGAAGTGAAGGTTCCTGAAGGTTCGCTTCATCCCAGTGTGGAAGATTGGTGCTGTCACCAGATCTTCGTCCTGAGCGCCTGCAGTGTTTGTTGTGCACACAGTAAATAGGGGACTTCTCCACTCTTTTCTTTGCCCTTATGCTTTACCTGACCAAAATTTGGTTCCCTGGAGTTTACATAGTTGTTTAGAAAGTTTGGGGTAGTCATTTCTAGCTGTTAAACTTTCTTACTGATTATGCTATTAAAATACTCACACACATGCACGTGAGCGTGCACGCACAGACACACACACGCACACTGCTTATCTAACCCCAGCCTTATAATCGGCCCCCCTGCACACTTGATGAGCCTTGCCATGAGCCGTGTGGAAGGACTGTGGTGGAATGTGGAGGTTGGAAAGGGGGACTGTGGCCTCCGGCCAAAGAGCTCCAGGGTGCACGGTCGAGGGGATGGCCATCCCTGGTGCCTGCTCCTTGCTCCCATATGTGGCCCTTGCTTGGAATAGGTAAGTCATATTTTGCTGAAGAAATGAGTGCTCTGGAGGGAGTACAGCATCTTCTGTAGTCCTTGACCTGCAGTGCCATCGGAGCACTTCCCTCACCCCCTCGCTTCCATCTGGTCTCGGCTCCGAGATCTCCCTGCTGGAGCGGCCCTCCCAGCCAAGGAGGTGCACGGCACCCCCCTCTTTGCTGTCTCTCTCATTGTATGTTTCCTCAAAGCTCCATTTCCCATCTCACCTGTTACCTATTTACTGTAAACTGCCTGTCCGTCCCCTGGAGTGTGAGCTCCGGGAGAACAGGGCTGCCACCATCTGGCCTCTGCATGTGCCCTGTGCCCAGAGCAGGACCTGTCAGGAGCCAGCCGTCCCGAGACAGAGCTGAGGGCCAGCCCTGTCCAGCCACGCGGTGACAGAGGGCACAGCACAGGTTGCAGAACATGTGAACTTGTCACCTGGTTTTTACAATGTGGAGAGTCATAGACTGCCTCATAGGACTGAATGGTGAAGACATGGGAACTGCATAGCTTGCAAGAGATGTTGCTTATTAATGTTGCAAAATCACATAAATTGTTTCACTTCAAATAGGGATTGGGGATAATAAGCATTTTTTTAAAAATCAGATGCCTCTGAAGAGTTAAAGGACAAACTGTCAGTTCAGACGTGTTGCCTAACATTTAACTAACGGCAGAGTTGTGCTGAGTGGGCTGGCTAGGGGAAGTGGGTTATTTTGGAAGTGTCAGATGATTATCTGCTTATTACATTGAAATTCCCAGTTATTAACTTTTCATCCTTGGGGTAAATGTTTATTAAGGAAATCTATTACGTGTCAGGATTTTTTTCTAATAGGTTGCCTGTGTGGTTTTTAAATTAATAAACTTTACTTTTAGAGCAGTTTTAAGTTCAGCAAAATTGAACAGAATGTACAGAAATTTCTCATTTATTCCCATCCCCACCCTCCACACATGCATAGCCTCCCCCATATCAACATCCCCCATCAGAGTGGCACACGTGTTACAACCGATGAACCTATGCTGACATACCATCACCACCCAGTCTGTAGTTTATATTCGGGTTCCCTCTTGGTGTTGTATATTCTGCTGGTTTTGACGAACGCGTGATGTCATATATCCACTATTATAGTGTCATGTGGAATAGCTTCATTGCCCTAAAACTCCTCTCTGCTCTGCCTGTTCGTTCCTCTCCCTCCCTCCAGCCCCTGGCAACCACTGACCTTTTTACTGTCTCCATAGTTTTGCCCTTTCCAGAATATCATGTAATTGGAATCACACAGTATGTAGCTTTTTCAGATTGGCTTCTTTCTCTTAGTAATATGCATTTAAGGTTCCTCCGTGTCTTTCTGTAGCTTAATAGCTCATTTCTTTTTCTTGGTGAGCAATACTCCACTGTCTGGAAGTACTACAGTTCGTTTATCCATTCACCTACTTGGAGGAGGACATCTTGGTTGCTTCCAGGTGTGGCAGTTATGAATAAAGGTGCTAGAAATACCCATGGGCAGAATGTAAGTTGACAAACTGTGTGGACATAAGTTTTCAGTGTGTTTGATTAAATACCGAGAAGTGAGATTGCTAGGTCTTACAGTTGAAAGTTTGTTTAGTTTTGTAAGAAACTGCCAAACTGTGCTAGGTCTTACAGTAAAAGTATGTTCCAGTTTTGTAAGAAACTGCCAAACTGTCTTCCAAAGTGGCTGTGCCGTTTTGCATTCCCACCAGCAGTGAATGAGATTATCTCTTGCTCCACATCCTTGCCAGCATTTGGTGTTGTCAGTATTTTGTATTTTGGTTATTTTAATAGGTGTGTTAGTATCTTGTTGTCTTAATCTGCAGTTCCCTAGTGAAGTATGATGTTGAACATCTTTTCATGTGCTTACTTGCCATCTGTGTATCTTCTTTGGTGAGGTGTCTTTTAAGATGTTTTGCCCATTTTTTTAATCAGGTTGTTTATTTTCTTACTGTGAGTTGGAGTTCTTTGTATATTTGGGATAACAGTCCTTTATCAGATATATCTTTTGCAGATACTTTCTCCTTGACTGTGCCTTGTCCTCTCATTCTCTTGATAGTATCTTTTGCAGAGTTGTTTTTAATTTTAATGAAGTCCAGCTTATCCATTATTGCTTTCATGGATCATGCCTTTGGGGTTATATCTAAAAAGTCATCTCTAGACCCAAGGTCATCTGGGTTTTCTCTTATGTTATCTTCTAGGAGATTTATAGTTTTGCGTTTTACATTTAGGTCTATGATCCATTTTGAGTTAATTTTTGTGAAAAGTTTAAAGTCTGTGTCTAAATCGATTTTTTTGGGTATGTGAATGTCCAGTTGTTCCAGCACCATTCGTTGAAAAGACTGTCTTTTGCTCCTTTGTTTTGAAAATGTTGATTTGCATTACTTCTATGGAAATTGAACACTGTGGAATTTAAAGCTTTAATGGCTCCCTCACCCCACCGTCTCCTCTCGAGCAGAGTTTTTCCTTACACACATGGCCTCCCTAACCCCGCAGGGTAAGCTAGGCATCCAGAAGGCGATCTTTATCCCCCAACCCCGCAGGCATAGTCAGCACTGTAGGACGCATACTGCCAGGTCTGGCTTCATTGTGTGAAACAGAGCTGTGGTTCGTACCATTGGCTTCCGTTGTAGACTGGAGTGGACAGAATTGGGCTGCGTTCTTGTCCCTCTCGCTCATTGGCCTTGCTGCCCTGTCCTGTGACTTTATATTGTGACAGCAATTCCACTGGGTTTTCCTGTCATTAGGCCTTCATCATTTAAGGCTGCTTGAATCTTTAGGTGGTTTTGTTTTGTAAGCTATTTCTTGATAAATGTGCTAAGTTAAAATTGTATAAATTATCTTTATATAAAATCAGATTTCTGCAACAAATCAGGACTTGACTTTTAAAAATATCCTAGGAGGAAATGAACTTGTTGACCTACAGATTTATTTTGGCTCACATTTTGCTTTCTGTCTGTCCCTCTCGCTCACTCTCTTTTCTAATTTGAACTGACTGCTAGCCTTAGGAGACTGCGCAGTGTAGCCAGATTTCTAGCTGCTCTTTAAAAGTCGGAAGATAGGAGCGCACTGGCGTGTATTCCCATGTGTCCCTGCTCTCCCACCTCCCCGACCTGGTGCGTTCCCCTACCCTGCCCTGTAAGGTGGTTTCTAGTTTTATTTTTGTTTTGGTTTGTTTTTTGGTGATCACCTAGACTGCCGCTTAAATCAGTGTATCATATAGATTTTTGGGCAGGTCTGAGAGCTGGTCTGTGGTTGCACGCTGACCGGAGGGAGGTGGGAGCTCTGTGAGGGGACGTGTAAGTGGAGGCCAGCGGTGTCTGCAGTGAGGAGTGTTTTAGAGAGGGCCCTGCGTAGCCATCCCTCGTGGGCAGCCCCGGAACCGGGGTTGTGCTGCCCACTGCTGTGCCGTCTTGTGTGCATGCTTGTCCTGTCCCCAGATGTGGCCTCTTGAATTTTCCCTGCCTTTACTGTGAGTGTCCTGTAAGTATTTGGTGCCACATTTGCTCGTATAAATGTGGTTCTGCATACAGTCATTCTTCATAACACTGCCACATTTGCTGCTTTCTCTATGAAAAAGAAGAAAGTGATGCCTGGAAAGCTCAGGTGACTCCCCCAAGGTCACGTTAGTAAAGAGGTGAGAGAGGAGTTCAGATTTGGTTTTCTGACTGTGAGTAAGGGCCCTCTCCTCCCCCCGCCATCGCTATTGAGGGTTCAGACCACGGAATGCTCACTTGCGGACAGTTGATTTCAGCTTAATTACTGTGCTTATTGTCTTATGTTGAAGTCTTAAATTACTACCAACAGTTTTCGTTTTACTTCGCCAAGCTTAATTCTCAATTATTTTGAAGTGCATCAGACTTCTCTAAAAGGTATTTAGATTTCAGAATTTGACACTAACTGTTCAAGACACATTCATATAGTTCTCATTTTTTACCACCAGAGACCCAGCTTAATTCCCATGAAAAGTTTACTTTTTTGAATGGAGTCTTTAAAATACAAAGTACCTAATCCTTTAATTTAATTGGATGAAAGTTGGCAAAGCCTACACAAAACTAATTAGGAGAGCCCTAATAGGGACATGTAGGATAACCATATGTCCTGAGAACTGGGAACAGGCCCTGTTTGTGCTAGTAGTCTTGGCCTAATTGTTAACAGACTCCGTCTTTCATCTCAAAAGGTCCTGCTTCAGACAATAAATTTTCTGGAAAACCTACCTGTAGATGTATAAGGATGTTAATTTAAAACCTATGAAGATGGTTATTTTGAAACTACCATCAGTTATGGTCTCTTCACATTTAAGCAACCTATATTTTCCTTGAACCAGTTTTCAGGACAAAATGATAGGAAAACAAATTCTCTGCAATGAATTGAAACCCTGTATAAATCAGAATTAGAAATGGCTGTTGATCTAGAGCAGTGATAATCTGTTGATGTGGCTGAAATATGTATTTAATGAAGGCCATTCATGTAAACAGTTGATGGGCAGAACCATGACCTAATGAGAATGTTGGCCTTCGTTGCAGAGGACAAGCAGGACGTTTGCTAATGAAGACCGTAGAAGGTATTTGTGAACTGAAGATTAGATGTGGGTAGTTGATGGTTATTCCCAGCTGGGCTAGAAGTTCCTGGGAATAGCGTGACCTTGATATTTATTAGCCCCTCTCGGATTTACCGTGGAATGACTCAGAGTCCTGAAACATCTCACAGTAAAGGAAATGGCTTTGCTGGAGTCCAAGATTATGTGGGTACTTTTCAGAACAAAGATTAAGGGCTGTTTTACGGACGCTGGAAATTAAATGAAACCATCAGTGGTACTGTATGCATCTTAAAAGGGCTTCTTCAGTGCATTTTTTTAAGAAAGGAATAACCTTGTGATTATTGAATAACCTGATGCATTGATTTGTGCTTTCTTCTGCAGTACTTTTTAACTTTCCACTTTATAATATTCTTCCAAATAATATGCCAAATTGTAGGTCATTGAAATACTTTATAATAATAAAATGCTCTTAAATTCTAAATTTGGTACTATTCAGAAAAAATTTTTGTAAGAAAAAAATTACATATTTGTTAGCCCTCGAATTACTAAAATTAACTCTTATGAATCTCATATCCTTAACTATTTTTATTTGTAGCAAAATTGGAGGCTTGGTTTTATAGGATGGCAACAGTCCCTTGTGACGTGGTGTTAGCCTTTCCTGCTCCTAGTGCAGTTTGATTCACTGCAGGTAGAAGAACCCTGTGCCATTCTGATCTGCACCTTCAGCCGCGTCAGGTGGCGGGGTAGAAGAACCTCAGGGCACGACGTCAGAATTGTACGTGGCTGGTTCTAGAATGGACACATAACATCTTAGAACTCTTCACCTTGCAGGAACCCCTAGTACAGTACAATCATTTTACAAACGCGAAACTTCACACCCAACACGTTAACTGACTCGTCCAAGGTCTTTCAAATTCTTTGTGGCATAAAAGCAATAACTTATTTCTTAATCTTTATTCTTTAAGTTGTTACATTCTAAACTTTTTTCCAGAGAAGTAATAGTTTTATTTCTATTACCCAAAAATTGCTAAACACTTACTTTAGTCTGTGATTATACCTCTTAAGGATTGTGGACTTCATTCCTGTTGAATCCAGGAAATTGCTTGGTGTTCAGAAATTAAATCTTACCTGCTTAGCAGGGGATGTTGTGAGCAGCAAATTGGCTGTGATATGAAGGAGAGAGGGACAATGGATAGAAGATACAGGTGTTCAGCTTGATGACCCAGCTGTTTCTCATTGAAGTGCCTAAAAGCAAAATGGTTCAGTTTTGTCTCGCCCACAGCATGCCTTCTTAAATGCAACCAGGCATCTTTAAAGAAAAACAAAAGGTAGGAAAAACCCAAATGGCAGCAGAGAATCCAAAGTATAAACAAAGACAGTTTGAGGAGAATTTGCAAGGGATTCAAAAATCAAATGTAAATGCCCGAAATACTGCAAAGGCAGAAATGAGATACAGAAGCACTAAGATCCCTGTATGTGATCAGGTGGAGAGAGTGACTTGGAATAAGAGTGCAAAGCAGAGAGGTGAGTGGGTGGGGGGCCGTTGCACACTCACAGCCAGGGGTGCCCCGGAGGTCTGGGCCAGGGCCATGGAGCTGCTGGGGCCACTGCTTCTCCCACCCACCTCCATTTCAGGAATCACAGATGATTTCTAGATCATTCCTCCCTAACTTGGCCTTAATATCTCATTGACATTTTTGCTTTGAATTGTATTTTATATTCCCTGTTCTTGATTTTCAAGGTGATTTGTAACCTACATTTCTCTCAAAAAATTTTTCTCTGAACTGAGTTTCCCCCTCTACTTCTCCTCTCCCACCGCATCGGGGGTGAAAAGGAAGTAGTTCCTTACCTCTACCCCAAAACCACTTCTCATAAGGCTGCGTACGGAAGTTGAGGGCGGTTGCCAGATGTGCTCAGTGACTGACGGGGCCACCTGAAGCTGATTTGGGCAGAGTCTTGGTGTCACCGTTAATATCCTTATGTGGAGGTGCACGTCCTCAACTCTTACATTTGATCTGCTCACCTGTAAAGGACTTAGGTCTGTATTTGCCCTTTTACAGAGGGAGCTATTTAATTAGCGTTTGTTTAGATTTTTCTGAAGAGCTTTTCTTAGATTTTCCCTCCAGTTGGGCAGGTGGGTAGCTTGTCTAAAGCATTTATTTTGTAGCTATGTTAGTGCACTACGTTAGTCCTTTGGAGTGAGGTGAGGGGACACTGGCCAGTCTGGGCATAAACTTGGCCTTATTTTTAAATTCTTTTTGTCCAGTGCTTCCTCCCTCAAACACACACACACACACACACACACACACACACACACTTTTGTCTTGCAACTGATTTCTTCTTCATAAATTATATTCATTTTTGGTTTTTTTACCTTTCCAGTCGAACTTTTGGAGTTTAGCCACAAGGTGCCCAGAACACCTTTACTATACTTTAAAACTCTGTCTGTAATGGTTTCAGGGGGTTTTAAGGTTTTCATCCGCCTGTTAGTCACTAATTGTCTCCTCTTCGTCTTTATGCCTTCAGCACACACAATCTGTGTTTCAGGTAAAGCTTGCCTAGACTTCAGTCACTGTGAAAGTACTGGCCACAAATAGCCTCTGAAACATTTTGAGAAACGTATTCCTGAAAGTGTTTGGGGACTTGATGTCCTAGCGAGTGTGTAAGAAGCAATCAATCATGCAGAGAAGACCGTGCGCTCCACAGAGCACTCCATCGGCGCTCGCTCTCCTGTGGGGTTTTGCTAGCCAAGAATAAAATGTGCAGTCGTATATTTGCTCTTCTCGGGAGTGAAAAACAAAGGACAACTACATCCTTTGTCTGGAAGGGTATTTTCTTTAACATGTACAGTGGAGTTTTACATTTTAAAATATTTCCTGGTCAGAGGAGCGAGCCCAGCCTTGTCCCTGGATGTTATTACCAAGTACATGTATTGTATCAGTCAGTCCTCGTTAGCTGTGTTCTTCTGCATTGAAATTATTCAACAACTGCTTGGTACTTGCTGTGCTTAATGACTTGACTGTTTGCCGTGAAATCATCACATATCTATCGCGCATCTTGTAATGTGTCGGGCACTGAGCTAGACTCTGGAGGTAGAGACAGTGAGCCTCCGAGCTCTCTTCCCCTCAGTCTGCTGCAGAGCTCTTTGTCTGAGTCTGTTTGGGCTGCTGTAACAAAAACACCATAGACCAGGGGCTTGAACGGCAGACATTTACTTCCACACAGTTCTGCAGGCTGGAGGTCTGAGATCAGGGTGCTAGCATGATCTGGTTGTGGTGAGGGCCGTCTTCCTGGTTTAGAGATGGCTCTTTTCTTGCTCTGTCCTCCCATAGTGGGGAGAAAGTGCTCTGGTCCCTTCATCCCCTGATAAGGGTACCAATCCCATCATGGGGGCTCCACACACATGGCTTCATCTAAACCCAGTTACCTCACCTCCAGGCACCATCACATTGGGGTCAGGGCTTCAGCATGTGAACTGGGGGACACAGATACTCAGTCCATAGAACTCTTCTGTGGAACTTCCTTGCCCTGTCGTTCTGAGGCTCTCTCCTGTTGCCTGTGTTGTGCCCCTTGTTTTCTGGATCCTATGTCATCATCTTTCTAGATTTGTTCCCTCATTCTAGAGGATACATCCTCTTCCTGGGAAAGAAGGGATTTGAGGTAAAATTGAGTCCTTGAATACCTGAAAACATCTCTTCTCCCCTCTTCCTTGGTGGACAGTTTTGCTGGGAAGAGAATTCTACATTGAAAATAACTGTCACTCCTTCCACCTTTGGGCATTGCTCTCTGTCTCCCAGTAGGTTGTGTTCAGTGCCACTCAATTTCTGATTGATTGTAAATGGCCTTTCTTCTCCTCTTTGGAAGTTTTTAGGTGGTTTTGTCTGTGGTGTTCTGAATTTGTACACTTGGTACTGGGCACTTGAGGGTGTAATTGAGGCACCTGAGTCCTTTAGTTCTGGACCCATTTTTTATACAGTTATTTTATCCACTGTGCTTTCTCTTTCTAGAATGAATACTTTTATGTTGTCCATTTCTGTTTCTGTTTTATGGGATAGTCTTCAGCTTTATCTTCAAACCCTACTCTTCTTTTTTGTCTTGCTATTTTATGTTTAATTTCAAGAGATTTTTTTCTCTGATTTTCTTTTTTTTTTTTTTTAAAGATTGGCACATGAGCTAACAACTGTTGCCAGTCTTTTGTTTTTTTCCTGCTTTGTCTCCCCAAATCCGCCCCCTCCCTCACCTAGTTGTATATCTTTGTTGCAGGTCCTTCTAGTTGTGGCAGTCTGATTTTCTTTTTTATAGTATTGTTTTTGTGGCATGGATACATTCTTCTCTTTGAATACATTATAGTTTTGTTTTTGTTGTTGAATTTTTCTTTTGTTCACTTGCATTGTTTCTTTTTCCACCAAGCTTTTTGTTTCTTTGTTTTGTCTCCATCTTTCCTGTTGGAAGGAGCCCTCTTTCAACTGCCTGAGGGTCCTTGGTTGTTGATTGTCATTTAAGAGTAAAGCCTTGAAAAATTAACTGAAAACTCTGCAGGCAAGTTTTTTTGGTTTTTGTTTTGTTTTGTTGGGGGTTTTTTTTGGTGAGGAAGGTTGGCCCTGAGCTAACACCTGTACCTGTCTTCCTCTGTTTTGTGTGTGGGATGCCACCACAGCATGGCTTGATGACCATTGTGTAGGGCCGTACTCAGGATCCAAACCCACAAACCCTGGAGCATACCAACTTAACCACTATGCCACCAGGCAGGGCTCAAGATTTTTTTAACTACTATATTTACTGTAGTGATACAACTTTTTGCCTGATGTCTTTTGTTGGACTCTAGATCTCTATGGGGCTATTTAGTTGATCCAGAAAAAACGCTTCCGGTCTTCTACTCAGGATGAGGAGTGGAGGATAAGTGTTCTAGGAGCCAGTTGAGAGATGAGGGCTGGCATTCCTACTGATTAGACTTTCATCTCCCCCCTATTGTCAGCCTGGAACTCATCCCTACTCAGGTGTTCAGATTTCATTTCTGGAGAAACCAAACTTCAGATGTATATGATTATCGATGAACTAACCCCAGAGGAGTGAGGGAAAATGGGAAGTTATTTAGGAATAACTAATGTAAATGATGAACATATTTAAAAACCTCCAATATGTGCTACTAGCCAGTCCCAGTTTAGTTACAACAATTGGTAGGCAGTCCTACGTGTATTTTGTCAACAGCTCCATCATCTAAATGGTAGAGTAACTTGGAGGGTGTCTTTGAAGATACTGGGCATCTGCCACCACCCTCCTTCCCCGCCCCTGGGGTGGTGCTGGGGGAGGGGAGTTGTGCCCTGGCTGTGTAGGGAGGGAACGTGGGACCTACTGTTCCGTGTTCCCAGTTCCTCCAGGCTCCCTGTGCGCAGCACTGGCCTCTCCCCCACCTTTCGCAGCAGTGGTATCTTTCTTGGGATTCTGAAGGGTAAATTTTATTACTCTTCAGAGCAGCCTGTTAGATTTTATCTTCCTTCACTCACTTCATTTTCTCAGAATGTGAGGGCATCTCTTGTCTGCTGTGTCTCCTCCCATGTTTTGGTCCTTATGGGTTTATTCCTTTTATATGTCTTTATTCTCTTTTTAAGAGATATTTGAAAAGAGAGAATCATGAGTTCTCCCACTCATATTATAGCCATAAGTCTTTGATTTATATTTTAGGAAGACCATTTTTGCTGCTATGTCGAGAGTGGAATTGAGGGAAGAACAGAATTCTGCAGGGAGACGGATGGGAGGCTGAGGCATAACCAGCCGGGCGAGAGAAGAGCAGGGTCTGAGATACCCAGGGAGATGGAATTGGCAGCATGTGCTGTGTGCAGGGGGAGAGGAAGGAACAGCACCTGTTTCAGATTGTTCTGACCTAATTTTAGAAAGCAACTTGTAAGTCCAAATTGATGGCTCAGTGTGTTCAATCGACGGCTCCGTCAGTTCCAAGTCATCTTGGAAATAGAGGAACCTTTAAAAAAGAAAGTCGTAGTTCTTCATGCTCATTGTTAAAAATTTGGAAATAAGCAGACAAAATGGAAATAATATGTAATTATAAACATCTGTAAAATCTCTACCAAAATTATCATGCAGCCTTCCATCACGGGGCGTGCAGTAGTAGTTTTGCTAGTCCCCAGTCTTGGAGCGCAGAGGTTGTGACTCATTTGTCTGCTGCGGCCCCTTGTGTAGCCCTCGTCACACAGGTGGCATCCTCAAGGGGCGTCGTGGGGTCTCAGGTTGTAAGGCTACCCGTGTTAAAGCTGGAAGAATGGCCTCGCAGGCATTCCCTTGTTACTGCTGGGGCACGTGACGGGTGAGGGATGGAGCGCGGGAAATGACTGTTCGAAGTTTTTACCACCTACAAAAACCTTTTCCTCAGTCTTTGTTCATGGCTTTCAATCTCCAGATGACACTCACTTGTCACCCTGTAGCCGTGCAGGTTGCACCCCGGAATCAGCCCAGCCGGAAAATGCATAGTGGGAAGTTCTCATTAAACTTCTTCCGTGTGACTCACGTAAAGAGTGAAGTAGAAGGATAGAATTATTATGCTCCGTATGGTCGTCATCCGAACCTTGCCATGGGGCATTTATTTTACTATCGTTTTTCTCAGTCGTCGCTGTGGCCCATCCATCAGGGCTTGGAGGGGTTCAAGCATCAGTTGCTTCATGCCTTCTCTCAGTAAATCAAGTGTTTGAGTTTTGCTGTCCCCTAGTTTACAGTAGGTGACAGAAGAGGGATGTGAAGTTCCCAGTAACTCAGTGCTGCTGTGTGCTGTGTGCAGTACATTGAGAGAAAAGCGAGCAGACCCTGCCCGCGCTTGGGTGAGCGCCCCACGTGTCCTGGTGCGTCTTATCCCCCGGAAAAGGCAGTGCTCTCTCCAAGGTTAGAGGCACTCTGCTTCCTCTTTATTTTAAACTTGACTGCCCTTTCTAATGAACTGTAAAATTTGGAAATTATTGCACTGGATGATTCATGTACATGTCCCATATGCTGATCATGGACAATGGGGGAAGCAGTGAGTGCATTTCAGAGGTGTTGTAATTCCATGCTAATTCCTACCTAGAGCAGACTTCACAGGTGCGGGGAGAGGAAAGGGTGGAGTTCAGCAGGTCAGCGTCTGTCAGACTCAGGCTCCATGGGAATTCTGGGAGTGAGTGAATGTGCGTGCAGCCCCTGCACAGAACCTGGCAGGCAGTCCAGCCCCTCTTTCTTCTTTTAAGCTATTCTTTGGAAGTATTTCCCTCTTTTTTCCTCTTCTTGTCTTTATTTATTAGCAGCTTACAGTATTGTATAGAAATGGAAAATGGGGTGTAAAAATGCTAATCTGTATCTTTCTGTTTTATGGTGGTTACAATGGCTCAGAAGAAAAAGTTAAAAATATGACTGTCCAGGGGCTGCCCCGTGGCCGAGTAGTTAGTTCACGCACTCCGCTTTGGCGGGCCAGGGTTCGCAGGTTTGGATCCTCGGTGCGGACCTACACGCTGCTCGTCAAGCTGTGCTGTGGCAGCGTCCCACATAGAAGAACTAGAATGACATACAACTAGGATGCACAACTATGCACTGGAGATTTGGGGAGAAGAAAGAAAAAGGAAGATTGGCAACAGATGTTAGCTCAGGGCCAATCTTCATCACCAAAAAAAAAAAAAAGAGGCCTGCTAGCAGAGGAAGGGTGGACCCAGCAAGCTAAGGATGGGATTCCTGGAGTCAGTGGGGGAAATGTTTCTGGATGGGGAGTCTTCCCAGGGCTCCACAAATCATTCCATGTTGGGGAGCACCCGTGTCCCCCCAAGTAAAGTGGGCTTCATTTATTCTTAAAAAAAAAATGACTGTCCAAAGACCAATAAGTTCTCTCTTGAAATTCTTATCACCCTTATCAAGAGTTAGTATGTAACAATTCGAACAAGAACCAAAACCGAACCACAAATGAAAGAAACAGGACTAATTTAGCTGATACCAACCTCAAGTATTATTTTTACTAAACATTTTTTGCAAATTTTTATTCTTCTTTCCATAAGGCTTGGTAGGCGTTCATCATCTCGTTGCTCGAATGAACTGGGGAATTAAGTGTGTTCCCTGCCTGACTGGAGGGAACACAGACCTCCCCAGCATGTGATGGACCTCAAGCTGATGTTCCCTCACACCTGTATCGTAGGACAGAGGGAGAGTTGGTGAAATAATGAGCTGCCTTGCCTTCCCTGCCTTCAGCTCAGCTGACTTTTTCTGAGCCCTGCATGCGCCGGCTCTGTGTTGGTACTGGAGACCCCGTGCTGGGCAGGCAGACCCTCCTCCCGCCTGCACAGAGGCCACGGAGGGGCACACCTGACACAAGGAACAAGCAGGCATATTAAAGGATTTTCAGAGTGCACACTTCCAGCTGCCTTGCAGAACCTTGGTTTCCCCTGCAGCACGTCCCTCCAGATGGCAGGCCTCTTCCTGCGTGTGAACGGCTTCCTTCTCTCTAGCTCCCCGGAGCAGTGCTAATCCTGTGCGCAGGTCGTCCTGCTGCACTCCTCTTTACTCCATCAGATGCAGTTTATTCCAAAACAAGGGCAGCCGCAGGGGCTGCTGTTCCAGATAGATGGCAGCTCCCATTGGTTGCTAGTCTTCAGTGAGGGCACTGTGCCTCTTAGGTCCCTGTCAACAGGCTTGGTGGGCCCCAAGGTGGCACTCTCTCCCAGGTATGCTGACTTGGTGCACTCTGATTCACGATTACACTTTTTCTTTATGGGAAAAGTTTTTCATAATTCTGTTTCCTGCAGAATTATATTGGCCAGCTTTACTGATGAAGTCTTATTTCTTTCAGCAGTTTGTAACTGTTCCTCTCATCTCGTTGGACTGCTGTAGATGGGGCTTTGTCTAGGGCCTTTTGTGTGTTATGGCTCATTTACAAAGATTTCTAATAGTGACATTTTTTTAGGGTCTGCAGGCACGTAAGGAAATAAAAGAATGGGGGACACTCAGTCGTGTAATGCTAAAATAGCAATCTTTTTTTTCTTAACAGATGCAGCAACTTTTTTATGAGAATTACGAGCAGAACAAAAAGGGGTACATTAGAGATCTCCATAACAGTAAAATTCACCGAGCCATCACGCTGCACCCCAACAAAAACCCGCCCTACCAGTACCGGCTCCACAGCTACATGCTCAGTCGCAAAATAGCCGAACTCCGCCACCGCACCATTCAGCTCCACCGCGAGATCGTCCTGATGAGCAAATACAGCAACACCGAGGTTCATAAGGAAGACCTCCAGCTAGGGATCCCTCCTTCCTTCATGAGGTTTCAGCCCCGCCAGCGAGAGGAGATTCTGGAGTGGGAGTTTCTGACTGGGAAATATTTGTATTCGGCTGCAGATGGCCAGCCCCCTCGAAGAGGGATGGACTCCGCCCAGAGAGAGGCCTTGGATGACATTGTCATGCAGGTCATGGAGATGATCAATGCCAACGCCAAGACCAGAGGGCGCATTATTGATTTCAAGGAGATACAGTATGGCTATCGCCGCGTGAATCCCATGTATGGGGCCGAATATATCCTGGACCTGCTGCTTCTGTACAAAAAGCACAAAGGGAAGAAAATGACGGTTCCTGTGCGGAGGCACGCGTATTTACAGCAGACCTTCAGCAAGATCCAGTTTGTGGAGCACGAGGAACTGGATGCCAAGGAATTGGCCAACAAAATCAATCAGGAGTCTGGATCCTTGTCCTTTCTCTCGAATTCCCTGAAGAAGCTTGTTCCCTTTCAGCTCCCCGGGTCGAAGAGCGAGCGCAAAGAACCCAAAGAGAAAAAGATAAATATATTGATTCCTTTGTCTGGACGTTTTGACATGTTTGTGAGATTTATGGGTAACTTCGAGAAGACGTGTCTCATTCCAAATCAGAACGTCAAGCTTGTTGTTCTGCTTTTCAATTCTGACTCCAACCCTGACAAGGCCAAACAAGTTGAACTCATGAGAGATTATCGCGTTAAGTACCCTAAAGCTGACATGCAGATTTTGTCTGTGTCTGGAGAGTTTTCAAGAGCTTTGGCCCTTGAAGTAGGATCTTCCCAGTTTAATAATGAATCCTTGCTCTTCTTCTGTGACGTTGACCTCGTGTTCACTACAGAATTCCTCCAACGATGTCGAGCAAATACAGTTCTCGGCCAACAAATATATTTTCCAATCATCTTTAGCCAGTACGATCCAAAGATTGTTTATAGTGGGAAAGTTCCCAGTGACAACCATTTTGCCTTTACTCAAAAAACTGGCTTCTGGAGAAACTATGGGTTTGGCATTACTTGTATTTATAAGGGAGATCTTGTCCGAGTAGGCGGCTTTGATGTTTCCATCCAAGGCTGGGGGCTTGAGGATGTGGACCTTTTCAACAAGGTTGTCCAGGCAGGTTTGAAGACGTTCAGGAGCCAAGAAGTAGGAGTAGTCCACGTCCACCATCCCGTCTTCTGTGATCCCAATCTTGATCCCAAACAGTACAAAATGTGCTTGGGGTCCAAAGCATCAACATATGGGTCCACACAGCAGTTGGCTGAAATGTGGCTAGAAAAAAATGACCCAAGTTACAGTAAAAGCAGCAATAATAATGGCTCAGTGAGGACAGCCTAATGTCCAGCTCTGCTGGAAAAGACGTTTTTAACTATCTAATTTATTTTTCAAAAATTTTTTGTATGATCAGTTTTTGAAGTCCATACAAGGATATATTTTACATGTGATTTTCTTACAAAGGACTCCTTGAAGATCGAGCTTTTTGAACAAAAATGTGATCATGTTTGCCTTTGAACACATTTTCTTGCTGAACGTCATGTAGCAGACTTGCTTCACTAGGACTTGAAATGTACCTGATGAACAAAACTTTTTTTTTCATTTCCTTTTCAGACCCCTTTGCTGTAGTCCTATGGCAGAAAACGTGAACGATCCTGCAAAGTATTATTGTAACAAAACACTGTAACTCTGGTAAATGTTTTGTTGTAACTGTTAACATTGCACAGATTCTACCTTTTGTCTTTTTTATGACTTTTTTTTTTAAGCCGTTTTGTGTTCCAGTTGTAAAATAAGGAAATGTGATAATAGCTGTATCGTCATCTTCAGGAGAGCTTTCCAAAGTTGATTCTTTCTCCCAAACTTGGGTTTGTTGTCATGGAGGTTTTTTGAAGCAGAGGGAACAAGGAAGGCACAGTGAGGCCATGGCTGCCTTCGTGATTCCTGTAGCCTGAATGGACCTGGCATTAAATTCCCAGAAGGCTTTGGCATTTTCTGTCTTCCTGACCCTTCTCTTGAAAGGGTCAAGTATTAGTACTTAGAACAGCAAAGAAGAATTATTGTAATAAATCTTATGTGCGCAAGCTAAAACAAAAAAACCCACCCTCATGAAAGCATTGGGGGAGATGTATTGGTTTGTTCCCTTCACCCTTCTGTGTTACGTTGGTGGAAATGGTTATTTCATTCTTTCATTGCTGTTTTGTTTTCTCCTTTGTATCTGAAGTACCTTTAATTTATTTAATATCCGTTGGTTAGAGCACTGCCGTTTCTGGAGTCCCTCTTAGTTACTGGTATTTATGTGTATTGGGCGTGTGTTTAGTATATTTTATTTGCAGTAAAAAAACTGATCTCCAAAGATTTCCTTTTGTAAAGTCTTTTCCCCCCTCGTTAATTTTTACATTCCTTACTGTTTTACTAAATATTAAGTGTTCTTTGACAATTTTGGTGCTCACTTGAGTTGGGGACAAAAGTGAAATGAATCTGACATTACATCAGAAAGTTTTAAAGTTTGTTTTAAACTCACAGATCAAACGTGCCTTAATAAATTTTTTTTTCATTTAGATTTCAAACAGTAACAGACTTGCCATTTTAATATACATCATTGGAGATCTGCTTACTTGTAAATAGCCTGTTGCTCATTTGGAAAAATAAACTAGTAAACAATATTTTTCTATTGTACTTTTCAGATCCATTTTGTCTCATTACTCCTGTTTTAGCTGAAGAATTGTATTACATTTGGAAAGTAAAAAACTTAAACACTGATTCGTAAAGTTTGAGTTCTTTAAGGGGAATATTGATGTTGACTGCAGTTTGGGAGTGAGATGAAGCTAACTTTCAAGGGCCTCTTCCTCTATGTTTTCCTAGAATGAGCTTGTCCTTTGTTCCTGTTCACTTTGCCCAGTCGTGTTCTCTGGAACAGAGATCTTCAAACCAGGTCCGAGCCTGGTCTGGCTCCTTGGTACAAATGCGCCTCTCAGGCCCCATGGTGGACCTCCTGGCGCATTAGAATCTGCATTTTAACAAGTACCCACGTGATGCTGTCAGTTGCACGGACGCTCTCAGAGTTTTAGGATAGATCTGGCTACAGGATAAATTGCATGCAGTTGAATCAAAAAAGTAAGATTTTTGATGCCAAGGTAGCAAGCTTTGTGGATGCGAATTACACTCCCAGGACAGGTATTTACTGTGTAATGACAGTTAAGACCCAATATAATGACATTGTGCTCACAGTAGGAATTGCTGTCCTTCAGCCTAATTGCCATTTACTTTGTGGGAGTATTTAGTTTTTCCTTGGGGAAAAAGCACATTTTTATTCTTCAGTAAGGAAGAGCACAATATACATCTTGATGCCCAAGAAAGTTAAATTCTCTCCTGTTTATCATAGTAGAGAACTACATAAGGAGTTGGGATGGGGTGCGAGCGATAGCTTCATCGTTGGAATGTCTGTCCATGGTGACTTTGTTCAGATTGACCATTTCCTTCCTGCTTGCACTCTTGCTCAAGTCTTTTCCTCTTCCTGATGTCAGGGTTGGTGCTCATGAAGGTAATGCCTTCCCTTCATCTGCGTTCAGGCTCCAGAGATGTGGTGGACCCCTCATTCCAGGTCCCCTCCCCTGCTAGTGCCATGTCTGGACTCTGTGCCCACTGCTTTCCGGGTTCACCCTCCCCACCTCACCCCCTTGGGTACTCCTTGGTCCCTCTGCCGGGGCCCCTCTTCCTAAAGCACCCTTCCAAATCAGCAGCCCCAGTGCCCTCCTGCTGCCCAGAGAGTGGCCTGTCTAGACCCCCTGGGGAACCTCCTTTGGGGAAACGGGGCTCCAAGTTTGTGGGCACATCAGTCTCTCTCCTGCACATGCTTTCCTTGTGGAGTTCTGCCCACTACTCCACCGGCCAACTGCACTCACCCTCTAGGGGCTGGCTGAAACTCCCTTATTGTCCCCTCTGATGTCATCCCAGACCCTTCCAATATCACTACAACAGTGGGACTTAATTCTCAGGTCATGTGATAATGTCTGCCTCTCTGGAGCCACTCGAGGGCCTGGGTTTCTTGTTCCACATGATACCCCAGCGTGTTGGGCCTTCATGTCTGGAATGACAGTGCCCTACACTCCCCCTAACTGCGCCATCAGGCACCGTTCCCCACCTGTGCGCTCTGCCCAGTGGAATGCCCTTGGCCTGATCTCCCTACCAAGTCCTACCTGCCACTGTGTGGCTGTGATCCTGTGGCCCCCCACACTCATGACCTGGAAATAATTCCTTCTTCCCTTAAACTCAGAGCGCTTTCTAGTTAGACTTCTGTATCATTTGCTACTTTCCATTTTCTGTTAGCATGCATTACTTTATTTTAAATACAGAAAGTATTAGAATGAAATGGCTCATAACCCCCAAACCAGATAGCTCTTGTTAACAATATTTAAAAGTTAAGAATGATATGTGAAGATGATTAAAAGTGGGGAGGGGACCAGTGCACCAAGGCGTGAAATGGATTCTCCGTGCTCCCACCCACTGTCCAGCCCTCAGGCCCCTCCCGCAAAGAGCCACCAGGTTTTTGTGTCCTGGTGGGGAAAGATGTGAATTGTGTATAGACTAGCATGGATAGCATTTTTAAAAATTCATTTGCACAAACGAGAGGGAACCACGTGCTTGCTTGGGCAAGTGGACCTGTGCCAGCCTCTTGCTGCAGTATAGGTGGACCTGGTTCTCTGACGACTTGGGCGTGTTCACAGGGGAGGGCAGGGCTCCCCAGGCAGTGTGGTTGCACGTGTGGGACTCTTAACCTGAGTGGCAACAGGAGAGCTTTGTCTCGTGGGGCAGCCGTTGATCTGCGCCTCACTTCTAGAGGCAGGATCACTTTCCGGCACTGTTATTCTGGGCCAGCATGAGACTGGAGCATACACATGGGTCAGAACATCCCGGGACTTTCATGTTTGGAGACAGGGCCACATGTCACACATTATAGGTCATGTGACAGTCCCTTTTGGCAGCAAAGTAGGCAGACACTGGGAGGGAGGGAGGTGCCTGCTCTTTCGCCGAGTGCTGAGAGCAGAAGGGGACAGCATGGTCCTGGTGAACCCACAGCTGGGGCGCTCCAGGAGCTCAGGACACAGAAGGAGCTCTGACCCTCTGAAACTGGTCCTTCCCCAGCCTCCCTGCATGCCCTCAGCCTAGCGGATCAAGTTCTTGATCTCTGGAGGCAAAATCTGTCTGCGCCTCCTTCCTGCCAGCCCTCTGACCACATCCTATTTCATGAAGCCCTTCGAGCTTAAGCCCCGACTCGGCGGACATGTGCTTTCTTGGCTGCGCACATGGCAGGTGCAGGGACACAGCTAATACGGCACGCCTCCACCCAGCGGGCTCAGAACACTCACACCATTGATCATGGTGTGGGACCGAGCTAACTGACAGTCGCCTTTCACCTCAATCCTGTGTCCTGGAGGGGTCACTTGGAGGTTTGGGTTTTGTCTGCAACCACCTCCATCCACTAGTCACTGTGTCCACAGAAGTAAAATGCATGTGCCAGTGAGCCGAGGTCTCCACACCCCACCTTTTAAGGACAACAGTGAGGTTAAAGGAACAGTGGGTTTTCAGAGGCGTTTCTTGCCTTTCAAGGCTGGTCCTCTTGAGAGGTGACACATGTGGAACTGCCTGCCCCACTGGGCTGCTTGCTGGAAGGAGGTTTGCTCTGGCCCCAGACTTCCAGGATCATCCCTTGTGCTTTCCTGTCCCAGGGAAGTGGGTGCCAGCCCTCCCTCACCTGCGCTGGCGCCTGCCCTGGGGGATTAGGCTGCATTACTGCGTATGAATTGCTGTAATCTCTGCTGTAAAGGAGTTTATGTGCCGCAGTGACAGGGCCAGCGGGGGATCTGTCTGCTGAAGTGGCTGCACAGGGCCGTACCTGCCTCAGTGGATCCCACTGTGCTTTCCGAGCCCTGGAAGGATGTCCGCTTCTGTTCCACTTGAAGGAAAAGTCTGCTCACCCCAAATCTACTTAGTCTAACTTGTAAATGCAGTGAAAATGTAAATGTTACAATGCAGTGGATCAAATTACAACAAGTCATTGTATGACTTCCAGTAGGACAAAGAAAATACTTCTGTTAGTTTTGCTATGCCTCAGGGTTTTGTTTGTGTTTTTTGCAAGGGGGTGTGTGGAGCGGGGGATGGGTATAAAATCTTCACCCGGAAACCATAGGGCCCACCAGATTAGGGGTTGGCTTGTCGTCAGTGCAGTTAAACCACGTAAATGCCTGTTGTCAGATATTTTTTAATGCTTTTAATTTACCATTAATTATATTCCAGTTTAAGGGTCTTCATGTCTTTCTACTCCAGATAAAAACAAAATTTTGTCCTTGAAAGAACATTGTAGCTACATTTCCTTCCAAGTGATAAGAGTTGTCAGTTATGCCTGACTGATTTCTAATGAGAAAATATAATAAGAAATTGATCATATCATTTAATAGTGCAAATTAGGCAAGCTCCGGAATCTACTTGAAGGGAGCTGATGTATCTGTAATGAATTTCTCTCCATCCACTTAAGTCGGTGTTGCCTCTGGGCTGCCACCTTCTCTTTCCTCCTGTTGATTTGTCACAACTCATCACCCCGTGTCAGGCCACAGCCCACTGCATACCTGGCTTGGTGCTACATGCACATTTCCCTTGCAGAAAAGAAAGCACTTCTAGCCAAACCTCAAAGTGACCTTCAAATTCAATAATTCTGAATTAAGCTTGGGTCTGTCTTTAGGCGAACACATACTTCCTGTTACCTAACTAAAGGAGGAATCTCATTCGTGTGCTCCAAATGCCCTCTGCAAGTTAGAAACGACCTGTTTCTAAAAGTGCACATTCAAGTGATCACATTTGTGTTGTGAAGGAAGCATTTTGGATTTTTAAGTCAAGTCTGTTTCTTCCATTGTAAATAACACAATACAAAAATATATGTATACTGGGAAGTAGAGGAGGAGAAGGAAAGACTCACAGTACCCTCCTCTTAGACCACCCTGTTCCCACTCTGGCAAATTCCTATGGGGTTATTGGAATATATTTATAGTTTGATGTAATGGCGTACATACAATTTGGCATCCTGTTCCCCCCACCCCCACTTAAAACACATGAATTCTTTAAGATCGTTTTTAAAGGCCGCCATGTCTCCTGGAGTTGAGAATTTCCCTTCTGTTGACCATCTTGAGTGCCCCGTTGTTCCGTCTTGAGTAATGCCACAGTGGGCGTCTTTGACTCATAGATAGCCCTTTTCATACTTGGTCATCGGATGGATTTCCAGAAGTGATCCTCCACCTCTGGGGCTGAGGGAGTTTGGTGTTTGGCTATTTCTGACATAACACTAAGTCATTTGGTATTTTACTCCATTTTGTACATACTAGCAATTCTAATAAAACCTTTTAAAAATAAACCTGAACAGCTAAAAGAACTTCAAGAAATACTCTGGGAATATTGCACGCAGTATCTTGGCTACGTGATCCCTTGAAAGTGGGAACTCCACAAACCCAACTCTGTTACTGCAAAACTTGAGTCACTGCAAAGTCAGAGGAAAGGCAGACAGATTTATCAGTGACTCAGGGAGTGAGGATTGGCAAGTTGCAGACAGATGGCCTGTTTTTGGGAACAAGGTACACTTCCCTGCTCCCAGGCCACAGACATTCATCCCAGGAGACTGCAGGGCAGGGGCAAGGGACGGAAGTGGCCAGCTCGAGATAAGAGTGGCTCTTCGAGACTTCAGGAGGTGGTGAGGGTGCTGGGCGAGTTGTGGACGTGACCAGAGGCACCCAGGCATCCTTCTGTGCAGCCAGAAGTGAGTCTGCATTTTCTGGTGGGAAACATGTACATTTTAACACAGATGGGAGTTAATTTTATTAAAGATGAAACTACTGACCACTTACCTATGTTCTAGGTGAGTTTTGAGGACTCATTATATATTTTATATAATATATGTAAAATGTGTTATTTATAATTTATTTTTATTTAGCTTCCCTACTACTTGGAAGCCAAAGCACATGACTAAACTGGAAGGTGATGTTTGGCTGTGGCTAAGTTTAGAGCCCAGAGCTTGGGGACTCCGAACCATCCCTTGCAGTAGGAGCAGGCAATGAAAAGAAGATACAGGGTGTCTTATGGTAGAAAAGGGCAGCTGGAGAACCTGTTGGGCCTCGGTGAGCTGGAGATCTCTGAGAGAGGGTCTTGGGCTCAGGGAAAGCCACTGTTACTAATATGTACCTTCACGCCTTTTCCACGGGCTGGAGCAGGCTGAAGGTCTGAGGTGGCTCCCCACGCAGACACTGCATAATGAGCAGTTTGTTTTATGATTCACGGACCTTCTTTAAAATTAGATTTGGGGACGGGCCTTTCCTTCTCCCAAGGAACAGAGTGTGTGCCTTCCAGCAAAAACTCCCCAGGCCCAGTTTCTCTCAGGCGGATTGTCAGCACAGTCCCTGGCTGGGCCACGTCCTCAGGAGGATGCGACATTTCTGTTCCACCAGGTTGGCGGGATAGGAAAGCCCTATTGAGTCCCAGCCGGTGTCCCGTGGGTCTGTGGGGAGTTGCCAGGCAGCCCTGGCAGGTGTGCCCACCCAGGAGCTGGGTCTCAGCTGCCAGGTCTTCCCCGAGCAAGGAGGATGCTTGACTCCCACTTCCCAGCCCACTGGGGACCCTCCAGTAAGCTCGTGCTCTGTAGTGCCATGTCACCACCCTTGCCTCCTGACTGAGGGCCTGACATAGCCTTGTCCCTCAGAGTCACTGCTGAAGCAGCCAGCTGCCCCCTCGTCGCTTTGGGAGGCAAGTTTATCACAGAATCGCTCCATTTCACCCCGAAGCCCGCCTCCTCTTCCTGCGTAGAAGGCACTGTCAGCAGGGCCCCGCTTGCCGTGACTCCTGGCTCTGTGTGTTTGCCTTTCTCCTGCCTCCATGGCAGTCAGTCCCAAGTTAGAAGGAAAATATCCACAAACCGCAAGATTTGGGAGAAAATGTGACCCATATGGACTTTCATAGGTTTGGCACTAAAATGCTGCAGATTGTCTTCAAATGAATTGTCTGAGAGGATTCGAGTTGCCAATTTTGAAGACGCGCAAATTGGATCCATTTGCAGAGTGTGACAGCAGAAACACAGTTCCTACTTGGGAGGAGAAATCGCCGTGTTGGGATCTGAGTGGCGAGCAGGTATCGGATCCTGCTGATGTAGGAGAGCCGCCAAGGGCAGCTCCTGAGGCGAGCACGAAAACCAGACACACGCTGTGCGCTGGAGCCGTGCCTGTGCTTTCAGCAAAAAGGCCCTCTGCAGGAGGTTCACCGCTTGACTACGGCTCCAGAATTCACTAACTGGGCATCCTGAATAGCCTGGGGCTGGGGACAGAATGAGGGACAGCGGTTCTATAGTAGTGTTAGGCGTCTCCCTAAAACACATTTGACACGTCAATCTGTGGTTGAATAAACGCGGGAGAGTTTGGAGTGAAGGGCAGTGAATAAAAATGCAAAGAACTGGGTTGATTGTGAGGTGTTTGGTTTGGCACTGTGGAGGGAGAAGGGGCCGCAGAACCAGACAGACCTGGGTTTGAGTCAGTGGTGGGCTGGAGCCGGCTCGTACCAGCTCACGACAATCGATTATGCAGTTCTTCCCAGCTCCGAGTTCTGTGACATCACGCTGGTAGCCCAAAATTGGCCATGGCGGGAGCATTTACACCACAGGAGATGGCAAGGGCTTCAAATCAGGCTTTTTTTCCTCTAAGAGTTGGATCTACCAGCACAGCACGGGTTTGCACTGGTTTGGATCAACTCCTCAGACGATGGGCCGGGCCCTGTGCCAGTCTGCCTGCCACTGTGTGACCTCGGACAAATGACCTGTGCCGGAGCTCAGCTTCCACCTCTAAAATGGGCACAGTTGTGATTACCTTACAAGACTGATGAGAGAATTCATGGGACCTGGTTCTCCTCCAGTCACTTTGTTTCAGTTGATGTGTCACCCCCATACCATCTCCCTGCCTAGAAATTCCAGTTGCTCAAAACTCCTTCCAGACCCGCATCTGGAGTGTCTTCACATCCCGTGAGTCTCTCCCGGGTAAAGCCACCAGGATGGCCCCCACCCGCCCCGTCTCCCCACAAAGCTGCATGTATAGGGTAGGTCCTGCCCACTTCCTGCTCCAGTCCAGCCTCTTCTTGGCCATCGAACTCTTCTTCCTAAAAAAGACAAACCTTATCTGGACTCTGCTGCTTAGACATGACTCCAGTTCAAGTCCAGACATAGTCTGACTGCCCTAAGGCTCTGCTTGACCTGGCCTCCGCCTGCCTTTCCAGCCTTCTCTGATCTCAGCAGCCCCTGCTGTCATCACCACACCCTCCTATCCAAGAGGAGACAGGAAATCCCTCTGAAAACTCCCAGCTTTGGCCCAGGGGCATCAAGTGCCCGGAATGCCCACCTCCTCTCTCCCTGGGCAAGCTGTGGATTCTGTGGCAATGATACCCTCCCAGTCAAGCCTTCCTGGGCACCTTCGGCAGAGTTTCATCCTGCCTCCTCGCCCCATCTCAGGCCCCCTTTTCACTTGCCCTTGTCAATTCTAGCTCCTAGCTGGGGGCTTCTTGTCTCCATCTGCTGGTTGCCTGGCTGCCACACGAGACTCGCTGAGACCAAGGCTCACTCACCTTTGTGACCCACCAGGGGCCTGGCAGGTCGTTGTGTGCAGCCAGTGTTAGTTTCTCTTTACTGCTATTGTAGGTTCTTGGCTGGGTTATTTGCCAAGCGAAAATAGCAATCAAGATGAAATATTTCTATACAGACAACCTGGGACATCCAGTTTTTAGGTGAAAACAATCAGTTTTTAGTGTAAGAACAAGAACCTTACTTCAGAGACATGGAATGCTTTCCCTATTGAATCATGAAACGAACATTTATGGAACAGTTACTAAGTGCTGGGAACTTTACATAAGCTCCTTCAGTTACTGTTCCCTTAATCACTATGAGATCAGTATTCCTGACCTCAATTTACAAGGGAGGAATGAAAGTTCAGAGAGCTTAGGTGACATGCCCAATGTCACAGAGCTGATAAACAGCAAATCCAAAATTCGCACCAGCTCAGCCTTTTTCCAAAATCCATGTCTGGAGCAAAAAAAAGCAGTCTACGTGTCAGGGAAATTTAAGGTCTTCAACCTACAGCGCTCACAGACTACCACGAAGTGGTAACCCACTGAATGGGGTGTTTTCAGAACCACAGGAGAATGGCGGAACTCATAAATACTTTATCTTTTCATTTTTCCCTGCCTTTTTAAAAGACTGAATTTTAAGGTTCTAAAACCATGCAATTCAATAGAGATGTAGTAAAAACACTTTTTTCAAAATGCACAGTATTCAGAAGAGTTGTAGTTCTAGTCATGGTGGAGTATTATGTATCAAACCGGCCTCCCAAAGATAGCAATGATAAACTGTGGACAAAGTAGCAAAAAAACCCCCCAAAAACCCAAAAAACTATTTGGAGGCACTGGAGAGTAACCAAAATCAGGCAGATAGAGGAGGAGATTTGACCCTTAAAAGAAAGGAACTGCAAGGAAACAAGTGATGGAGAGGATGTGCAGAAAAGGGAACCCTCGTACACTGCTGGTGGGAGTATGAACTGGTGCAGCCACTATGGAAAACAGTGTGGAGTTTCCTCAGAAGATTAAGGATAGATCTACCGTATGATCCAGCTATCCCAGTGCTGAGTATTTATCCAAAGAACTTGAAAACACAAACGCATGATACATGCACCCCTACGTTCATCGCAGCGTTATTCACAATAGCCAAGACTTGGAAGCAACCTAGGTGCCCATCCACGGATGAATGGATAAAGAAGATGTGGTATTTATACACAATGGAATACTACTCAGCCATAAGAAATGATGAAATCCGGCCATTTGTGACAACACAAATGGACCTTGAGGGCATTATGCTAAGTGAAATAAGTCAGAGGAAGAAAGTCAAATACTGTATGATCTCAATCAAAAGTAGAAGATAAAACAACGACAAACAAACACACAGAGACAGAGATTGGATGGGTGGTTACCAGAGGGGAAGAGGGGAGGGATGAGGACGAAAGGGGTGATTAGGCACATGTGTGCGGTCATGGATGGTAATTAGTCTTTGGGTGGCGAACATGATGTAATCTACACAGAATTCAAAATATATTATGATGTACACCTGAAATTTATATAATGTTATAAACCAATGTTTGCCAAAAAATAATTTTTTTAAAAATGAAAGGACCTGCATATTGCTATAATTATGCATATTATTTATCCAGCTCTCCCGGAGGTCACTCTCCAGGCCACAGAGCACTGGAGGATCAGAAAGTTCCATTATTATTGGCTTGAGGTGTCAGAGGATGAAATTAGAGCTGACAGAGCAACTGGAAGTGAAGAGGGAAATCCCAAGAAGCAGAGACACACGGAGTGGGGAAGGCCCAAATCTGCATATTGGCTCCCTTCCCAGCCTCAGTTACTCCTGAACTGTGCCTGCCTGGGGAGACTCCAGGGAGCACAGCAGAAGGCAATGGTGGAAGGCTGGGAAAGCTAATCGGCAGCTGCCAGCTGCTCCCCATTGCAGGGGAGTCAGAGTTTGGAGTTAGAATCCTGCTGAGTCAGAGGAGCTGCACAAACACCTTGGGATTTCCGGTGAAACCCCAAGCGGGCTGCGTATTAGGAACAAAGACTGTCTCAGATTTATCCGAAGACCAGAGGCAAAATCAAAACAAACTTCCCCCCAATGAGTGTGAAAAATATGCCTCTACAAAATCAAGGTGATTGTCTAGGAATTTAACACTCAGGAATTCACAAAAATCAACACCCTTCAGAGGAAGATAACAGGATCCAGTGTTTGTCCAATAGATCATCAGTGAGATCCAGAATTTCCTTCTGGTCGAGACTTCTTAGTGCCGTGGGCAGAGTTTTAGTCTATGGCTCATTCCCATCCTATACCCTCTTTGCACTGCACCTAGTGAGTTCTAGCATGTACATGGGGGCTTCTTGTCAAGATCTGCTGGTTGGCTGGCTGCCAGACCAGACTAATAACTTTTGATTAGTAGACATGTAAAGAAACAGGGAAATGTGACCTGTAGTCAAGAGAAAATTCAGGCAGTAGAAACAGACTTTGAGATGAGCCTGGTGTTCAAATTATCAGATAGCTTCTTTAAAATTATTATAAAATTTTATATTTTATTATAAAAATATATTATTATATTATAATTTATATGTTATATTATATAAAATATTTTATTATGAAATATTCTATTATAAAATGTATAAAATATATTATTTATAAAAATAGTGTTATTCCAAAAATATTCTATTATAAAAATATTGAAGGAGTGACTATATGGAGACTCTTAATTCAGAAATAGAAAATAGAAAAAAGAACCTTTCATGGATATTCTGAAAAATACAGTATCTGAAATGAAGAATTCACTGGATGGATTTCATGGCATATTGAAAATTGCAAAAAGTTGTTTTTTTTTAAAAGATTAAAGAAATTAGAAAAGTCTTACAAGACTGATCAAGAAAAAAAAAGACAAAACACAAATTACCAATATCAGAAGTGAAAAAGAGGCTGTCACTACAGATCCTGTAGCTATTAAAAGAATAATAAGAGGAGCCAGCCCTGATGGCCGAGCGATTTAAGTTCGGTGCACTCCACTTCAGCAGCCTGGGTTTGCTCCCCTGGCACGGAAGCACACCACTTGTCTGTCAGTAGCCATGCTGTGGCAGTGTCTCACACAGAAGAACCAGAAGAACTTACAACTATACACAACTATGTACTGGGGCTTGGGGGGTGGGGAGAGGAAGAAAAACGGAGGAAGTTTGGCAACAGATGTTAACTTAGGATGAATCTTCCCCTGCAAAAAAAAAAAAAAAAGAAAAGGAATAATAAGAGAATATTAACTTTATGTCAATAAATTAAATAACAAAGATGAAATGGACACATAAATAAAACACAACTTACCAAAAGTGACACAAGATGAAATAGATAATCAGAATAACCCTACATACGGTAATAAATTTAATTCGTACTAAAAAATCTGACCAGAGAAAAAACTCCAGGCCCAGATGCCTTCATTGGTGAATTATATCAATATTTACTGATGAAATGATATCATTCTTACAGAAGCTCTATTAAGAAACAGAGGAGGAGGGAACACTTCTCAATTTCATTTTTAAGGCCAGAATAACCCCAATACCAAAACCTGACAAAGATATTACAGAAAAAGACTGATATCTCTTATGAACACAGACATGAAAATCCTTTACAAAATATTAGCAAATTGAGTCTAGCAACATGTGGTGGTTATGCTGGGAATGCAGGGTTTTTACAGCATTCAAAGCTCAGTCAATAGAATTGATCATATTAATTGAATAAAGTAGAAAATCATACAATTATTGTCATATATGTAGAAAAAAGCATTTGATAAAATTCAGCACTCATCCATGACATTAACTCAGCAAACTAGGAAGAGAAGGGAACTTCTTTAATCTGGTAAAGGGTATATACAACAAGACCCTGAGCAGTGACATTATACTCACTGGTGAAGTATTGAACGCTTCACCCTGTTGTTGGAAATGAGGCAAAGATGTCTGTTCTCATCACTTCTACTCAGCATTGTGCTGGAGGCCTTGTGGAGTGCAGTGTCTGCTGAGATGTCCTGGCCACTGGACTCGGCCTGTGGGCTTCAGACGTCACTATCATGTCCACATCCTCCACTGCAAGGTCTGTCTGCATGGAGCACCCTTTCTCGGTTTCAGTAGTGCCACTTGCCACATTCAGGAAGCATTTGTCAACTTCTGGGCCCCTTCTGTTTCCCTTCTCCAGCACTGCCAGGCGCAGGGTTAAATGTGGGGTCTTGCTAATATCCCCAGTCCCACTCAGGATGGGTTTGCCAGTTCCCTCTGCTCTTAGATTCCCCAGAAACTAAGCGTTCAAGAGAGATGGCCCTGAGACAGGATGCCTGCCCCCAGCTCTGCTCTGCCCCTTGCTTCTCCTCCTCCTCATCCAAGGGGTCTTTATCTCATCTCATGGGTGTAAGATACTAGCTCTGACTTGCCTGTGTCTTTTGAAATTCAAAAGTCCAGAACTTGACTATCATCTGTATTCTGCTGCGACAACCATCCCTTAGGAAATGGATGTCTCCTAGGCCAGCTGCCTGGCTGAGGGAACAACATGGGGGAACAGGAAATAGTGCGGTGGAGGGAATATTTGTTTTCAAAATGTACTTCTGCCGCACTGTTCTGTAATAGGGGACTGCTTAAATGAAACCTGGGGCCGACAGAGAAACAGATCAATGGGACAGGCTGCAGAGCTCCGAAGCAGGTCTGTGCATAGGTTGATACCAAATGTTACAGAGGTGGCCCGCGGATCTGTGGGAGAGGATCGACTTTTCAACAAATGGTGCTAAGACAATCGGGTAGAATTAAACCCCTACTTTATACCATATACAAAAACACCACAGACGGATGAAAGACCTGAATGTGAAAGGCAAGACAAGACAACTTTTAGAAAGTAACATAGTAGAATATCTTCATGACCTTGGGGTTAGGAAGGGTTTCTTAAACAAGACCCCAAAAAGGTACTAACATAAGGCCAAGACTGATAAATTCACGCACATCAAGAGGCAGCATAAAAGGAAGAAAAAGACAAGCCATAGACCAGGAGAAAGTATTTGCCACACATATAGCTGACACAGGACATATATTTAGAATACATACAGCACTCCTATAAGCCAATAAGAACAAGAGGACAACTCACAGGAAGTGGGCAAAAGATCTCAACGAGAATTCCACAACGAAGGAAATCCAAATGGCCAATAAACATGAAAAGATACTCAATTTTATTAGTAATCAGGAGCATGCAAATTAAAACCACAATGAGGTTAGTAAAAATTTCAGTCTGGTAAAAGTTTTAAAGTCTGCTGCTGCCTAGTGGCGGTGAGGATGTGGAAGAATGAGCGCTCCTCCACTGTTGAGGGCAGTGTATGTCGGGGTAAGCATGTCGGAAACAAGTTTGGCATTATCTAATCAAGTCAATGGCACTCATACTTTGTCTTAGGAGCAATGCCACTCGTATTTACCCAGCAGCAATTCACAGCATATGCATAGGATTCATATACAAGAATGTTCATAATAGCATTGTTAATGGTAGCCAAACTCTGGAAAAAGTCCAAAATTCCACAAACAGTAAAAGTGGGTGAATAAATAGAGGTAAGCATATATTTATACAAGGAATACTATATAGCAACGAAAACTAACAAACTGTTGTTACATACAATAGATGAATCAACAGGCAAATGAACGAAAGGAGCCAGCAGAAAGACATTACTGTATGTCCCATTTATATAAAATTCAAAAAATAGCCAAACTAAACAGTGTTGCCTAGAGATGAACCCAGAGATACTAAAAGTAAGAAAAGCAAGGGAAAAATGATCATAAAGCCAGGATAGTTGTTGAATCTGGCAGGGTAAGGGTTTCTGGGGTACAGTAAATGCTGTTTCTTTACCTGGGTGTTCATGTTATAATTCTTATTTAAATGTTGCGTATGTTAATGGCCTCTTTTATGTTAGCTATCTCACAAAAAGAATGAGTTAAAACAAAAAATGAACTATGGCGCTGTGGTCCATATCCATTAAAAATCATCTTCCTGGGGCCACCCCGTGGCCAAGTGGTTAAGTTCACATACTCTGCTTCAGGGGCCCGCGGTTTGCTGGTTCAGATCCTGGGCGCGGACCTAGCACTGCTCATCAGGCCATGCTGAGGCAGCATCCCCCATACAAGAACTAGAAGGACCCACAACCAGGATATACAACTATGTACTGGGGGCTTTGGGGAGAAAAAAAAAAAGAGGAATATTGGCAACAGATGTTAGCTCAGGGCCAGTCTTATTTAAAAAAAAAAACAACTCATCTTCCTGAAGACAATTCTACAACATGGTAAATTGTTCACATTTCAGTAAGAATAAAAAGGAGGTTACACAAGCATATGCACGTCATGAGCCCAGCCTAGAGGAGAACATATATATTCATAGAGAAAAGATTGAATGGAAAACCCTCCAAAATGTTCAGTGATTCCTTTCTTTTCGTTTGTATACTCCTAAGTAATTCCCACATTTTCACAACAAACAGGTGTTAATTTTTCGGTTTTAAATAGGAAACCAATAAATGTATGTAAATTCTCTGCAGAAAGGTCTGAAATAGGACTTACCAAATTATTTCTATCAGTCAAGATCCAGTGTGAGAAATGGAAGCTTCTCGAGGATTTCCAGGAAAGGCATTTAGAAGAGGAGATCAGGTGGCTACTGTGCTATTGGCAGGTGAGCCAGAGGCTGCCGCTGGACTGATCTGTGGGAGGCGCACCATTACAGCTCTGGTTCAGAGGTCATCGTTTATCCCAGCCGTCACTGCCACACACACCTCTCACACCCGTGAAGCATCTCGAGATGCTGCAATATGCTGAGGCGGCCACGGACACCCACAGTCTCATGTCTGCCAGCAGCAGAGCAGCCACAAGCTGGTCTCTACCTCAGTCCCACCTTCCAGATCCCACAAGCAGCCCTCTCATCAGTCAACCTAATTCATATGCAGAGCCCCGGGTGTATGAAAGTCTGGTGAATGGAGTTTGGAGCACTGTGGCGCTAGCGCACGGTCCACAGGGGTTACCCTGGAGGAGGATTGGAGGGGAGGCGGCTAAGGGAGCTGGTTAGGGCTGCCATCATAAAAGATTGTAGACTGGGGGCTTAAACAACAGAAGTGTGTTGTCTCTCAGTTCTGGATGCTGGAAGTCCAAAATCAAGGTGTCAGCAGAGTCGGTTCCTTCTGAAGGCCCTGAGGGAAGGAGCTGTTCCAGGCCTCTCTCCGTGGCTTATAGATGGCCATCTTCTCCCTGTGTCTTCACACGGTCTTCCCTCTACACAGACACAGTTTCTCTCTCTGTGTCCAGATGTCACATTTTGTAAGGCCATCAATCATATTGGATTGGGGCCGCCCTACTCCAGTATGACCTCCTCCTAACTAATTACACCTGCAGTGACCCCATTTCCAAGTAAGGTCACATTCTGAAGCTACCAGGGTTAGGGCTCCAACATACGAGTTTGGAGGGGACACGAGGCAACGCACAACAGTAGTGTTCAAGGTTTTTATAAGAAGTGTGTATGTTGGAGGGAAAAAGGAAACCTAAGATTCTCTGCAGATCAATCGTGGCGACTTTGACAGCGTGCCGTGCCGGGAAGGGCCTTGTGGAGGCTGTGATCCTCAGGAACTGTCCCAGACTGGAGGTCAGCACCACATGCACGGCCGTTGACCTTCTGAAACTATTCTTCCACGTGGTCACTTCATTGGCAGCAGGATCCGAGAACTGACATGAAACTCACCACCGAGGGGTCTTCTTTTGTGTGGCAGAGGAGGACCTCGTGCCCTATCCCCTCCCTTTTTATCCTTCTCCCATAGAATCCAGCTGCCACCTGGCTGGACTCACCTTGGAGAGGGAGGAGGGAGCCCGTCCCTGGGGCTTGGGGCTCCTACGCCTCTTTATTCTTCTGGGTCTGGCTTAGAGCCTTGGCAAGTGCTGGGGCCCTGTGAAGAGCCCCTCTCTTGATCTCGCCTGGCAAAGACCCGGCTTCAGGGCGGGGGCACATGCCTGCCTTCCTCCCAAGGCTGCTGCAGTGTCTCTGAACAAGGACAGCCTCACTGCTGCAGTGGCAGTGGACACGGCTTCTGAGAGGCTGGCCGCAGCAGGGCCTGGGCTCCGCTCTGCCCTGCTGGGACTGTCTCTTGAATGATAAGCAGTCATCCGAGGCCAGAGGGCCAGAGCGGAGCCTCGAGGCTCCCCGGGAGGGTTTTGAGTTTCCCTCGAGTCGAGCGTTGGCTGGGGCAGCACAGATGCCTCTGTCCCTGCCGGTGGCTCCGAAACTTGGATTCCATCCCTGGCCAGGCCCCAGAGACGCCGGCTGGTTTTCTCCAGCGGAAGAAGCTGCTCTGTGTGTGTCTGCAGATGGTCCTGTTGCAAGCCATCTCGGTCAGGGGGTTCCGGGAGAGCAAGCTGGAAGGAGCGGAAGTTCCCCTGCTTTTGAGGGCGGCTGCTGGCCGGGCTAGGAACAGCCTTGAGGTCGAGGGGTCTCTGTTCAGTACTTCTCTGGAGACCACTCACCCTGTCCCTTCATGACCTGCTCCTCTCTCTTCCTCCCCTTCCTCCTCTTAGCCATATGGATGCATGGCTCTAGACGCTCTTTCTGCACACCGCCATGTAACCTTCCACTTGTGCTCTGCACAGGCCTGCTCCAAAACCTTCCAGGGCTCCCTGTTGCCTAAAGTGGTGTTTCTCAAACTGCGGTGTGCCTCAGACCTCTTTATAGCTCACAAAAGATCAGCCTCTTCTGGGTCCCATCCCAGACTCCACAGTCACATTACCAACGGTGGAGCCAAGGACAGGACTCCAAATCACTCCACAGGTGGTTTGGTTTAACGGGTGTAATTTAAAAAACACTATTGTGGTAAAATATACGTAACAAATTTTACCAGTTTAACTGTTTTAAGTGTACAGTTCAGTGGAGTTAAGTACTATTATGGACTGAATGTTTGTGTCTCCCCAAAATTCATATGGGGAAGCCCCAACCTCTATTGTGATGGTATGAGGAGAGGGGCCCTGCGTGGTGCTTAGGGTCACGTGAGGTCACGGGGTGGATCTCACGAGGAGATTAGTGCCCTTAAGAGAAGAGGAAGAGAGAGCTCTGCCTCTGTAAGCGCCCGCTGAGGAAAGGCGTGTGAGTGCAGACCGAAGAAAAGGGCCTCGCCAGACCCCGGCCAGGCTGGCCCCTGATCTCAGACACCAGCCTCCAGAACCGTGGGAGACAAGGGTCTGCCGTTTAAGTGCCCGGTGTGTGGTACTTTGTTAAAGCAGCCTGAGCTGAAGCTGACAGAAACAATACGTTCCCACTGTGGTGCAGCATCGCCACCACCCATCCCCAGAGCTCTTTTCATCTTCCCAACCTGAAACTCTGCCCCAATTCAACACGAACTCCCCCACCCCTCCCCCATCCCCTCTGCTTTCTATCTCTATGAGTCTGACTTCTCTAGGACCTCACAGAAGTGGAATCATACAGTACTTGTCCTTTTGTGACTGGCTAGTTTCACTTAGCGTGATGTCCTCAAGGTTCGTCCATGTTGTAGCGTGTGTCAGAATTTCCTTCCTTTTGAAGGCTGCATAATATTCTGTTGTTTGCATATCCTGCGTTTCGTCTATGTATTCATTGGTGGATGGACACTTGGGTAGCTTACATGTTTTGGCTGTTGTGAGTAACCCTGCTATGAACCTCAGTGTACAAATATCTCTTCTAGACCCTGCTTTCAATTCTTTTGGGTACAGACCCAGGAGTGGAATTGCTGCATCATATGGTAATTCCATTTTTTATTTTTTGAGGAACTGCCATACTGTTTTCATAGTGCTACAGCATTTTACATTCCCACCAACAGTGCACAAGGCTTCCAATTTCTCCACGTCCTCACCAATGCTTGTTGTTTTCTGGGTTTGTTTTTTTTTAAGATTGGCACCTGAGCTAACATCTGTTGCCAGTCTTATTTTTCTACTTCTTCTTCTCCCCAGAGCCCCCCCAGTACGTAGTTATATATTGTAGTTGTGGTCATTCTGGTTGTGCTATGTGGGGCACCCCCTCAGCATGGCCTGATGAGCAGTGTCATGTCCGTGCCCAGGATGTGAACCAGCGAAACTTTGGGCCACCGAAGCAGAGTGTGCAAAATAACCACTCAGCCCTGGGACCGGCCCCTGGGTTGTTTTGGTAGTAGCCATCCTAGTGGGTGTGAGGTGATATCTCATTGTAGTTCTAGTTTGCATTTTCCTGATGATTAGTGATATTTAGCATTTTTCATGGGCTTATTGGCCATTTATATATCTTCTTTGGAGAAACGTCTATTCAAGTCTTTTATCTATTTTTTAGTTCGGGGTTTTTTGGTGTTAAGTTGTAGCCACAGGTGATTTTGATGGAAGGCGAAGGGAGAGAATATAGGATTGAGAAGATGAGCCCTTCGTGGGGTACACAGGGCCCTTTGTAGTGTGGTCCTGACCCACCTTCCATCTTATTTCCGGCAAGAATACTTTGCTCAAGCTGGATGCTTCCATCTTCTGACCTTGGTTTATACCATTCTGACAGCTTAGACTACTGCAGCAGGAAGACTTTTTCTTGTCTGCACAAGAACTACCCTCCCCTGTCTCCTATTGACATAGTTCTGATGGGACTGTGGGTCATAGCGTTCCTCCTCCTGGCCGCATGATGACACGTGACAGAGGCTTGCCTGATCCTAGTGCTCCCATCACTGTGGTATCAGGGATTGCCCCAAAGGGTGGACATGAGATTCAAGCCAGTCAGGCCTCTATGAGGCTAGTAGAGAAGTGTCTCTTCCTGCTTAGCTTGCCAAGCTGGGGTAATGTAAGCCTGGGCTACCGTGGCTTCTTCCTTGATAGCACAGCTCACCTGCAGGAAGAAAGAAAAGGTCAACACATAAATGTAAGATGAGTCAAGACAAGGAAAATGAAGACAAAATGTGAGTAAGAGAGAGAATGATATTATTGTGTGAGTCCCTGGATCACGCCATACCTGAAACTAGCGCCTCCCCTGGATATTTGGGATACATAAGCCAATAGATTCTCTATTTGCCTAAGCTGGTCTGAATTTCGTTTCTGTCGTTGGTAACAGTAAAAGTTCTGAGTAATGCAAATCTCCCTTCCCAGTTCTTTCATCTGTTGCTCCATGTGTCCATCCACCTGCCCTTTCACCTTTCATCCCCACCCAGCTCAGATCTGCCCTCTTCTCTTCCATGTCTGGCCCAAAGGGCTGCTCCCTTTAGAGATCTCTGGTGGTCGGGCGGTGGGGAGACGGCTTTCTAGGTGTTCTGATTTCCAATTCCCTGCCTGCCATGTCCGTTAAGACCCTCTGTATTTTACACTTGCTGTCCATACCTTGTGTAACAGGCTGCGTCTTTACAGGAAAAGTAATCCTCGTGGCGGCTGGCGTGGACTTGCGAGGGAGACACGCTGCGTCCCCACACCCCCCACCCCCACCTCGGGGCAGCCTCGGGCAGAGGCTCAGCCCCAGCTGAGGAACGTTGGGTCCGCAGGGCCTTACGGAGGGAGGGTGTGAAAAGGTGAGTAATTGCGGAAAACATGAGCCAGTGTCTCCTTGTGTGGGTTTTGAGTGTGTGGCTTTTTCTTTCACAGCTGTGCTCTCCCTAGAGGGCTTCCCACCCCCAGCCCGGAAGGGGAAGCCGCCCCCGGGTGTCGGAAAGGGCTGGGCTGTTCCCATGGGGGAGCCACTTCTCTTTGTGGTTCGGTCCCTGGGGGCGCTGCATCCTTGGAGCAGGATGGTGGTTGGTGGCCTGGGTCACAGTGTTGGGGAATGGCCGGGCCACCCCGAGAGAGGGGAGGGGATGGATGTAGGAGTCCTGCTCGGTGGGGAGACCAGCACCCTGGGCAACCCACTCCCGGAGAGCGCCGAGCAGGGGGATCTGCTCCCCACCCTTGAGCAGCGCTGGGCTTATACCTCGGGCGTGTGTCTGGTATGACTGGCTCTAAGACAGTGTTTTTAAAGTTTAGAAATTTTTATTCGAAATCAAAGAAATGTTTCTTGCACCCAGGCATTGTGGACCAAGTTCTTACATGCTAACCGTTGATGTGTCAGTGGATCATGTGGTTCCTCTGACTGTTTTTCCAGCGCTGTTTTGAACGCTTGTTTCGTACTTACACTGTTAATTTGGGGTGTTCGCGTCCCATCTCTCCAGTCGCATAGTTAGAGTCCTGCTTCCGCTGCTTTGGATTGCCCTCGGTGTGTGGAGCCCAGCCGATGAGAAATGCACAAAGGGCGTGCAATCGATGATAATAACGACAACTAGCATTTACAGAGGTTAGTCTGAGTCAGGCACTGGTTTAAGCACTTTACAAGTATTATTTTATTAACAGTTGATATTGAGAAAGGTCCCAAGTTGGTGACCTACGCAGATGTGTGTGGGCTGGGACTGGCCCCTCCTGGCCCGCTCCCCCTGCACCCAAGCACACGTCCCTCCAAAAGCGCTCCGAGCCGCCCCCGAGGGTCTGAGGGTTTCTTCCCGATATGTTTATGCCAGTTGCACTTGTTTTAATAAGGATGTGATCTAATTAAATATGGTGCAAACCAATGAGGTCTGAGGGTAACAAGGATGAATTGTTGTTTCCATGATGTATAAGTTGAATGTTTTGGAAACACTTGATAAAGATGAACATTTTGCCTTTGTGGTCAAATTAGATGTGGGCAAGACAGCTGTAAAAGATCAGGGAGACCCAGGCGAGGGGACCCTGCCCCGAGTTCCTTGCTTCACACAGGTCTTCAAGTTCTGGCTCTACTTGAAAGGAAACCAAGCTGGAGATCGTGGATGTGCATTTATGGATATGATTCATGCCAAAAAAGCTGATGCGGGGCTCCACCGAGGGGCTCATTCTCAGATAGAAGGCCTTGAACCTACATCAAAGTGTAGTTGCTAGGGGTGTTTTCACTTAAAAGCTTTAAATCGTAAGAGTGGTTTTATTTCATGACTGCCTGTCTTTTTCAATTAACCCACCCACAGCAGGTGGGAGGGTTTCAGCCATAGATATGTGTGAGTGTTGAAGCAAGGTCACATGTCCACTGCTGTCTTTCTTAGGAAGATTCCAGAGACATTCTCTGCTTCACTTCCTGTCCCCTTGTCAGGGGCAGTCTTTCTTTCACCCCCAGCCCCCCAGGTGTCCAGGACTGTTGGGCAGCGGGTCACCTGCAGGCCCAGGTCGCGGGAGAGTCCCACGTCCACCTTCCATTCCATCCCCCTGACGACTCCAGCTCACCTTGGCCTCTCCTCCCTGGTCTCGGGGAGCCTCTACCGCACCTGGCCCTGCAGGCACACATCCGAATCTTTCTGTTTCTTGTTCCAGCACCTTCTTGGAGACTTTGTTGTGTGCTGGGAGGGGGAAGCGGCCCTCAGGGCACCAGTAAGAGTCAGAGGGGAAGAAAGTCCACAGAAAACACTCAGATTAAAACACAGCATTTGGATGAATGGATCAACAAATGTGGTCTACCCACACAATGGAATATTATTCAGCCCTAAAAAGGAAGGAAATTCTGACACCTGCTCCAACATGGATGAACCTCGAGGAGATTATGCTCATTATGCTAAGTGAAATAAGCCAGTCACAAAAAGACAAATACTGCATGATCTTACTTATATGAGGTCCCCAGAGTCATTACATTCATAGAGGCAGCAGGTGGAATGGTGGTGGCCAGGGGCTGGGGGAGGGGGTGGGGAGTCAGTGTTTCATGGGAGCAGAGTTTCAGTTTGGGACGATGAAAAAGCTCTGGAGACGGATGGCGGTGATGGTTACACAACGGTGTGAGTGTACGTAATGCCACTGAACTGTACACTTAAAAATGGTTAAAATGGCAAATTTTGTGTTATATATATTTTAACACACATACACACACACATACTCTGGGCTAAGCCCTGCCCCTCAGTGCTTCACCTCACCAAGAAACCCCAAGGTTGTTTCTCGTGGGTGGGATTGTGGACATTTTAATGTTCTTCCTTGAGCCTTAATATGTTTTCCAAATTCCCTAAAAGAGGGCTTACTACTTTAATAATTGGAGGGGGGAGAGGAGGGCACTTTAAGAATTTAAAAGAAAATAAAAAGTGAGAGAGTGAGGAGTTAATTGCCCAGATCCCCTCCTCCTGCCCAGGTCCTGGGTCTTGTCCAGTTGGGCAGAGGCCGTCCTTTTAGGTACATCTTAAATAGAGGAGTAAAATGAACAGCTGCACAGTTAGCACCACGTATGTGTGCATTTCTAATTAATTCATTAGATAGTTTTCATTATTTTTGTATTTTAGTAAATAAGATCATATTAAAGGAAGTCTTTTTAAATTCTGTGACTCCCCACTTTTGCTCAAAATCATGTTTTTTGAGGTTTACCCATTTCATGATGCTAGATTCCATTGAATGAGTGTACCGCATTTAACAAATAATTTAGTCAGCTCTTGAGGGTTATTTGCACCCTGGCCAGTGTTCTGTGTCTTGGATGATGAGGTGTGAGTACCCCCTCGTGCCTAGGGCACTCGTGCACGAGTTTTCTCTAGGTTACACCTAACAGTAGACTTGCTCCGTCACACGGCGGGTCTGTACCCGCCTCCTTAGGTGCTGCCAGACTGCCCCTCAGAGTGGGTGCACTGAATCATGCTCCCACTGCTCCTCAGTCTTATCTTGGCTTTCTTTTGCATTTCAGGTTAAGCATCTTTTCCTTCATGTAATTTGAGTTTCCTTGTTTGCAAATGCCACTGTGTGTCTTTTGTTCATTTTTCCATTGGACTGTTTATCTCTTCCGTGCTGGGTGGAGGAGTGTTTTCTATACTTTGAATAGTAACTCTTTTTTGGTTATAATTGTTGCAAATACTGTCAGTTTGTGGCTTGTCTTTAGCCTCTTCATGATGTCTTTTAATAACAGAAGCTCAGAATGTACTGTAGTCAAATGAATCACTCTTTCCCTTAAGTGTGGCTTTTTCCTCTCCAGAAAGGAATTTCTGCCTCTGGCACCGCAATCAGCACTGAGTTTCCTGCTTGAGGAAGCTTCCTTGGCTGAGGTCTCAATCCCCACTGTACACGGGGGCAGATGGTGGTTCAGATGTTGGGGTAACGTGCTCAAGGCCGAGGATTGATGCCCAGTTTCCTACCCAGTCTGCTCCTCCTGAGGAGTTGCCAGCACAAGCCCAGCCTCCCAAGGCCAGAGTGAGCCAAGGAGATGCCTGCCCCTTCCCAGACCAGCCAGGGGCACCCTGGGCTCTGACGCTGTCCTGGACCCCCTCAGGCCCCCTCTGCTCACCACCCCAGCGGGTCTCCCCACCCTCATGCACCATCATCAGCTCCTCCTTCAGGCCTGGAATTTTATTTTTCTGTCTAACGTGCATCCCCATAGCACGACTAGCCTGTATTCCTTGGGCAGACAAGCATATGCCTTGTCCTTTGGGACATAGTGCCTCTGTCCCCCTTAGGGGAGAAGGAGAGCCTCAGCAAGTGGCTGGAGGTTGCTCCCGAGAGTGGGTCTGTGATGTCACCACCACGTGGCAACTTCCAGGGGCAGCTCGCTCTCTCTGGACCTGGCGTCTCAGGACCTTGGGGAAAGTGTGATTCATCAGGGAGGGTGTTTAACGTGACTCTAGCTCTGATGACAATGACAATGATGATGATAATGTTATATTGTTTCCACAGGGGCTGAGAGGAAAAGCAAGGATTTGGGCAGGAGGGGGAAGGCTGGGAAGCAGTTTAGGGCATTTCCTCCTTTCTCCACCTGCCAAGAGGAGCCACTCCTGGGGTCTCTCGTCCCCGCCCCTGGA
Source organism: Equus asinus (assembly GCF_041296235.1). Taxonomy (NCBI): domain Eukaryota; kingdom Metazoa; phylum Chordata; class Mammalia; order Perissodactyla; family Equidae; genus Equus; species Equus asinus. The sequence continues at coordinate 112,957,602 of NC_091791.1, read as the reverse complement.
GGACAGGCAGAAAACCCAATGGGCTTATTAAAGGAAGGGAGAGAGAGTGAGAGAGAAAAAGAAGGGAAGGAGGAAAGGAGGGGGGCGAATCCCCTGCAACTCAGCATCCCAGCGTCTGACCTCCTTCTGGGTGGTGCACTTAGTACATGTGTCATTTTATGTTCCTTCATTGCTTGTTATATATGTGTCCTTTTGAAACAGGCATAATTTTTTTTTTTCCTGAGCAAGATTGGCCCTGAGCTAACACCTGTTGCCAGTCTTCCTCTTTTATTCTTTTTTTTTCATGTGAGCTGCCACCACAGCATGGCTGCTAACAGACGAGTGGTGTAGGTCCACGTCCAGATCCAAACCTGGGCCACCGAAGCGGAGCACACTGAACTTAACCACTAAGGCCCTGGGGCTGGCCCAAAGCAGACATAATTTTTAACAGCCGTAAAGGACACTATCAAATTGATAGCCATGCACTAATATAGCCATCCTTCCAGGGCTGAACACAAGGCCATATCCAGGGTCAGCTTAGATGTTTCACTCAAACCCTGCAGTGGATAGCTTTAACTATTAATTTTTTTTCCCCTTCCTTTCAATTATTTTCTAAAGCCACATTCTCAGAAATGGGATTTCTGGGTAAAAGGGAATGGCTGTTTTGCAGCCTTTTAAAGAGTGGCAAATTTCCTTTCAAAGATGCTGTGTTAATTTGTAAAACCCAAAAGAAGTTCTTGTGACTTTTTAAACATAGAGTGGGGCAGGAAAGCTCCCCGGAATGTCTCTCCAGTGGCTTGGAGGGCTCTGGATGTAGTGTTTCTGGAAGGTTCTAATCAGCAGCCCTATTTTCGTGGGGCCAGGCTGGAGGGGTGGGAGGCTTCATGGCTATCTCGACTGATAAGGTTATTTGGGGACTGTTTCTGGCCAGTTTAAGTGCCTGTCGTGCAGGGCCTGGGCCTGGGGACCTGGCGAGTGGTGGCAGGGGTCTAACTGTGTCAGACCTTGTCTCCACCGTCCCCAGACGTGCACTTTAGGTGGAGCGGGAAGCAGCTGAGGGGACTGCCAGCCAGGGTCAGGCAACCTTGCTTCCCCAGTGCCCTTGTGTTGGCCTCTCAGAAGGTCAGGCCCAAGTGACTATGGCCAGGCCAAGGGCAGCGGCCCCTGGGGGCTAGAGATGTGCTGTGCTCATCTCAGGCAGAGCAGGGCCCTCAGGGAAGCACCAGGCAGCACCAAAGCCCAGAGGGCAGATAAGGGATGTAGGGGTGCCCCAGACCCCCACCAGTTGGAACCTTTCCCCTGTGGGCTGGGCCTTCCCTGGGACAGACAGGGACCCCCAGCTCAGAGATGAGGGGCATATGTCCCCACGCTGGCCGGGCCACAGACCCACAGGCATCCTCAGCAGAGGCAGTGACCTTTTTGCAGGTGCCTGGCCGGAACCCAAGCCCTCTCCTTTGGCCACCCCAGAGAAAGGCCATGGCCTCAGCAAAGGCCTGCCCAGGACCTGACGACAGGCACAGTTCCCTTCCACTCGGGGAGCTGGAGGGGGGGCTATGTGGGGACAGGAACCCAAAAGGGCCTGTGTCTCATTACTCAGAGCAAAATGTCAAACCCAAGCCACTTCCTGGGAGGGCAGTGCCTGGGGTGGGAGAGCCCAGGTCCCCACCTCGGGGCCTGCCACGGCTCAAGTGGGCTCCCAGGCTCGGCAGAGTTCAGGGTGCCTTCCCCCAGAAGTGCTTCAGTCATGCAGTTTCACAAGCTCCTCCACCCTCTCCAGCATCATCATCATCATCGTCATCAACAACAACAGCAATAAAAATAATACAGTAGCAATAGCTGATGCTTACACAGGGCCTCTCCTGTGCCAGCCACCGTGCTAAGCCCTTTACATAGCATAACTATGTGGTAGATGCTACTCTCGTTAATCCCCATGTTGCAGAGGAGGAAACTGAAGTGCAGAGAGGTTAAGAAACTTGCCCCACGGGCTGGCCCTGTGGCCGGGTGGTTAAGTTTGCACACTCTGCTTCAGTGGCCCAGGCTTTGCCAGTTTGGATCCTGGGTGCCGACCTACGCACCGCTCATCAAGCCATGCTGTGGCGGCCTGTCACATAGAAGAACTGGAACAACTTACAACGAGGATATACAACTATGCACTGGGGCTTCGGGGAGAAAAGAAAAGAGGAAGATTGGCAACAGATATTAGGGCAGGGCCAATCTTCCTCGCCAAAAAAAAACACCCAAAAAGCATATCTTTAAAAAAAAAAGAAACTGGACCCAGGTCACACAGCCAATGAGTTGTGGAATTGGGAATGAAACTGAGGCCGCCTGGCTCCAGAGTCCCTAGTTTACTCACCTCACGGTACAGCCCTTCAGGATTATGAGATGACAAATCTTACTTGAAACTCACAGGTGCCAGGCCTGCAGTTGGGAGCAGTGTGAGGGCTCCATGCGCTGACCTGGGCCTGCATCCCAGCACGGCCACTTACCGTCCAGGCGACTTGGCTGGTTACTTTATTTCTGTTGGGCTCGGGTACTTCATCTGTAAGATGGGAGTATAAGCCCCACTTTCCAGGGGGGCTGCGAAGTTTAGGTGAGGTGACATCCACGTACGTGTGCAGCACTGTAGCCCCCCTGGCAGTGTTGGACATCCAGGAAGGGTGAGCTCCCGTCCCCAGTCCTCTTCTTCCCTTTTGTCCTCAGAAGGTCCCCTAACTGCCCCGGGGGCAGGGGCAGCATCGGCAAAACAGTGCTAATTCTACGCATCCTGCCTCACGAGGCTCTTAGCAGAGACAAATGGACCTGACAACACAACCCCGGCTGCACAAGGCGGCGCTCTCTGTATGACCTCTAATGAGCCGTGAAACCAGGGGAAAAATAATGCTTTCCCAACACTTTCCTACCCACCCGAGGGATCTGTGGGTCAGCTGCCTGATGTCCTGCTCTCGGTTCCATCGTTTCATCACACGGCCCTGGGAACCAGCCAGTCTGCGAGCCCAGGGCACACGCCCGCAGGCAGTAATCAGTTTCCCCTCCACATTTATCTCCAAATTCCAAAAAGGGCCGTCCGGGAACTTACTCATCTTCTTGACCTCCCTATTCTGTGGGAAAGTCAGCCTGCCTGGCCAGAGCAATAGTGAAATATTTATTACCACCATAAAAATTTAATGCTGATTTGGATTTCAGTTTTATATTTTGACTCCACTTAAATAGATTGGGGGAATTGCAGGCATACAGCCCATTGCACCGTGAATATCACCGATGACGCTGTTACTGTTTCAGATAATGGATGGTATTAGAAAATGCTTGGCAAGGCATCGACTTTGCTGGGCTGCAGTCTTCCTTCCCCTCCTTGTCCTCTTTCCTTCTATGTTCCTACAGTGCTGCATGCTCCTCTCCTAGTGCTTCCTGCCTAGGTTCCTTCAGAGTGGGGTCATGTCTGGCTTTCTTGGCAAGCAAGCTGGCTCTCCCACTCACCACAATTTCACATCTCTCCTCTCTCTCCTAACCCCCCACATCTCTCTGGCTTCCTCACACTGGTTGGTGACATCTCTTCACACCACATAGTCACAAGATGGCTGCCGCATCACCAGCATTGTATCTCCTTTCTGGGCAGGAAGAGGTAGAATGAGGGAAAGGCAATGGAACAAAGGCAGAGTTTTGACTCTTTATTTAGAAAGCATTCTTTTCCCCAGAACATTGCGCCTACATTTCATTGGCCAGACCTGGGTAACATGGCCACCTCTAACTGAGAAGATGAGTATTTTAAAAGGGCGCATTTATAACCCCTCCCAAACCAGGATTCTGACAGTAAGGAAGAAAGGGGGAATGGATCCTGGAGAGGCGGCTAGCAGTAAACTGCCAGACAGCTTGCATCCAACCCTCATTCACACCCTCCCTTCACACACAGAAAACGTCACTGTCTCCCAAGGCAGAGAGTCAAAATCTCCTCCTGCTACAGCCAGGGCGGGCTTCTCCGTAAGGCTTCCTGTGGTCTGCAAACTTTAAACCACAGGACAAGTTATCTGCTCCAACATTCTCAGGGTCAGCGGAGGGTTGGAAATAGGAAGACTGCAATCACAGCCTCCATTAGAAAAAGGGAGAATGGGAAGCGGGCAGCTGTCGCTGGTGTGGGCACCTGTAGTCCTGCTCCGTGGGGACACCCAGCTCTGTTTCTGGGAGGATCTGCTGTGGCCGTTGCCCTCTGTGGACTCAGTTCTGCCCTCCAGAGGGGACCTCCTGCCCATTGCTCTCCGTGGTCACACATGAGGTGGGTCTTAGGGGGCATGCCATCCTTGGGGGCCACGTGGCTTCCTGTTGGTGTGAGTTTGGGGTCCTGGGGGTTGCATCAGGGATTAGCTGTTATGCACCAGCCTTGGATTATTTTGGATAATACATTTTACTCAAAAACCTGATTGGCTTCTGGCCTTTTTTGGGGGGAGTTCAGTTCCGTTTGAGAGTAACCGTAGCCAACGATCTCCTCTAGCCTGAGCCCCACACGTGACGATTATTTACCTCCTGGCCTCTGTGCTTTGCCCTCACCTAACTGAATGGTTGCTGCATTGGACGATTCAAAACAGTGGCCTCAGTGGGAGACGCCCCCTTCATATGCTGTATCTGGGGGCCTCTCTGTGGGATGGTATTCTGAAGAGAAGGTTCTGGAGAAAGACCTGTGTCCCAGTTTTATCTCCTGCTATGGCTGTCATTTGTAGGCAAGAATCTGCTTCAGTCTGAGGTAAAGAAACTGTGTGTGTGTGTGTGGAGGCGGGGGATTTCAGCAAGACTCCAAATTCTGGGACTTTCAGTCCGTTCAGATTACAGGCCACCTGGAGCAGGTCTTCTCTCAGCACTGTCGTATTCCCCTCTATCACTGCTCTGCTTGACGTCTGGCTCTCTGGTCTCAATCCATTCCTCTCTTATAGAACATTGCCCAAAGTAGCCAATAACAGGCCCATTCTGGATTTTTTTATAAAATTTCCCCAAGGCTGTGGCCTCAATTGGCATGTGGTCTGTGTCCCACAGTGCAGCAGGTGACAGTTAGGCCCAACCTTTTGTCGCCGCATAGCTGAGGTCACCAACATCACATCCTGCACAGTTGCGGTTCTCCATATCGCTCCTCCCTCCGCCCGTTCCTGCAGCGCTCCACTGCCAGCTGCCAGCCTGGGGCTCGGGAGGGAGTGCGTTTGGCTGCAAGAAAACCTGATGGACGGGGAGGGGTTTTTGGTCTCCCACAGCGGGCAGTCTGGGGCCGTCCAGGGCTGGCCCGGCACCAGAGGAGTCAGGGGACTCAGGCTCTTCCTTGTCTGCTGTTCTACTCTTTTTATTCTTTCTAAATCAGGCGTGGTTCTTAGTTCATGCCACAGAAGCTAAGTCGAGATGATTTAAACAAAACAGAAGTGTATTAAGAGGAATTTGAGAAAAGGCTGGAGGAGCAGGCTTGAAACTAAGCCCCAGAGATGAACTCCCTAGACTATAACACCACAGGACCAGCTGAGAGGAAACCACTGTCCGTGTCCAGATGCTACGTTGTGGCTGCTGCCTGGAGCAATTGGCACTGCTGTCACCACCAGTCCCTTTGGTGCTTGGAGCTCAACCACTGCTGCCCTCTGGAGCCTCCTTCTAGACTGACATCTTAAAAGGTTGAATCTGATTGGTGGAGCCAGGTCACGTCTCTGTCTCCTGGCTACAAAAAAGGCTGGGAAGGGATTTTGATGTCTCATGAATCTGTGAATCTGATTGGTAGAGCCAGGTCACGTGCCTGTGCCCTGGCTGCAAAGTAGACCAGGAGACCAGGAGGTTTTCTCCATTCTACCTCAGGGACACAGGACTCTCAAGGTGGGAAATGCCCCCAAACAGAGTCAGAGTGTTCTCAAGGTGGGGGGTGGCCAGGAAACATGACGGATGTCTCCCCACATGCTGTTTCCACTTTCTCACCTCCCCTTCACTCTTCCCCCGACTCCTGGTGGCCTCCTGTCCCACAGCCACAAAGGGACTGCTTTGGTCAGTCACCAGGGACCTCCACAAGGCCATCCCCAGGCAGGTCTCTGTGCTCATCTAACTTCTCAGCAGTCTGTGACACGTCCACCTCCTCCTTGAAACCCTTCCCTCTCACCTTCCATGGCCCCACTCTCTCCTGGTCCTCCTGCTCCTCCCCTTCCTCTGGCTGCTTGTCCGTCTTCTTAGCTTGCTCTTACTCCTCCTCCTGACTTTGAAATCTGGGGGTCCTGCTTTACCTAGGGCATTTCATCTATGAATTGGTGGCCTCACATGTCTATCTCTACGCCAGCTCTCTCCTCTGCATTCCAGCACCCCATCTCAAACTTCATCTGTACAACACACAACTCCTGATCTCCCCTTTTAATTTGTCTACCCACCTCAGTCAGTGTACCCCATCCCCGGGACTGCGACCACCATTTTAAAGCCAGCAGTCTATGGGGCATCCTTGATTCTCCTTCTTTCCTTTCAACCTCATAGCTAATCCAGCAGCAAGTTACATTGGGTTCTGTAGTCAAAATATATCTCAATCCTCACCTCTCCCCATCTTATACCATCACTGCCGTCTAAGTAACCCTCAGTTTTGACCTGGGTTTCTCCAAAGTCCTCCTGATAGGTCTTGTGCCTCCACTTTGGTTTCTTTTAGTCCATTCTCCACACGGCGACAGAAGAATGGTATTCCTCAGGCATAAATATGAGCACATGGCTCCTCTGCTCCGAACCTTCTAATAGTCTCCCATCTAACAAGAATAAAATCCACGCTCTTCTATGGCTTATGAGGCTTATGCCCTCTGTTCCCATCTCTCTCACTGCGTTTCAGCTGCCTTAGACGTTCAGGGGATTGAGCATGGCAGCCTCTCTCCTGCCACATGGCATTTGCACATTCTACTCCCTGTCTGTAATGCTTTTCCTTCCACTCTTCCCAGGACTGGCTCATTCTCCATCCTTCCAATCTCAGCTTAAATGTCATGCTGTCAAAGAGGTCTCTGATCGCTCAGTATTATTATCACCTCAGTCCTTTATTTTCTTCACATCACTTGAACACTTATTGATTTGTAATGGTTTTATTGATTTGACTGTTTCCTTGTCTGCTCCTCAACTTAAATAGCAGGTCCACGAGGACAAGGGCCACCCTCGTCTTATTCATTGACTAGCAGAGTACCTGGAAGAGTAGGCGCTCCGTAAACAAATGTTGTCTGAATAATCTTTCTGCCTGTCTCTCACAGAGCCCAGCACCTGGTGCTCCAGAAATCTTTATTGACTCGTCTGGCTTGAACACGTGGGCAAATGCTCCCTGTAGGATATGTTTTTGTTGGGAAGAAATGGTTTTGCAAACCCTGTGGCCCACTGAGCTCTCAAGCTGCATTTACAACTAACTGATCTGATCTTGAACCTTCTAATAACCAGCAGTCAACTGCAGCCAACCAGTTCGCCCCCGGGGTGCACAGGCCGTCTCCGGCCCGCTGTGAATTGAAGCTCCGTGGCTGTTCACACGCTTGTAGCAGGCGGCTCCCCGGAGGCCTCAGACCTCCTGGTTATCTGGCACGTTGACATGCATGATGAAAGTGCCCCACAGATCAGGTGTGGCGTGTGGGGGCAGAGCCCCGGGCAGCTCCGTGGGGTTTTGATTGATGACGCGTTGCCCTTTTCCGTTGAGTACAAGCCGGAGCCCAGGCACAAGATGGTTCTGCTCAGGCTTGTGGAGTTATAGGAATAATCCTATGCACCTCAGATCTCTAGTTTATGGCATCAGAGTGTGTGAGAGTAGAAAGGGCGCACATTGTAACCAGGCACAGCACTGATTAGGTGCCAGCTGTGTGCCAGCCCCAGCTAGGCCTTTATTCACATCATCTTGAGTCCTCACACACTCTGCAAGGTGGACGGTTCTGCATTTTCCGGGGGGGGTCCTGAAGCTCTGAGCAGCCCCACGGGTGGAGGGCGGGAGGGCTGGGACTGTGGCCAGGCCCTGAGAGCACCCTTTCCAGCTCCTCTGAAGGGAGGCTGGAGCCACAAAGGCCGCCTTGGCCAGACTCTTCTGCAGGTGAGGTCACGCTGTGGGGGTTTCTAGGTTTCTTCCTCTTGTGGGGGCGGAGACTTGGCAGCCTGGAAACATGGGGCCACAGGGAAGGCAGATGGAGGACTGGCCTGGGGCCCACTTTAGCTAAGTGGCCTGGCTGGGGGGTCTCTCACCCTCCCACAAGCCTCCCTCAGGGGGTTTGGGCCAGTCCCAGTATGTGGGTTGATAGCCTCAGCCCACCTTGGGAAGCACAGATTTCCAGAGGGGGCGAGGCCCGGGAGGGTTCCTCAGCGCTCACCAGCGTTACGTTTACGTTGTCTCCATGGGGCATTCGCTCCTCATGTATCAGAACACTTATCACACCACTACGCCAGTTGTTGTTGTTATTATTATTGTTCTGCTAGTTGTTGTCATATTGAGGAGGGAGACTGTGGCTCATTCTTTCTTTTTGTACTCACGGTGCTCGACAGGCAGGAGTATGGGATGGATGGATGGAGTAGTGGATGGATGGATGGATGGATGGGTGAGTGGATGGGTGGGTGGATGGATGGGTGGATGGGTGGATGGGTGGATGGGTGGGTGGATGGGTGAGTGGATGGGTGGGTGGATGGGTGCGTGTATGGATGGGTGGATGGGTGGGTAGATGAAGAAGAAGTTGAGGGTAGAGAGGGGATTTGCCTGCAGTTGTCCAGTCAGCTAACACAGAGGCTAACAGCACCCTCGTCCTCCTCACCCTAAGTTCTCTGTCTTCTTCCTTGTCTCCATTGGTCTCTTCTCCCACACTGGGGCTGCATGAGTTAGCTGGCCTTTGGGCCCTGGCATCAGGCAGAGTCTCCATCCCATTGGTTGGTGTGATAGGGCCAGGGTGTGGCTCTGGTCACGGGAAGTAGGAATTGTGGTCAAGGAAGAAGCAGGAGCACTGAGTGGGGCCCACTGCCATAGGTCCCCCATGGGAGCTTGTGGACTCTGGCCCCTCATCCCTCTGAGGCAGCACTGCCATAACACTTTATGCTATGATGGAATGTTCTACATCTGTGCTATCCAGTATGGTAGCCACTAGCTCCATGTAGCTATTGAACACTTGAAAAGTAGCTAGTGTAACAGAGGAAATTTTGGAAATTTATTTAATTTCAATTAATTTAAGTTTATATTTCAACAGCCACAACTGAATAGTGGCTACCATAGGGGCAGCACAGCTCTGGCGCCTGGGCTAGCTCTTGTTTGTAAAACAGCATCATCTAAGGGAGGGTTCCAGGACAGAGAGGCCCCTGACTTCTAAACCTGAGAGCTCTGAGTGCATCTGGTGGAGGGCTGTCATTAGAGCAGAGACGTTGGCAGGCACAGCCCTGGGGGCTCAGGTGCCCTCCACTGTCTTGCAGGGCCAGCTCGGAGCATCTCCTGCCTGGAGGTGCTGTGGCCCAGATCGCTGGTCACCTGCCCACATCCCTTTACCACTTTCCAGAACTCCTGACTGAGCTGGCACCTGGCCTCCTGACATAAGACTACATGTCTCAGTCTCCCTGGCATCTGGGTGTGGCCCAGTGACTGTGTTCTGGCCAAAAGGATGGAAGCAAGAGTGGTGTGAGGCAGCGGTTGGGAAATACCTTGAAACACGGCTGTGGAATGGCCCAGGCCCTGCTTCCCTTTCATCCATCCTGTTGATTGGAGCCTGGACATGATGCCTAGTGCTCTATCTCCAGTCATGAGGACCGGGGACAGCCTGGGGACAGCCCGGGGATGGTGGCCGGAAAAGCTGGAGGTAGCCTGAGCCCTATGTTTAAGCATGACTAGCTCTCCTGCCCTGGTGAGAAAGCCTGGCGGGGCGAGGCTTCCCAGGCCTGCCTCTCCCCTGCCCCTCCCCTGCCCCTCCCGCCCCACAGCCTCTGGCTGGCCCGTTCTTCTCTTCCCTGAGTGTCAGCAGCCTGCGATGGGAGTCAAAGGCTTACATGTGCAGGCTCTCTTCTCCGCTGTGGGCCCCTCGCGCTGAGGACAGCTAGTCTGAAATAACCCCCTGCCAGAACAGGCTAAGGGAGGGGGTAGCAGAAAGGGGAAAAAACCCAAAACGGAAAACACAGTCCTTTGGTTAATATGTCAAAATATTATCCTGCCACAAACAGAAATAGCTCCCGTGAAAGGAAAACAAAGCTTTAGTCTGTTAGTGAGGTAGACCTTTTTCGTCCTGAAAGGCATTTGGATCCCACGGGGGGACAGGTGGGAAGGGCGGAGTGGAGGGGTGGGGCGAGCCCTCTCAAAGGTTGTAGCCCCCTAAGGGCTTTTGGGGCCTACTCCTCAAAGCAGATGCCAGCCTGAGGCAGGCCCCCAACACACACACACACACGCACACGCACACGCACAGACATACACCTACCCACACGCGCACGCACGCACCTGCACCCTGCCCACCACCACTCTGGCTGGCTTGATGTTTTCACTCCCTGCCTCTCAACTCTGTCACAGAATAACATTTCCATTTGCATCTTGTCAGGCCCTGGAGACTACGAGAGTTACAAGGGAAAAGGAAACACATGGGTTTCTTCGCTGGCCATCATGAGTTCAGTGTATTGCGGCCATAAAGGCCGTCAGTGCCCCAGCAGAAGCCCCAGGAGCCCCCTGGGGGTCTTGAAGGTTACAAGGAATGATGTCTTTTTTTCCTAGAGCAGTGGGTGGGCAGGGGCTGGGGCTGCCAGAGTGTGACACTTATATGTGCGGTACTGCCCAGACCTAGACGGTCCCCAAAGTCTGTGTGGGTCCCCAAGCTCCTCCTCACGCAGAGTGGCCCCTCCCTCCAACCTCAGGGCCCAGGCACCTCAGGGTTGTGTTTGTCCCATCAGTGGCATCTGCTCTTGGAAGCATCTGAACACTTAAAGTGAACTCAGCGAGGGTGTGCTTCATAGAGACGTAAATGTCGCTGTTTAGGAATGAACGGTGGAATTTAGGCTTCCCCTAGTGCGCAGGCAGCTCTTTTTCTGTGTCTGGCCTTTTCCAGTGCCCTTGAAATGACTCATCGTCTGGGCTTAAGGCCCTGACATGGGGCGAGACCAAGGATATGAAAAGGACCCTGGCGAGGCCTCCTTTGGGAGCACCATGGGCCGGATGCCTAGAATGGACCTGGAAACCTCTCCCCAACCCACAGAGCCTGGGCCAAGCGTCGAGGGTTTAGTTCCCTCCCTGCCCTGGCTGCCTGTGGGAACCGGCCACTCCCCAGCCCCTCTCTGTTGTCAGATCTTTCTTCTGTCAAGGGAGGTGGGTCACCTCCATGACAGTGAGCACACCGAGAGCCGTGCCAGGGACCCGCAGCTCTTCCGGACTGGCTGGATCTAGGTCTGGGGAGGGGCAGTGTGAGGTGGGCCTGCGACGTCTGGTGCCAGGAAGAAGGAAGTGCTCAAAGATTTCTGGGGCAATTAAAGCATCAAAAAGCATAATGACTATAACTGAGCACAAAGAACGATACATACAAATCCACGGGCCCATTGTGATCATCAGAAATTGAAAGAAAAGACAAGGAAGGAAAGAAGCAAGAAAGAAAGAGGAGAGAGAGAGAAGCCCGTCTCCCACCCCTGGTGGCAGGTGTGGTGCCTCTCTGGGAGAAGCCCTCGTTCATCCCAGGGGACAGGGAAGTCCTCTCCACAGAAGAATGTCAGCTCATGTGGAAAGAAGGAGGGGAGCAGAAAGTCGCTGGTCTGCAACCCTCAGTGAGTAACCAGTTCAGGCCAGGACCACTGGTGGACGCTATAACCATTTAGTGAGAGGTTACCAGGGCCCAGGATAGTCAGGAACCCCGCAGTACCACTCGGCACTAACTTGGCGATTACTAAAGTGAGAAAGCCCCTAGGGGGGCTCTGGTCCTCCTTGAACTGGAGCCCTCTCCCTGAACCAGCTGCCCTTATGGGAAGGGCCACCTTGGGCGAGGGTCTCTGCCGCAGCCTTCTGGGCCCTTCAGTTGGTCCTCAGGATGGGAGGGCAGTGAGTCTGGTCACCTGTGTGGCCCAGGGGGCAGGAGCAGTCTACGTCGCTGGGACCAGATCCCTGAGAGACGCCTTTCTTCCAGCAGAGATGCTTCCTTCGAGGCGGCAGGCAGGCCGCAGGCCTCTGACTCTGCCCCCTGGGGGCGGCCTTGGCGCAGCCTCCAGACCTCTCCATCCCCTCACCTGGAAAATCAGAGGTGCTTGGATCCACACCCCTTCCAACTCTGGACAATTCATGAAAGAACACTCCAGAAATCTGTCACTGTTGTTCCTAGGCCTTTCTTGCTCTTCAGTGAGGTCTGAGATAACCCAACACTGCTCAGCGATGGGGTGGCTCTGTGAAATTTGGCACTGCCCACAGAGGACAGAGCTTCCTGTGGCTGGTAGGAGCAAGGCCCCCCAAGTCCTGGTGTTAAGTGACAAAAGCAAGTTGGAACAACGCATATGCTAAGAAACCATTCACACACACACCACCCTCCACTCGGGGTGCTGAGCATCTGAGGGCTAAGTGTAGAAAACCACGAAGGCCCAGCCCACTCTGCTACATGGTGGGGAGCGAGGAGGGTGTGTGTGTGTGTACGTGGCTTGGTCTGTCCTCGTGTGTTACTCGTGGAATTAGAAACATCTAAAGGGAGGTCTGGCAGTCTGGCCCATGTGTGGCGCGGGGAGGCACTCTCTGGAATAGAGGCATATGAAGAAGGCTCTGTGGGGGCCAGGATGGTAGATGTCTCTGTCCTGATCAGTCCCCATCACATCCCTGCTCAGAAAGCCATGCAACCGCCTTGGTGCCACCATGTTCCCTTCCACACCCACTAGTGTCAATTCAATGACCTGCGCATCGCGGTCCTGGTGCACACAGCATATCACGCCTCTGGGCTACTTGACCCGCAGCTCCCTGCGGAGGCAGACTGGCTTATTGTCATTAGCTCCATTTCACAGAGGAGGAAAATGAGGCTCATTGAGCCTTGGGGAGTTGTCCAAGGTCTCACAGCCAGGAGTGGCTTCTCCTGAACCCACATTCCCGCTATAGCCCACTCCAGCCCCCAGGCGACCTGTGCCCAGCTCCTCCGCTGCTGCCCAGCTCCCTGATCACATCACCGCTTGCTCTCAGCCTTCAGTGCCTCCCCGCTGGCCCAGAATAAACTCAAGGCCTCTGCTTAGCAGTGCAGCCCTTCCCCCTCTCTCAGTCTCCTCTCCCCCGGTGCCTTCCTATTCGCACTGCTTCGTGCCAGCTAAGACAGCCTGCTCCCACTCCCCAGAGGCTGGAGCCTTGGGCTCTGCCCCACAATCATTGCCCACAGTCACTACTCAGGAAATGTTGGCCTTAGGGGTTCAGAGGAACGAGAGTGACAGTGACCTCTTCCTGGAAGATGCGGTTGGTGGGGACAAGGCGTTCCTGGTGGAGGGACAGAAGCATGAGGCCAGGTCTGTGTGTGAGATGCAGGACTGTGTGAGGCCACTAGAAGAGAGAGGGCAGGTGACACCAACAGAAACCCTCTGAGTCCTGCTGGGGGAGTGGGGATAGTGTCCTGTGGGCAGTGAGTGGGAGCTGAGCCCCACTTTGCAGGGATGGACAGGCCTAGGGGGGCCTGTGATGCCCAGATGGCCTCCTTCAGGACTTGATCTCTAACTTGGAGGCATGGACATCAGGTTCCAGACTGAGAACATTTGTATCAAATTCTGAATGACTAGGTTATAATAATGATAATAGTTGACACTTAATGAGCACTTGCTGTTTGCTTGGCACTGACTGAATGCTTTCCGTGCATTTCCCAATTCACCTTTATAGGTACTATTATTTTACCCGTTCAGGGAACTCTGCATTCCTCCCTGTCTAGGTCCCCATGGGGGATGCCCACCAGAAGGACGGGGCCGGCCCAGGGCATGTTCTGGCTGCGGCCCAAGGCAGTACCGCCCCAGCCCCCTTTGGCTGGCCCATGGCTCTTGCTTTAGTGCACCCTGCGAAGTGAGTCTGGGGGGTCGGGGGAGGGCATGACATGTAGACCATCATGGCCCCAAGCTGAGAGACCACCACTGAATAATCGGGCTCTTCTCTGGCCAGTATTCAGAGCTGTGTTCAGGACTTGAGTTTGCTAGTTTCCCCTGATGCTACGGAGCTCTTTTGACAGCTTTACAAGCCTGTTAAAAAAAAAAGGAGGGGCAAAAGATTTGAACATCAAAGAGTATATACAGATAGCCAATCAGCACATGAAAAGCTAACATCGTGAATCATTAGGAAAATGCAAATTAAATTCACAGTAAGATGCCTCCATACACCTGTTAGAATGGCTAAAATGAAAAAGACTGACAATACTAAGTGCTGATGAGGATGTGGAGGACCTGAAACTCCCATCCATTGGAGGGAGTGTAAAATGGTAAGCCATTTGAGAAAACAGTTTGATTGTTTCTTATAAAGGTAAACCTACATTTACTATGTGACCAGTAATCCCACTCTGAGATATTGCCCAAGAGTGATGAAAACATATCCACACACAAACTGGGACACGAATGTTCATAGCAGCAGCATTCATAACAGCCAAAAAATGGAAACATCCAAATGTCCACCTGGATGGATAAACAGAGTGTGGGACATCCATACAGTGGAACACCACCCAGCTGTAAGAGGATGATGTTCTGATGCAAGCAATGATGTGCGTGTGGCTTGAAAATATTAAATGAAAGAAATAGACCCAAAAGGCTACATATTTTATGGTTTTAATTATATGACAGTCTGGAAAAGGCAAAACTATGGGGGTAGAAAAGAGATCAGTGTTTGCCAGGTTTGGGGATGGTGGAGGGATATTGACCACAGAAGGACACAGGAAATCTTTTGGGGTGACGGAAATATTCTTTATTCAGGTGGTGATGGTGGTTACATGACCGTATACATTTGCGAAAACTCATCAAGCCGTATACCTGAAATGGGTGAATTTTACTGTATGTAAATTATACCTCAATAAACTTGATTAAGAAGTAATTCAACCTGAAGGGCTGTGCCTCATATTTACTCATGGGCCAGGTCATGCCAGTCTATGCCCATCTTTTGTACAGATTTCCTGGATTGAGGAGGCCACAGTAAGAGCCGGAAAGGAAAGAATGACACCCACCAAGGGGCTCAGGTTAAATGCTCAGACCCTGGGCGTGTCTCTATCTCCCAAAGTCATTTACTTTGTCATCTTGATTCACTTAAAAGAACCCTGAGCAGGTCCATCTCTGAGGAGACATTTCGTCAGGACATTTCAAGGCCAGATTCTAGAAACATCCCGCCTGGAGAAGGTCCCTATCAGCCCTGGCCCTGCTGGTCACTCCCTGCTCTCCCAGTGGCTCTGGGCACCCTGGCAGGAGCTCCCTGGGGGCAGGCCAGGCTTGAGTGGGCAGCCCCTCGCTGTTCCCACCACGGCTGCCTGGGAACCTGCAGTTGCCTGGCACCAGCTGCCCCCTCTGATCTCACAGCCAGAGTGTCAGGGAATTAGAAACATATGGCTGAGAGGCCCTGACAGATGGGGGGGCGTGTTGGAGGCTCCTGGCAGCTGTGGCCCAGCTAGACCCTGGCCCTGGGATGCTGGGGTCTTGTCAAGCTCTGGGACCTAAAGCAGAAGCCTGGGGCTAGGGCGGAGGAGGGTCAGAGGTCAGGAGGGGAAAGGTTGGTGAGCACAGGGACTTTTTCAAGAGCGAATGGAGACTATTTCTTGAAAAAATAAAGAATTGCTGCTGGGCAACCAGGGCCTCCTTGGTGCTGGGGAGGGACTGGGAGGGGCTGGCCTGGCTGCTTTCTCGCACAGCACCCCATGGCTGGTCTGGCCTGCCTCTCTGACTGGACCCAGCAGGGCCAGCCAAGGGCATCTGCACGCACATCTCAAAGCGACCCTGCCCACTCCTAATTGCTAAGCCGCCTGCTCCTTTGAACGAGCCTTTAGGTTTGTACGAGGTTTTAGTCACAGGGCTGCCACGAAGCAGCTGTGGAGCCCCTCCTTGCCAGAGCTGGACCTGGAGAAATGGCACTGTCAGCATTTAGGAACTTCTGGGTGGACCCATGCCACCCACTCCATGGGCTGCGTCCCCTCCAGTCCCCACAGCACCACTCAGGGTGGACCAGGCTGGTCCCTTGGGCCAAGGTTAGGTGTGGGCAAGGGTAGAGAGGGACACAAGCCAGGCAGGGGCTCCAGGGCCCTCCTTTGCCACCACTCTTACTGACCACTGCTACCACTGGCTCGGTTGTCCTCCTCCACGTGGAGAAGGAAGGCAGCCTCCCTGTGGATGCCTGAGGCTGGGGGTTGATAGCTGTGTCTCGTTTGGGGTCTGATCTGGGTTACGTTGCCATGAGCACCCAACCTGTGCCTCGCCTAGGAAGACAGCCCACCTCACAGCTGGGTTTGTGCAGATGTGCAGAGCTTATGTCTGTCCCCCGGGCAGGGCGGTCACACATAAAGATGCTGAGGCCATGGGGTGAACGTCTCTCCCAGGTCAGACCAGGGCCCCAGCCCCCTGCGTGCCCTGAAGTCCAGGGTTAGTTCCTGCAGCAAAGCAAGCGCCTAAGGCAGTGCTCGATCCTTCCTGCTCTTCCAGGGCCAAACACTGCTTTCCAACGGCCAGTGTACTATCATTCCTGCAACCTCTTTTTTAAAAATTAAATATTTTTGAATTGGCAATAGTAGTACACTGGTACAAAATTCGGAATGCACAAAGGCGCACATGGTGAAAATCTCCTTCCCCACCTGCTTCCGGCCACCCTGCCCTGGAAGCAGCAGTGGACCCATTTTCCTGGGTATCTTTCTGGAGATAGTTTTACTTAGTGGGCAAACACGTTTATAGATTCCTTGGACCACTTTTAACCCAACTGGCAGCATACTATACATAACGATTTGTACCTTCTTTTTTTAACTTAACATAGTATGGAGACTATTCCTTATGCTTACAGAGCTGCCTCTTTCGTTTGGGGTGGCATCGCATTTGGTCGTAGGAGTCAGTATTGCTATTTGCACCACTCCAGAGGGTACCTTTCACACGGTGTGCCATGTGGCCCTGGATAGATACATATAGTTTATTTAACCAGTTCCCTATTAATGGACATTTAGCATGTGCATCAGTCAGCTTGGGCTGCCACAACAAAATGCCGCAGACTGAGACGCTTAAGCAATAGACATTTATCTTCTCACAGTTCTGGAAGCTAGAAGTCCACGCTCGAGGTGCCCTCAGGCTTGGTTTCTGGTGAGAGCTCTCTTCCAGGCTTGCAGATGGCACCTTCTTTCCGTGTCCTCACATGGCAGAGAGAGTAAGCAAGCTCTAGGTCTCTTTCTCTTCTTAAAAGACACCGGTCTATTGGATCAGGACCTCAGTCTTATGACCTCATTTAACATGAATTACTTCTTTAAGGCTCTATCTCCAAATACAGTCACTTTGGGGGTTATGGCTTCAAAAATGACTTTTTGGGGAGACACAATTCAGTCCATAATAGCTTGTTTCTGTATTTGGCTATTGTCAAATAAAAAAGAAAACCAAGCCTTTGACGACTGCACATTCAACACTTTTGGACCAGAAGCTCATGCTGGTTCTGGAGACAAAGCAGGACCTGGTCACTTGGTGCTCTGTCTGACCTCTTCTCGACACAGTTGCTGCCTCGGGGCTGACTGGCTCTCGTCCAGCTCTGCTGGGGCGTGAAACCGTGTAACTTTGTCTAATTAATGGTCATGGACGCAGCGCACCTTGGATGTGTTTCCTCTTATTTCTGATGAACAGTTGGCCTCTGCAGCAATTGCCTCCAAGGTTGTCGTGCCTCAAATCTCATTTGTGGCAGCTGATACAGAAACGACATTTTAATGATCATGGCAAATAAAACCATAATCTTGACCTTATTAACTGCCTCTTTTCTTAATGGGCTGCTTATGTAAGCATTCTTTCCCCCCGTAGATACACATCAACTTTCCAAACCCTCTTTGAAGCAACACACTGTTTTGTTACCTTGCCAATTCCCTTGTTGGAGGGTTAATAAACTTTGACATATGCTCAAGAGCAATTTGTGTTAAGAAATTTTCCTTTGATACAATTACTAGCAATCCTGCAACATCATCAGTCGTACGTCATTTCACACATGTGCCAGTTTACCATCGGATACATTCCCAGGAGTGTGTGTAATGGATGGTGGTTTGGCAGCTAGCATCCTTTCTATCCACCTTTCAGTGTTCCTTCAAAGGCTAGAATGTGAACAACTGCATTTCCTGCTTCCCTTGCAGCTAGAGTTCTAGATGTGAACTAGGTTTTGCCCAGTGGTTTGCTGGTAAATATTTAACAACCAGCTCTCAAAAAAAAAAAAAAAAATGCACCCTGGCTTGTCTGCTTGCTAATTTCCATGGTGTCAATTTCAACCAAGCTATTCCCACGATGTCACTGAAGGTGGAGTTGGAATTGCTGTGCACAGATGACTCTTGCTGGGGTGAGCTGGCTCCAGCACATGCCTTGTTCTGCCAATTAGTTGCATGCCATTACGATCCAAGGCCAAGAGCCTCCTTGAGCTGCTTTTACCTATTTCTGCTCACACACAATATTGTGGTGGTTGTTCCTTCTGCAGCCATGTTCCAGTGTCCATTCAGTCCCTTTGTGGGCTTAAGACGCAAGTGTAGAGGCAGCAGTGGCGACCTCCTGACCCAGCATCTGGTGGAGGCAGCAGCGCCTGGCCAGCTGGTCCCCAGGCTCTGTTCTGGGCATCACTCCAACAGGTCTGGCCCACGCCTGCTCCTCCGGTCCTCTCAATAAAATTGTAAGCCCCTCATTTCCTGTTCTAACTCTTTTTTCTCAAAATCGTTAGAGTGGTTTCTGTTTCCTGTAACTAAATCATGACTGATATAAAGTGGAATCTGAAACCTGTAACCATTTTTTGTAAAAGCAGATATAGATTTTTCTCAGGCCTGTTCCCTAATCTGCCTGTGCGGAAGGACTTTAATGAGTCGTGGGGTCCTGGAGGACAGTAATGAGGAAAGGGGCGCTTATTAAGCTTGATAAATCTAATAACTCCGGAGGTGAAGCACTGAGTGCCCTGAGAAAGGCAGGACCCACTTCTGGGGTTTATGAGATTTGGTCGTCTCACGCCTCCTTCTCCCAGGCCCTGGTGAGGCTGTCTGTGTTCACAAGGCAGAGGCTAATCTGTTGGATGCTAGCACCAGTGGGGAAGAAACTAGATTTTCTTGGCCCCATGTAACCAGACATAAGGCATGGGAACATGTCATTTGATTGTTACTCCAAATGCACTTTGTGGCCGAGTTGACTGTGTGGTCTCTCTCTTGCTTTGCCCTCAGGCAGGCTCATCTTTGGATAGCAAGCTACTCCTGAGGTGATACGGAGGAAAAGGGATGTGTGCATAGAGGCCCCAGCAGCCTGGAGGGGAGGGCTGGCGTTGTACCTGTAGAGGCATTCTTTTGGCTAATTAAGAAGTAGCCTCTTTGTTAAGGGCAAATACCTCCTGGGATAGGAGCCTGTTACACATTCTCAGCATCTAGGTGTGAAGGAATTTCCAGGTTCTTTCCAGGCTGGCAGCAGACACTGGGCTGAGGACAGTTTCCTGGGAGTGAGGCCCAGCTGGGGTGAGTCTGACAGCAGAAAGGTGGTGGGTGGACCAACCATGGCAGCAATAAGAGAGGCCAGTCTGGATGGGGGCCTGCAAGTGGGGAGCTGGGCCCTGAACCAGAGTGGCTGAGAACTGGGGTCTAGTGAGCATGGTTCCAGGCTCTGTACCATCGTGCTAACCCCTGGACAAGCCACTCACCTCTCTGAGCCTCTCTTTCCTCAACTGTAAAATGGAGATTATAATACTAGCCTCATAAGGTTCTTGTGAGGACTGAATAAAATAAAAACTCCTAAGCCTCAGGGAAATAGAAAGCACAGGTGGTGCCCCAAGGGCAGGGTGGTGGGAGCTGTCTGCTTGGGTTTAGGCAATAAGAGGATGCCATCCACGGAGAGCGGAGCAATAATGAAATCCACCAAGTTGGAATGCTGTTTTTTTATCACCTGGTGTGTTAGGCTAGTCCTCCCAGGGAAAATATTTTGTTGGTCTAAGTTCTAAACACTTGCTAGGGTTGCTGTGAGTATATATGTGCTACAAATTAGCATGATCTTATCTCTTACCCTTTAATAAGCTTTGTATTCTACATGAAAGTGAATTTGGAGGACTCCCAGGTGTACAGTTGGCCCAGAAATGTGCTTTGAAAGTAAAGTTGTGAGGAACTGGAAGGCCCTTTGGGCATAACTCACGTCTCCACCCTGGGTACTATGAATTCTATCATTTAAACAGCAGATTTGACAAAATAACAATGGTACAGTCATTGGAAAGAGGAAGATACAGAATTTGAGTTACTTCAATTCTTCCACTTTATGAGACCACTGAAGTTTTTTTGGTGTTAAAATTTAAAATGGTATAACAGAGTGCAAACTGCAAGGGGAATGCAAATTTTAGTTCATACATGAAATATTTTACTAAATTGGAATAATATCTTTAGAATTTAAACACATTCTTTTAAAATTATTAATTTAAAACTAAAGAACACGATTCTGCATTCAAGGAGTTTGGAAGTCGCCACTCCATCCTGATAGATAAAAAGCTGAACAAAGTGAAAAACCAAGAACTCCTTTTGAATGGATAAGAGAGGGGAGGACGTAAGGCAAACTGCTGCCCCCAAGACTGCAGAGGCAGACAAGGATGTTACAGGGAGTGACGACTTCCGGGAGCAGAGACTCATGGCTGGAGACAGCCACGGGAACCAGTGCCCAGATAGGAAAACCTGAGCTGTAATTGGTGAATTGCTGGATGAGGGCAACTCTGAGAGTTGAGGACTTTAGGGCACCCAGTCGTGGTGGGGGGGGGGGCCCACAGTGAGATTTACCTGCAGGAGTTCAACCAGGATCCCACAGTAAGTATCAGAGGAAAAATCCCCTTATATTTCTGGCAGAGGGAGGGAAAAAGGAACCTTTTTGAAATATGCCAGAGCAATCTGTTCTTCTTAACAAGGTCTGCCCTCAGGGGAAACTAGTTAACCAGAGCCTAACCTGCTGGGGTATTCTCAGAGAGTAACTGATCAGGAGGAAGGGAAACATCCAACTCCAGACCACTCTAACCATCCTGTCCCACCTAAGGGGGGAGAAAAAGTCTGAGAAACTCTTGTGAAGTTCACAATCCAAAGACACAGGCTCACTAAAAATCTGGGACCTGATCATAGGACTGTAGAACTCTTCCCCTCCCCGCACCTCACCACCACATCGCTAAGGGCTTATTTACAGCAGTTCTGTTTGCCCAGGACATTATGTTTGGCTATCAAGAAAAAAATTACAAGGCGTAGTAAAAGACGAAAACACAGTTTGAAGAGATGGCGCAAGCATCAGAACCAGACTCAGATATGGTAGGGATGTTGGAATTAATCAGACTGAGAATTTAAAACAACTATGATTAATATGCTAAGAGCTCTAATGGATAAAGTAGACAGTATGCAAGAATAGATGGACAATGCAAGAAGAGAGATGGAAATCCTAAGAAAAGACCAAAAGGAAATGCTAGAGATCAAAAACACTAAAGAATGCCTTTGATGGGTTTACTAGTAGACTGGACATGGCTGAGGAAAGAAACGCCGTGCTTGAGGCTATATCAATAGAAACTTTGAAAACTGAAAAACAAAGGAAAAAGACTGAAAAAACCCAGAACAGAATATCAAGGATTGTGGGAATACTACAAAAGATGTAACATACAGGTAATAAGAACACCAGAAGGAGGAGAAAGAGAGAAAGGAACAGAAGAAATATTTGAAACAATAATGACAGAAAATTTCCCCCAAATTAATGTCAGACACTAAACCACACATCCAGGAAATTCAGAGAATACCAAGCAGCATAAATGTGAAAACAAAAGAAAACTACACTAAGGTGTATCATTTTCAAAGTACGGAAAGTCAAAGATAAAGAAAAAGTCCTGAAATAAGACAGAGGGGGGAAAATATCTTACTTACAGAGGAACAAAGATAAAAATTGCATCCAACTGCTCCTCAGAAACCATGCAACCAACAAGAGAGTGGAGTGAAATATTTAAAATGCTGATAGAAAAAAATTCTACACCCTGGAATTCTGTACCCTGCCAAATGATCCTTCAAAAGTGAAGGAGAATATTTGACTTTCTCCAACAAAAAAAAGTTGAAGGAATTTGTTGCCAGTAGACTGACCTTGCAAGAAATGTTAAAAGAATTTTTTGGAGAAAAAGAAAATAATATAGGTCAGAAACTCAGATCTATGTAAAGTAAGAAAGAGCACTGGAGAAGGAGTCAGTGAAGGTAAAATAAAAACTTTTATTTTTCTCATTCTTAATCGATAGAACAGGTAACAGTTTGCTCAAAATAATAATACTGACAATGTGTTTGATTATGTATGCTTAGGTACATATTATATATACTTGCGTGAGCTTATGTGTAAGTGAATTATAGCAATGATGCAAGGGGTGAGAGGGAGGAATTAGAATTATTTTGTTACATAAGGTATTTACACTATGCATGAAGTGGTATGGCATTATTTGAAAATGGACTTGGGTTAGCTGTAAATGTACATTGCAAAGTCTAGGGCAACCACCTAAAAAAGTGAAAAAAAAAGTATAACTGATATGCTAAGAAAGGAGAGAAAATAGAATCAGATAAAATCCTCAAAGCTGCAAAAGGCAGAAAAAAATCGGAAGACAAAATAGAAACAAAGAACAAGGGCAACAAGAGAAAACAGTGAACAATGTGGTAGATATTAGTCCAGCTATATCAATAATCACTTGAATGTCAATGGTCTAAATGGACCAAATAAAAGAGCGAGATTGTCAGAGTGGATCAAAAAACAAGACCTAACTACATGTTGTCTTCAAAAAGCCCACTTAAAATATGATGACATATATAGATTAAAAGTAAATGGATGGAGAAAAATATACCGTGCTAACACTAAATCAAAAGAAAAGAGGATTAGCTATACTAACTTTAGACAGACCAGACTTTAAAGCAAGGAAAGTTATCAGGGATAAAGTAGGGCATTACATGATAAAAGGATCCGTTCTCCAAGAAGACATGAAAATCCTTAACGTGAATGCTCCTAACAAGAGAGCGTCAAAACATGTGAGGCAAAAACTGATAGAAATGCAAGGAGATATAGCTAAATTCACTAGCACGGTTGGAGACTTCAACACCCCTCTATCAGATGTGGACAGATCCAGCAGGCAGGCAGAAAATCAGTAAGAACATAATTGAACTCAGCAACACCATCATCAACTGGATATAATTGACATCTTTAGACTAACTTCATCCAACAACAGCAGAACACATCTTCTTTTCAAGCTCACATGGAACATTTGCCAAGAAAGACTGCATGCTGGGAAATAAAACACATCTTAACAAATTTAAGAGAATAGAAATCATATGCTATCTGCTCTCAGACCACAATGGAATTAAACTAGAAGTCAATAACAGAAAGATAATTCTCATTTACATTGTTGCCAATGTCAAGATCTCATTATTTTTTATAGCTGAATAGTATTCTATTGTATACATATACCACATCTTCTTTATTCATTCATCTGTTGATGGGCACTTAGGTTATTTCCAAGAGTTGACTATTGTGAATAATGTTGCAATGAACATAGGGGCACATATATCTTTTCAAATTAATGTTTTTGTGTTCTGTGGATAAATACCCAGAAGTGGAACAGCTGGGTCATATGGTAGATCTATTTTATTTTTTTATTTTTTTTATTTTTTTATTTTTTCCTTTTTCTCCCCAAAGCCCCCCGGTACATAGTTGTGTATTCTTCGTTGTGGGTTCCTCTAGTTGTGGCATGTGGGACGCTGCCTCAGCGTGGTTTGACGAGCAGTGCCATGTCCGCGCCCAGGATTCGAACCGACGAAACACTGGGCCGCCTGCAGCGGAGCGCACGAACTTAACTACTCGGCCACGGGGCCAGCCCCTGGTAGATCTATTTTTAATTTTTTGAGGAATCTCCACACTGTTTTCCATGGTGGCTGCACCAGTTTGTATTCCCACCAGCAGTGTATGATGGTTCCCTTTTCTCCACATTATCTCCAACACTTGTTATTTCTTGTCTTTTTAATAATAGCCATTCTGATGGATGTGCAGTGATATCTCATTGTGTGTGGTTTTGATTTGCATTTCCCTAATAATTAGTGACGTTGAACATCTTTTCATGTGCCTGTTGGCCATCTATATTTCTTCTTTGGAAAAATTTCTGTTTAGATACTTTCTGCCCATTTTTTAATTGAGTTTTGTTGTTGTTGTTGTTAAGTTGTATGAGTTCTTTATATAATTTGGATGTTAACCTACTTATTGGAGATATGATTTGCAAATATCTTCTCCAAAATGGTGGGTTGTCTTTTCATTTTATTGATGGTTTCCTTTACTGTGCAGAAGCTTTTTAATTTGATGTGATCCCATTTATTTTTTCTTTTGTTTCCCTTGCCTGAGGAGACACGATGTTCAAAAAGTGCTGCTAAGACTGATGTCAAAGAGCATTCTGCCTATGTTTCCTTTTGGAGTTTTATGGTTTCAGGTCTTACATTCAAGTCTGTAATCCATTTTGAGTTAATTTTTGTGTGTGGTGTAAGATGATGCTCCACTTTCATTCTTTTGCATGTGGCTGTCCATTTTCCCAACACCATTTATTGAAGAGACTTTCCTTTCTCCTTTGTATATTCTTGGCTCCTTTGTTGAAGATTAGCTGTCCATAGATGTATGAGTTTATTTCTGGGCTCTCAATTTTCTTCCACTGATCTGGGTGTCTATTTTTCTAATAGTACCATGCTATTTTGATTACTATAACTTTGTAGTATATTTTGAAATTAGGGAGTGTGATACCTCCAGCTTTATTTTTCTCTCTCAAGATCACTTTTGTTATTTGTGGTCTTTTGCTGTTCCATAGAAACTTTAGGATTCTTCTATTTCTGTGAAAAAAGGTCTTTGGGATTTCAATAGAGATTGCATTGAATCTGTAGATTGCTTTAGGACGTATGGACAATTTATCTATGTTAATTCTTCCAATCTATGAGCACAGAATATCTTTCCCTTTTGTGTTTTCTTCAATTTCTTTCAATAATGTTTTATAGTTTTCAGTGTACAGGTCTTTTACCTCTTTGGTTAAATTCATTCCTAGGTATTTTATTTTTTTTGTTGCAACTGTAAATCAGATTATATTCTTGATTTCTCTCTCTGCTATTTTGTTGTTGGTGTATAGAAATGCTACTGATCTTTGTATGTTGATTTTATACCCTGCAACTTTACTGAATTTGTTTGTTATTTCTAAAAGATTTTTGGTGGATTCTTTAGGGTTTTCTGTATATAAAATTGTGTCATCTGCAAATAATGACAGTTTTACTTCTTCCTTTCTAACTTGGATCCCTTTTATTTCTTTTTCTTGCCTAATTGCTCTGGCTAGAACTTCCAATACTATGTTGAGTGAGAATGGTGAAAGTGGGCACCCTTGTCTGGTTGCTGTTCTTAGGGGGATAGCATTCAGTTTTTTGCCATTGAGTAGGATGTTAGCTGTGGGTTTGTCATATATGGCGTTTATTATGTTGCGGTACTTTCTATACCCATTTTATTCAGAGTTTTTATCATAAATGAATGCTGTATCAAATACTTTCTCTATGTCTATTTAGATGACCATGTGATTTTTACTCTTCGTTTTGTTAATGTGGTATTTCATGTTGATTGCTTTGCAGATATTGAACTATCCTTGCATCCCTGGAATAAATCTCACTTGATCATGGTGTGTGAGCCTTTTAATGTATTATTGTATTCAATTTGCTAATATTTTGTTGAGGATGCACATTTTGTTTATCCATTCATTAACTGATGACATTTGGGTTGTTTCTACATTTTGGCTATCACAAGTAATACTGCTATGAAGATTTGTGTATAAGATGTTATGTGAACATGTCTTCATTTCTCTTGGGTGTGTACCTAGGAGTAGAATTAATGAGTAATATGGTGACTCTATGTTTAACTGTTTGAGGAGCCACCAAACTGTTTTCTAAAGTGGCTGCATCATCTTACATCCCCGTGAGCAAGGTAAGGGTTCCGCTTTCTCCACATCCTTTCCAAAATTTTTTATATACCTTTAAAAAATTATAGTTATCCTCATGTATGAAGTGGAATATCATTGTGGTTTTGATTTGCATTTCCCTAATGACTAATCTGTTGAACATCTTTTCATGCATCTTTCTACACGAATGCTCATTGGCCATTTGTATATACTCTTTGGAGAAATGTCTATTCAAATTCTTTGCTCATTTTAACATTGAGTTATTTGTCTTATAACTGAATTTTGAGTTCTTTACAGATTCTAAAAACAAGTCCGTATGAGATATATTATTTGCAAATATTTTTTCCCATTCTGTGGTTTGTCTTTTTAATTTCTTGATGGTGTCCTTTGAAGCACAAAAGGGTTTAATTTTGATGACATCCAATTGATCAATTTTTTTTCTTTTTTTGCTTGTGGTATTATGTCAAAGAAATCATCACTTAATACAAAATCATGAAGATTTATGCTTATGTTTGCTTCTAAGAGTATTTTAATTTTAGCTCTTACTTTTGGTTCTTTGATCCATTTTGAGTTAATTTTTTTATATGCTGTGAGATAGGGTTCCATTTTCATTCTTTTGTTGGTGCATATCCAGTTGTCCCAAAATCTTTTTTCCTGAGGGATATTTTTGCTGAGCTAACATCTGTGCCAATCTCTCTCCACTTTGTATGTGGGTCACCACCACAGCATGGCTTGATGAGCAGTCTGTGGGTACACGTCCGGGATCTGAACCCAAAAACCCTGGGCCACCAAAGCAGAGTGCACAAACTTAACCACTACACCACTGGGCCGGCTCCCAAAAGCAGTTTTTGAAAAGAATATTCTTTCCCCTGTTGTCTTGTTTTGACACCCTTGGTGAAAATCAGTTGACCACGGGTGCAGCTATTTGATGTTTCATTTCTGTTTGTCCTCCCAACTTCTTATTTTGAAAAATTTAAATTGCAAACCTTGACTCTTATTTCAGTTAGTTATTTCTTCCTAACTAATCTTTCCCTGGTAGTTGGTCGGGCTGTTGGCCTGGCACCTTGCTTCTTCTCCACATGCCCTCTCCAGCAGGCAGCCTCAGGCTTCCTCACAGGGCCCTGGGTTCCAAAGGGAGGGAAGTGGAGATCGTGAGACTTCCGGAGGTCTTGCTTGGAGTTACGTGGTGTCATGTGTGCTACACACTATTGGTCAAAGCAAGTCACAAGGCTGGCCCAGCTTAGAAAGGTGGAGAAATAGACTATGTCTCTTGATGGAAGAAGCTGCAAAGAATCTTTGACCATTTTTAATTCATAACAATCTCTAAACACACCAGTGTGTAGCTCCTAAGAACAAGGAAATTCTCTTGGATTATACAGGGATTACACATGGTTGTAAAATAAGTCTTCCCAGAGGAGAGGATGTTTCATAGCAACCAGAATGAAGTGAGGGAGTGTGGCATGGGGAAGAGTATTAAAAGCAGGAGGAAGAGCATGTGCAAAGGCCCTGGGGCAGGAAAGTGTTTAGTGTATTTGAGGAACAGCACAGAGACCAGTGTGACAAGGAGAGAAGGTGGGGCTGTTGTGAACGTCAAATGGGATAAAATATGTAAACATGTTATATTATGAGATGACAGCATGGTGGACTATTTCTCATCCCTGTGATTCTCTCAAGATGTTTCCAGAGGGTGGGAGAAGACAGAAAAGGAAATGCCTTCAGTAATTGCACCCAGCTAGGTCAGGGACAAGGACAAGCCTCAGGGATGCCACATCTACCTGAGTGTCTGGGTGCCACTAACTCCTGCTGCCCAAAGCTGGCGCCACCTCAGGACCCTGGACCAGTCCACCCAGGTGGGCTGAGCACCTGCCTTGGAGTTCCTTCTTTCTGGCTGCTCAGTGCCAGCTAGATAGCCCTTCCATGTCACATCTGGCTGGCTACCCCAGCCCATTCTGGCACTCAGGGTCCCTGGTTCCTGTGCCTCCTATGGGACAAGAGGGTTTAGAGGTCTGAGCATTGAGGGGTGCAGGGCTTGCCCCCAGGGCTGTTCTGGGTCCTGGGGCCTGTGCCAGAGTCCATAGGAACCCTGCCGTGCTCTGAGCCAGGCACTTACAGAGCCACACTAGCCTACCAGGTGACCTCAAGTGGAGGCAAGGCCTGGCCACTTTTGCTTTTTGAGCCTTTCAGTATATTTAAAATAATAATAATAATAATAGGAGACGGACAAAACAGGATTGCAAGCATTGGTGTATTTTCCATGTATTAACAAATTGATAATTTTTTAGTCTGCAAAAATACGGTAGAAATAATTTGTGCTGTTCACACCGTAGCCATGGACTTTCTGGAAACCTTATTTTATAGTGCAGCCCGAGGTTATCGGTACCCAGTGGGCAGCAGCTTCGTTCTGTCCTGCCTGTGTGACTCTGGGTCCAACTTCATTTGGAGGGAAGGTCGCCCAGGAAGTCCTCCCGAGCATGCTCAGCCGAGGGGAGTGGGGCCTTGGCGGGGGGGGGGGGGGGGGGGGGGCCTCTCTTCACACACAGGTTGGGGCACCCACCCTGCAGGAGATCAGGGGCCCAGGGGTCAGGAGGGAGCTAGGGCACCTCACTGTGCTCCCCAGCTCCCTTCATCCAGTCTGAGAGTTAGAAGGTCTCCTCTCTCTCTTTTTCTCTCTCTTTCTTTCTCTGTCTCTCTCGTCTCATTCTCTCTCTGTGTCTCTCTCCTCTGTCTGTCTGTCTGCCTCTGTCTATTTCTCTCTCACTTCTGTCTTTCTCTCTCTCACTCCAGATGCTAACGCGGGGCCTTCCCACCCCCACCACCTGGCTTCCCAACGTTAAAGCTGCAACTGGACATCTCAGGGTTGGGAAACAGCAGAAGGTCGCTGGTGGAGTGGGGACTTTCTTCTCCCCGGGCTGGCTGTCTCCCAGCTGGAGGGCCAGCCATCCCTGCCCCAGGACTGCCTGCCGCGTGTGGTTTCTGGCCTTGGCTGTGGCCAGGGCGGTGGTGTCTGGTGTCTCGGGGGGCCCCGCATGGCTGGAACAAACTGAGGACACGGTGGACGGGCGTCGGGCATTCCTGGTGAGTCTGCCCACACTCTGCGTGGGGAGAACGCTCTGGAGAGGCGTTTCCTCTCGTGGTCTCCTTCTGACTGTCTTCTCTAACCAGTTACTATTTTCCGCAGATGCTGGGAAATAGGGATGTGTGTGGACATCACAGGGCTTCTCCTCTTACTGGGCCAGGCGTGGGCCCTGCAGTGCTGGGGGCATGAGGGTGACATTGTCCCAGCTGGCTGAAGGCACAGCGCAGCCTGGCTCAGCTGCACAAATGTGGTGTTTAAATATTTATTTTTAGTGGCCATTGGTTAAATAGCAGCCTTCATTTTGGAGGGGGCCACCCTGAGAAGTAAAAATAAATCAGATCTTTGCCTTGTCAGTAAGTCCTACCAACCCCTGCTGGGTGGACCCTGGGCCCAGTGCCCCAAATGTCCAGGGCAAGCAGTGAGACCAGTGATTTGAGGGCCCGTGGGGAGCCAGGCTGGCGGGTGACCGCAGCTCCTCACAGAAGACCACAGCACAGCCTCCCAGGCCCAGCCTGTGCCCGCCTCACCTGCCTCCCGCAGGGCCCTTCAGAGGCCGGCAGACCACTGCTCAGGGCTGGGGGGCCTGGGGCTCACGTGGGCGCTTGCTGACCTCTCAGGTCAGGAGGTGCTGGCTGTTCTAGGAGGCACAGGAGACCCTGTCAGCCCTGGATTGGCTTAAATGCTCTGGAAATCATCTGTGTTTCCTGCCAGCACCAGCTCTCGGGGTTACCCCCGCTGGGCCCCTCCTGCTTGGTCCAGCCTGGGCTGGCCCTGGAGGTGAGAGGCCATTGCTTCTCCTCATGCTAGCATCGGAGGGCGTGGGCGAGGCTGCGTGCACCCTGGCATTTGGATTTGAGAATGTTGGGTGGTAGGATCCTGGCCCCACAGTGGAAAGGACAGCTGGCCATGGGGGGTCTTGGAGGCCACAGCCCCAAAGTCCCTGGCCGAACCCACCCCTATCCGGCTCATCGGGGGCCTGGCATCCCCAGCAGAGAGGGCTTTTCTCGGCTCCAGCTCCGTCTCCAGGGGAGTCTGGGCGCAGCAGGCCTGCTCAGGCAGAGTGACACCTGGGGCAGAGACCTCCTGCCCTTTACCGTCCTCTGCTTTCAGACGTGAAGACGAGCTCCCCGGGTCAGAGCTCTCGTAAAGTGATGCAGGTTTGAAGCCAGAGCTGTCTCTGGGCTTTCCACCCTCTTCCCGGCTGCCTCTGTGTCAAGTCCCTTACTGGCTGGGCACCTCAGACGGGACGGATTATTTTATCACAGTGTTTCTCAGAATCAAATAATGTAGGACCATCCTCCCCCCCTTTTAGAGGGAAAAATTCTCTTGAGTCCCTAGTATTGATTTAAATTATTTGTATTATAATGTTATTTAAATACATGAAAACATGAGAGCAGGAATCACCCGTTATGTTTACAGCCGTTATGGAACCATACCACCCAGACCATTCACAAATTAGAAACAAAGAAAAAGAAGAAAGAGATTCCAGTGAACAACATTAACCTAACGAGGTGGGTGACACCGTCTGGCTGAAGTGACTACTCAGAGCCCACTGGGCCTGCGGGATCTCCCCCATTGTCTTTCCTTGAACTGTGGGGCCTGTTGGGTGCACACGACATGGTGTTGTCATCTGGTCCTCCGCATGTTGAGGACACGAGCACATTCACCCACTTGGACCCCATCCACAGGACAGAACACCGTGGGGTGAAGACAGGGTCTGCCTTCTGGTCGCTGAGCAGAGCTCCAAAGACATGGGACGCTGGCCAGGGAAGTGTTGGGGCAGGACTGGAGCAAGAGACAGCAGCGCCCGCGTGGAATGGGGAGCCCTGGGCTTGGAGCAGGGAGAGGCCAGGAAATCTTTTGCCCAGGGCTAAGATGGTGGGAAAATCTTGTGGCCACATGTGAATGGGTGAAATCAGAATCACGTTCCTGTCCTTTGTCCCAGGGAAGAGCAGCCCCCAAGCCCCGCCCCACAGGTCCCCCTGCAAGCTGTGCCTGGCCTGGGCCCCTGGGAGCGGACCAATTGTGCTGCTGGCTACTACGGGCGTTAGAGGCCCTGCTGGGCCCTCACTGGCCCTGACCAGCCCCAGGGCCTCTGAGAATGAAGGCCAGGGCAGCGGAGGGCCAGGCCCCAAGAAAGGACTGCCAGGCAGGGAGAGGCCCCCCACTCTTGACCTGAGAACGACTGACAAGTCAGGAGCACTAACCCTGCCTCCTGTGGCCGACTGACAGATCTGAACCCCACACCGAGGGACAGACCTGGTTCTGTCTCTGTTCTTGGTTACCACATCCAGCCTCCTCTCAGACTGAGTGGGACTGACAAGAAGTGTGTGTCCCCTCGTCTCTCAGGCCTCCCATTCAGAGCCTCTCCACTTAGTAGCTGATTGTCCTTGGGTTTGTCAATTGACCTCTCTGGGCAGCAGTTTCCTAGTCTGTGAAATGAGCCCATGTGTGGATTCCATGAGGTAATACAGATCTTCTGCATTAGATGCTGGCTCACTTTCATATATCTATAAGATATATGTATACACATATATACATATATGTGTAGATGTAGTTATAATTTTGTTAGCAAGCTGAACACAACAGCAGCAGTAACAACTCGAGCTCCTCTGCAGGTACCTGGGACGCCGGGATTTGCCTCAGCAGAAGACGGAAACCACGTGCCCCCAGTTGGGAGTGCATTGGGGTGAAATGGTCACGGGCAGTGAGCCTCGGCAGTGACACAGCCCACATCCATTTTGCTTGTCCTGGTTTCATCTGGGAGCAGGGAAGCCACACAACTCTTCAGCTTCAGGAAGGGAATCTTGGTCAGGCAACATCACTCTTCAGTCAGGAGGTCTTGCCTGCTGGTGGCCCTCGGCCCATCACTCCACTTCTCTCAGCCTTCATTCCTCACTGTGAACACCCCGTGGGAACTGTGGCGACATGAAAACCCTTTGGAAGGATTATAAGCAAGGCCAAAGTTACATCGTGGCCTCCGATCTCTTTTGGAAGTAGACGATGTGTAAATTATTAATAAAGGAGATGCAAAATGCTATATTAGACTTTCCATGCCCAGAACCATCTAGGTAGTGTGGTGAGTCTCCTGGGTCCTGAAGCTGCCCCTTCGGAGCTCTGCTTCATGAGAGTTGCCAGAGCTTTTACTTTCCCAGGAAAGATCCTGCCTTCAGGCTCCCTGGACTGGATGGGGACAGAGCATTTACCTTGCCAAACCATGAGGAGGAGGAGCTGTCCTTCTATGGGGTTGCTAAGCCAGCAGGATGTACATTTCTAGCTTCCCTCATAATGGGAGGCTCGCCTGTGTTAAGGCCAAGATGGAGACATGAAGAGGGAGACCCTGGATCGTGCTGTGCCTGAAGCCATCTACTCAAACATCTCAGTTATATGAACCTTTCTTCCCACCAGCACTCCTCTCCCCTTTTTTCTTACAGAAGCTGGTTTTCAGCTGAAAGCATCTTGACCTCTCCACGTACTGTTATGGAGTAAGAAACGTGTGGACCTGCTCATTTGTCCACTCACAGGCTACCACTGTGCCAGGCCCTGGGATGATGCTTGGGGCACAGGATGACCTGCATCCTCAGTTAGGGCCTCAGTCAACTGAGGGGGCAGACGTGAGGCAAATCCACACTGCCTTGTGCTGAGTATCAGTGCGGAGAGCAACTGACTGAAGGAGGGCTTCCCAGAGGAGGGGACATGTGCCTTGAACTCGAGGGAAGGATGGGGCTTTGCTAGAGAGAGAAGAGGCCATGTGGGCACAGGCCAAGCAGCTGACAGAACACGGAGTGTGTGAAGAAACCACAAGCGAGGAGCTGGCAGCTGGCGTTCCCTGTGCCGGGGAGGGTGGGAATGGTGGGAAGACAGCTGCGGCCCCCACCCCGGCTCCTGCAGGGGCCCCAGGGCCAGCCCTCTGACTCCGTCCCCGCCTGGAGTGTTGGCAAGAAGAGACCGAAGGGAAACGGGGAGACACGCATGGCTGAGAGCAGTGGGGAGGGAGGGGATAAAACCATTCCCTTTCCAGCTCTGAAGCGCAAAGAAGTGTCTTTCCTCCTGCACAGCTGGACTTCCTGCAGCTGGAAAGAAGTTGATTAATGCCATGTTTTCTGATGCCCCGCCTGGGCCGAGCAGGGCCCAAGCGCGCACAGTTGGCCTGGCCGCCCTTGATAGCTCAGTGACTGTCCCGCTGGCCCGGCCCTGGGCCCCCGGCTCCAAAGCCAGGCCGGAGAAACTTGGCTCCATGGCAGCTTTCAAAATAAAGTGGTTTTTATTTCATATTCACCAGAGAGGTTACAAAATATAATTGGGGTTGCTGCTTCTCATATTATTTATGCAATTCTCCCCTGTGTCCCTGCCCAAAAGCAACTCACAAAAGGGTCTTTGTTCTCTGCAAGTTCAAAGTCAGCAGCTCCAACGGGAAACGGATTGGCGATTACAAGGAGGAGGCTGAGTTTTACTGGCTGTCAGACCAGGAATATGGGACGCGTCGGGGTTCCAGCAGGAGCCCATGAGTGTGCAGTTTGCCGGCTGCAGAGGCCTGTGTGAACGGGTTCCCAGTGCGAGATGAGGGCCAGCAGCAGGAGGGGGCGGTGGGGGAAAGCCCGCTTTCGCCCCTGTGGGCTGGGCCGCCTCGCCACGCACCCTGCCTCCACGGCCCCGAGTTCCCCACCCACAGAACAGGGTGCCAGCACACTAGGCTGCATCAGAAGGTTTGTTCCATTCCTCGGAGCTCTGGGGCTCTGCTGAGGGTCTCCGAACTGGGTGGGCAGGGCTCCAGGCATCCACGCCCACTCCTGCCCTTCAGATGTTTTGACTGATTGAACGAACATCCAGGTCAGATTTTATTTAAAGAAAATGTATTTTCAGTGGACATTTGCAGAGGGCTGACCTGGAGTCAGGGAGGCCTGGGAAGTGCTGGGCCCTGGAGACTGTGGGGTCGGAGGCTCAAAGTCCCGGGTCCTGTGTAGCCTTGAGCAGAGTGGCTAGCCTTTCTGGGCCTCATCTGTCCTTCTGGGAAGTGGAGTCACAGCTGCCCAACAGGAGCTGAGTGCAGGGCTGGGGGACTGTGGTGCTTGGAGGTGCAGAGGTTTCAGACTTCCCCTGCCCTGGGGCACCTGCTGCTTGGTCGAGCCAGCCTTCCACAGGTTGGAGAGCTTGCCTGTAGCACCTGGCATCCCTTGTCTAGCACACGCCCATCACCAAGGTGTGCCCTCACTGAGAGCAGGAGTGGCAGGGGCTCAGTACTGTCGGCCCCAAGCTGTGACTCTGGCGCTAACCCACAGGGGGCGATCCAGCTCAGAGCCTCCTGCCGTGGGGGCTTGCTCCCAGCATCCTGGAGGAAACACTGAGCAGGTGGTACCTCCAGAACCTCCGTTAAGGGCGCCTCACCTCACCATGGTGGTCCCAGGGTGGGGGAACCCATGAGGACCTCAGTTGCCAGCCTTATTGGGGCCCCAGGACACAGCAGGCCCATAGGGGCCCTCCGGGAGGATGTCCTGGCTTCCCTGGACGTAAAGCTGTCCCAGGACCTACGCCTCATTGAGGGGCCTCAAGGCCGAGGCCCTGGGCCTGGCCTCTCCTCCCCGCCACAGTGGAGCCCCTGCAGGCCTGACCATCAGACCCCGGGGCCCACCATCTCCCAGTTTTCATTCTAGCAACAAGACAGCCCAGGAGTTTGGGGGTGGGGCAGGGGTGTGTCCCAGTTGGCTGTCCTCACCATGGGGCTCTTCTCCATCCCTCGGGGCGGGAGGGGGCTGTTGGAGTGAGAGGGAAGGAGTCCTGCCGTCCCCTTTGCAAGGAGCCAGAGCTTCACTTGGGAGGCCTGCGATGTTTTTGCAGTTCCAGGGCCACGCTGGGCCAGGGCAGGGAACTGAGGACGGGAGTGGGAGGGGCTTTAGGAAAACCAGACCTACCACCTTCCCTCTGGCCCTCCCAAGAGATGCAGCTCTCCCTAGTGAGATGCTCTGGGAGTAGGGAGAGAGACATGGAGGGGAGGAGAGCTGGCTTCATGTGTGAGCTTCATGAAAGCCAGACGGAGATGGAGAGTCTTGGAGGTCCTCTCCGCCAGGATTCCAGATCTTTCCAGAGTGATCTCAGGGCTTTGCAAAGCAGAAACCAGGTCCAGATGGAAGCCCACAGGGAGACCTCACCCAGGGCTGTCGGCTCTTCAGAAATGGCCCTTCCTGTGGCTGTGAGACTGTGGGTGAATCCTGGGGTCCGGGCTTGGCTGCCGTGAGCCGCTGCCTCCCGGCTGATAAACATCGGCCCAGGGAGCTGAGACACCGGGGCCCTGGAGAAGGCCAGTGCAGGTGAGAGGCGCTCTGCTAAAACCACAGCTCGGGGGTGGCCTCTCCACTCACACCCCGTACGGGAAAGCAGCTATTTCTACAATAACGGCTTCCACATCGATGGAAGGACCACCAGCAGGGCTGCAGGTAATCTCCGGGATCACGGGTCCTGTCCTCCCAGACACTAGGCACTGTGGGAGGGGGAGGCTCAGCCAGGCCCACCCGGGGTGCCCTGGTCCACCACGGAGGACGGACCGTGATTCTCCCCATTTTACACTCAGGGAAACCAAGGTTCACAAAGCCAGGAGGGGTAAGGTTGGGGCTGCGGGTCATGCTGGAGTCTGCTGGCTCCAATCCGGGTGCTCTTTACTGCGTGATAACGGAGCAGGGAAGGACGCCCATGTTTCACACTGCAGGGTAGGGAGCATGCTGTACACCATGTCTGGACAGTGGGTATCAACCCATTTTACGGATAAGAAACTGAGGATCAGAGAGGTTAAGTAACTTGTGCCGAGTGAGCTAAGATTGAAACTCCAGCCTACCTGACCCCGAAGGTCTCACCCACCCCGCCCCGCAGGGCTCTGCTGCCTTTGCGCACTGCCTCCCTAGAGCTCTCCTTGGCCGTCCGTAAAGCTTCCCTGGGGTGCTAGGAAAAGGGCCCTTGTCTGGACTCCAGCCCCAGAGCTTCTAACCCGGCTGGCTGGGGTGCAGCCTGGGGGTCAGGGGTTCTCAGAGCTCCCCAGGGCCTTCCACGGGGTGGGGCTCACAGCTTGAAAGGGAGTGCCATCCGCTGGGAAGGCCCAGGTGGGTCCCGGGCATCCTGCCTCCCGTCTAGCACCCCCTACCCAGGAGAGCGGAGGGGGTGGGGGGCTGGGCTTGGCCCCGGCCCTGCACGCCATGAAGGAGCTGGGTCTGGCTTGACTAAGTCTTGGCCTCTTTAAACAACCCCCCTTGATTTGAGGCGCCTTCTCAGAGTGAAATGCCCGTTTTTGGTAAACACACGGGGCTTACTTCACCTCCTCTGGCCTCCTGACCACCTGGGCAGACGTCAAATGGCCTAGCTCATTTATTGTCAGTCTCCTCACCGAGACGGATCCCCATGGTAGAAGGACCTTGGCTCTTGCGTCCATCATGGTGTCCCTGTGTCTAGCGCAGTGGCCTGGCCCACGGAAGGTATGTGATCCAAGCATGTGGAACAAATGAATGAACAACGGGAGGGGGTCCCACTCATCAGGGTGCGGATGTCCTGTCTGGCTTGAGGCTGAAAAGTCAAGACCCCCGGTGACTAAGCCAGTCCTCGAGAGCCCTTGGCCCAGCGGTCTGAACAGGAAACCACTGGAAGGCAAGCCCTCCCTCAGGAGAGTGGGGTCTCTGCCTCCACCCCAGGGGCCCTCTCCTGGTCACCCTGGAACCAGCCCAGCCCAAGGGCCAGGCCCTCTGAGAGCCTGGGGCCCTGCCTGGGATGCGAAGGAGCTGGAAGACCCCGGACAAGCTCCAAGTCAGCTTGGGCTGGGCCCCAGGGGTCTGGGGAGCCTTGCCTACCCCTGTACCCTAAAACTACCCCAGGCTGGTTCCCAGAAGGGCTGGGTATGGGGTCCACTCCATTCAGAGTGGGTAGTCTGACCCCCAAATGAGCTGCGGGCCAGCAATGGGTGACCATGGCTCTCTTGACCATGGCCTCAGTCAGGTGGGCTCACCAGGGCCTAAATTCACTCCCCGTCCCCCTCACTCTCCCCAGCAGGTGCAGGGCTGGTTGGTGAAGAGGCTCATCCTCTCCTCCGTCCTCAGCCCCAATGCTCCCCAAACCTGTGCATTAGAGCTGTTCTGGAGCTCTTCACGTCTCTACCCGGTAGCTCAGCCCCCGCGGTCCCCGCAGCCAGTGGGACCTGGCTGCCGTGGCTTCATGAGGAACAGATTGTTCCCTGGGTAACTGAGATGCTCTCGATTCTGCCTCTTTTGCTGCTGGCACACTTTCATTCTAATCATTTGGATGTGATTCATTTCATTAGTGGTTAGCAAAGCCGTGCAGTTTCTAGGATGTTTTGATGACACACGGTGACAGCAGGATGGAGTTTCTGAAATTAGGATTGTCTAGGGAAAGTTGGGGTGTCTGGTGATCCCCTGATAGATATAAATGCCATGAGTGACGAGAAGGGATGAGGGACCCCCAAGGATGGCTGAGATGGGCTTGGGGAGGTCATGATGGGCGGATGGGGTCTGTGCTGAGTTGGAAGGTGAGTGGGTTCTGGAAGGGAGCAGCTGCATTCTAGGGAAAGGAGTTCCAAAGGGGCAGAAATCAGAGACAGATGGTGTGTCCCAGGAGAATCCCTGGGGGAGGCAGGACATGTTGAGGAGAGCCTTGAATGCCACATCAAGGAGCTGGAATTTTAGGTGGCAGGTGAAGGATAAAGGGAGCGACTCCATCCCTCTGTGGTCAGGACCCAGCAAGTGACCAGGGTGCAACCAAAGTTTAGAAAAGGCCTAAGGTCTGCTGGGTTTGTAAGTGGGTCCCCTCGTTTGGCGTCCTGTGGGGTGAGTTGCGCCCAGGGCTGGCCACCCTCTGAGCACCCACAGGAGCTGCTCAGGGCCTCAAGGCAGCTGCTGCTGAGCCTGGAGTCTCCCCGCACAGCCCCAGCTATTCCCAAGCTGTTCCTGCCAGCCCTGGCTGTTGTTCAGAGATCTCAGCAGGACCAAGGACAAATCAGCTCCCAAATACGTGTCCTTGGGACCACAGTACCTGGCCAGCCTGGGCCCTTTGTTCCCCAACCCTGCACTTGGCTCAGGAGGAGCCGGCTCCTCAAAGTCGGGCCCTCCAGGCTATGCTGGCAGGCTGCTCCATGAACTGTGTGGGGGGTAATTTAGAGTGAAGAATTCCCTCAGCGCAAGCCCCTTGAACACCAGGGCTTAGCTTTCAAGACATTTACTGATGTGATGGATTATTTTGTGAGAAGAATTTTGAAAGTTCTGGTTAGAAAGGAAGAAAGGAGAGAGAGGGAGGAGGAGAGAGAGAGGAGGAAGGAAGGAAGGAAGGAGGAAGAAAGAAAGGGAGGGGAGGAGGACGGAAATTAGTTAACTAGCTGAAAAGCCTCCGAGCCTCTGCGGGGGTTGCAGAGCTGTCGCTGTGGTTTCCAGCACGCTCTTCAGCCCACAGTTGGGCCTTTCTTGCTATTTTGAGAAGCAATCAGGTCCCTTGTTACCACTAATCCTGTTTTCTTGGACCACGGCAACTGGTTCCTTGACTGTTGACTTCCCCAGGCTGAAAGCAGCACAGCAATTTTTAAAAATTGTATAAACAATGTTACAGTGTGTTGTGAGGACAATAAGTGACTCAAATATTTGTTGTTGTTGCCATAATGTCATCTGTGCAGTAAATATCCCAAGAAGGAAGAAAAGACAGCCCCGACCCCAGCATCCCCATGCTGCTGTTGCCATTCTGGTCTTTTCCTCATCCTCCTTGTGATCTCAAGCAGATACATCGTGTTTTACTTTCATGTATCCTATTGTTACACATTTACCTGGTTTCCAGACATACCTGGGATAGATAACACCGCAGTGAACATCTCCATGCATGGGACCTTTTTCTCCTGCTGAAATATTTCCTTATGATGAACTTCTTAGACAGGAACTATTGTGTAAAATAGAAGAGGCTTTTTCAGGGCTTCTTAAGCACAATGCCAAGCGGCTTCTCACCAGCATCCTGCGCTGAGGACCGTCTTTGTGTTTTGATTCAAGCATTGCATCCTGAGCTTGATTCCCAGCAGCAGGCAGGCCCTGCACAGGTCTGAGCACAGATGCTCGGGGAAGGTACTCTGCATGGAGCGCTGCGGGGCTCCAGGATGGGCACAACCACGACACAGTGGATGGGGAGGGCTGGCTGTCTTCACTCCAGTGACCCCCTGGCATCTCAGACTCAGTCTTCCCCAATCACAGCCCACCGTCTCGTCACCCAGAGACCCCACCGACTCCCCAACGCATGCCCCCAGATCTCTCGCCAAGGCCTTTCAAATGTGTCTCCTATCTATTGCCCTGTATGCAAGTTTTACCTCAATTTTAAAAAAAGATAATGAAAAAATCTACTTCCCTAATCCTATCCTTCTTTCGACTCTGGCCAGCAGTTCAGTTCAGACCCTGGTACGGGACTATGCTCCAGCACCTTCTTCCTGGCCCCCAGCCTGCAGCCAGACTGCCTGCCGTGGAGTCATCTCTAGGGCCCCACTCCAGGTCTGAGAGCCGGGCCTGCAGGCTGACACCTCTGGCTGGCTCCCTGGGTGATCTTTGTGCTCCCTGAGGGAGAGAACTGTCCTGTAAGAGGAGGTCCACACACCCTGGCAGAGCCCGACTTCTAACTCTTGTCTCATTTGTTGCTACTTACTTCTTTACATTTTGGTCTCCAGGAACACCAAAGAAGTTGTAATCTTTCCCCCACCACTGCACACACACACACGAAACACACACACACACACGCATGGGTGTGCAGGTGCTCTAAGTCAGTCACGGCTCCGTGCCTCTCCCTGCCTAGGCTGTGCCCCTGCCAGGTCCACCTCCCTAACTCCCCCAGGGTCCTCTCCCTCCAGGACACTGTCTTGTCAACCCAGCTCAGCTCTTGATGGCTTGGTTCTCTCAGCAGACACCAGCTGGCGTCAAGCACTTTCGGGGGAAGGGTGCAGGTGGGAGAGAAGCAGGGTGGGCATCAGGAAACCCCACCTTAGAATTTAAAATGGACGCAGAATGGCTTAGCACACATATCACGTGTGAGTGTGTGTGTGTCTACACACATATACCTACATTCATACATATGTGATGAAGGGCCATATTTTCAGAACAAATAAACTAAATCCTTATCTGACAAAATATTTTTTTCCTGATTTGTGAATTTATATGTATGAAAAGCCCCACAAAAGTATAAAATTAAAATATAATTTTTTTTCAGTACACAAAACCACATAAAGAATAAGAGGACATGAACAAAAATTGGAAAACTGCAAACAATGCATCCCTTAATGGGATATTTGAAAGTTTGAAGTGGGAACTTCATGCCCAGCTCTCATAGCCTGGACAGGCTGAAGCTCTCTTTTCTTCAGAACTAGGCTGTGGGTCACAGGGACTCTGATGAACTTCATATTGGTGGCCTGCGAGGGGACGGGCGTGGCGAGGGGCAGGCTCCACGGCAGGGCGGGCGCAGACTCCTTCTCTCTCTGTGTCTCCATCCATCCTCTGAGACTGTACCAGGCCACGTGCCCCGAGGCTGCCCTGGCGGGATTCATTGCTTAGCAAGGAGAATGCTGCGGGGAGGTCACCCAAGGCAGGAGTTGCCCCCTCTATGGTCCTTGTATGGCTGCTGAGCAAGGAGCCCCAGAGCCAGGAGCACCTGCTTATGAAATAGATTGGACGGGGCAAACCCACAGGCATCACAGGGATCTTGTTTGGAATCCTGCATGCAGCTGTGGGGCATCAGCCTGTGCTGTCCCCTGCGTTGGGAGCTGGACGAGAGCCCGAGCGGACGCCACGGACACGGCAGAGTGCGCTCTTCTTCTAAGGCAGGTCCTGGTGTCCTCACACTGCCTTTTGTCCCTGCTGCAGTTCACTGATTGCTGGCTGAAACCTGGGATATAAACAAACATCCTAGAGAGCCCCTCTGATTGGGTGCCCACAGAGACAGGGCACCCACGTCCCTCCAGGAATGGCTGATGCTTCCTCGCAGGCCTCCTGCTCTGGGAGAAATGAAGAAGTTTCTTTCAGTTTCCAGTTGGGGAAGTCAGAGCCCAGGTGCAAGGCGTGCAGCTGCTACACCTATGGGGGCGGGTAGGGGGGCCAACAGCAGCCTCTGGGCCCGGACGTCAGGGTGGGCTGGCAGGAGGCACAGTGAGGATGGGAGTCGAAGGAGGACCAGAGGCTGGAGCTGGACAAGAAGTTGGGACCAGGATATGGGCCCTCCCTCCTGGCAGCACATCCGGACCCCCAGCTTCATCTCTGCTTCTTTTTCCTGGCTGCGTCAGATCTTTTTAAGATTGAAAAATATTCCATTGTCTGGAAAGACCACATTTTGTTTATCCATTCATCTGTCAGTGGACACTTAGATTGTTTCCACTTTTTGGCTACTGTGAATAATGCTGCTATGAACATTGGTGTGCTGCTTTCTTTTAAAAAATTATGTCATGTATGTTTTCCTTACTGGTGTCTGCCTGGAGTGGGGGTCAGGAAGCAGAGGGGGAGAGGACTCCCAGCTGACTCCTCCTGTAACGCTGCCTCAGCAGGGCCACAGCATTTCCAAAGGGGGTGGAGCCAGAAGACAGAAGGATGGGCTCACGGCTCCAGAGGGTGGTCCTGGCACAAGACTGATGTGGATCCAGGCAAGGGAGCTCTGATGTTGAGATGTCAGACTCTCATTGCAGAGTGTCTGCAAATGGATAATGACAATATCGTTTGCCTAATATTGGAATTAAGCAAATTAGCCAGCTGGCAATTACATTAAATGACGAGATTGGTTTTGAAAAATAGCCATTTGCTAAACTGCAGTCAGCCAAACAGAAAACGATCAATTTCCTGAATACATTTTGGCCTATGTTGAAGGTACGAAGGAGTGAGCATCAAGCCACCCTGAGAACACTGGGCCTTTGATCCAGCTCACTGTGTGCCAGGAAACGTGTGAATTGCTTTGCATATATATGGTAAAGAAGGGGAGAAGGGTTGGCCCCTGCAGTGGGCTGGATGGTGGCTCCCAAAAAGTTCTGTCCCTTTTCGAACCCCTGGAAACCTGCGAATGTGGCCTGATTTGGAAAAAGGGTCTTTGCAGATGTAATTAAGTTGAGGATCTTGAGAGGAGATCATCCTGGATTGCCTGTGTGGGCCCCGAATGCAAAGGCAAGTGTCTTTATAAGAGATGGAGGAGGAGACACAGACACACAGAGGAGAAGCTCGTGCGATCATGCAGCCAGAGCCCGGAGC
Source organism: Equus asinus (assembly GCF_041296235.1). Taxonomy (NCBI): domain Eukaryota; kingdom Metazoa; phylum Chordata; class Mammalia; order Perissodactyla; family Equidae; genus Equus; species Equus asinus. Next base: position 112,915,295 of record NC_091791.1, on the reverse strand, counting down.
GATGGAGCCACCAGAAGCTGGAAGATACAAGGAACAAGATCTCCCCTCCAGCCTCGGGAGGGGAAGACGGGCCCCGCTGCTCCTCAAGCTGGACTTCTGGCTCCGAAACAGAGAGCAAATTTCTGTTGTTTGAAGCCACCCAGTTTGTGGGAATTTATTGTGGCAGCCCCAGGAAACTAATACGGGCCTTGAAAATTAAATTACTAAAATCTGCAAACAAGGAGTGGGTGATTAAACTGAAGTGAACGTTAGCACTGTCTGTTGGTTTAGATCAGCCAGCCCTTCAACTGGGTGAGGCAGGACGGGAAAAGCGTGAGGTGTTACGAGAAGGTTCAGTGAATGGAGGGCAGCAGCCTGCAAGGGATGGGTTGCAGAATCCTGAGGTTCTGTGGGAAAGTCCCCGAATGTTTGATTTGAATTTCATTTATCAGATATTTCTAAGTATTTGCAAATTGTCCTGAAAACCTCTCTCTCTCTTTCTCCCTCTTTCTCTCTCTCTCTCTCTCACACATACGCACACACACTCACGCCCCCTCACTCAATGTGACCAACTCTTTACCCATCAGAGCCCACCAACACGTTGACTTGTCCTGACAGCTAACGTGATTTAATGTAAACCTTAGTTTAAAGCTTTTGCCATCTCTATGACAAACTTTTTAACAACAGTTACCATTTGCAATTAATTGTCTCTGTGAATCAGAATTTCCTTGATACTCTATAGCCAGGGAAAAAATTGGAAAATAAGGCTGATATGAAATTGTCAACTATGACTTTCAATTTTTAATTGCATCCAGGCCTGAAGCTGTGTCATCCTTAAAGAAATACAACTCAGATAGTAATTTCCAACTTTATTTACATCTTTCCAAAACATTTAAGTATTTGGTCCATAATGATTTTTACTGAAATATCCATGTGTGTTCCTAGTCTTTAACAGTGAAATTCCTGGGAAGCTCCTGCTTTCCTAGCTCATTGTGCCCCCACCTTAGTCCCTGCCCAACCCCTCCCCTCACTGTGAGCCCCGGCCACACAGAGGTGCCCTGATGAGTGGCTTTCATTGCTTTCTTTGTCTTCTATTTTGAAAATCCCCCTTCTTGGCTTTTGTCGCTTGTCAGAGAGTGAGGAAGCGTGAAGGCTGTGCAAGGCCCCGAGTTAGTGATTTTTATCCTGTCCCATCATGTTATACATTGGAATCCATAAAATACATTTATACCTATAAATCACCGCTTCTGTCTATTGTATAGATAATTGTCATGTATTGTATTTTATTTAAAGGCCAAGTGGTCACTGCTAAACTCGCCTTGGAGAGAAGAAGCCTGGATTATCTGTCAGGTCCAGGGGGATGATGCTCCATTGGTCCCCCAGCTTCATGGGGCTGCTACCTTGGTCTGGAGGTAAGCCCCCCCCCCCACCACCACCACTGCCCACTCCCGTGCTCACAGGGTACAGGCTCACCAGGCACCATTCCTAGGACTTGGCATTCTGGATATTCCAGCCAGAAATCCTTCTGGGAAATCAATTAATTTCAGCCCCTTGAAAAGAGCACCCTCCATGTGAATAAATCATTTGGCAGTTCTGAGTTTAATCACATGAGTCGGCTTCCCAGAGTCGCCCAGTTGTGACACATGCACACGACTCTGGGCCAGCCAAGAACCATGGGACATTTGCGTTTGGAACGCCACCCTGGGGCTTCCTGGTGAAAGCCCAAATTGTCAGCACCCTTTGTCAACTTTCATCAAAGTGGAACCAGATGATAAACAACATGAGCATTAGCATTAGTTGGTCAAGAGTGGAACACTTCGGCACAAGCCACCCAGCTTCAGGCAAACCACCACCAGGCACAGACTTGTGTGATGAGGGACGCTCTCCAGGATAGACTCGGCCCAGGGGGAAAGGCCCTTCAGCACCCAAGCTGAATATCGCAGCTCTTCTCCCTGGATGCTGGGCTGCCGCCTGGGGCATCTGTCTCATCTGTGGCGTGGGTCTCGAGGGAAGCTTTCTGGCCTGTCTGGAGCCTTGAAAGAGTTCCGGGTCCAGGGGGTCTGAGAGTGGGTTGGGTGAGACTGCCTTCAAGGAGGGTTTCTGGATGAAGCTTGCCCATTCGCTAGTCTCACCACAAACCGGCTCTCTTAGGGAGACGCCTTCCACTCCTTCCAGGGAGCGCTCTGTGGTTCTGGGTGCCGAGGGAGAGAGTCCCGTGCTTGTCCACGAGGCCGCTCGGCAGACACAGATCTTGTAAATGAAGCCAGAGTGCAGATGATGACCCGGGGCTGCCCGGCTTCTGGATTATGGCAGAGAAAACGTGTGCTTTAAAAAGGCTGGGATATCCTCAGGTTCTCTTCTCTCTTTATGACAACTACAATGTCTGTTGTCTGAAACCTGGAAAGGGAGCCACCCCCTGAGTGTGCTCAGCCTTCTGAGAGATGGGGCATTGCTGTGTTGCCGCTTGCTCAATTGGCTTTGAGATTGGTTGGCAACTCCAAAATGGATCTGAAAGTGCAGTTGCCTCCTCAGTTCCTAGGATCAGGTTCCTATCAAAGCCCAGCAGGCTTTGAAAAGAGCTTAAAAAATTCCCTAATCCTGGCAAGAAGTCAATATTCTAACTAGCATTCAAAGCAAACAGCCATTTCCAAGCAAAAACCACCTGTCCCAGGATAAAGGGTCTGGATTTTCCGCTTCAGACCTCTTTTGGAGAGTAAGAGCAACGCACGCTTTAAATTTATCAGAGCATCTTTCAAACATTCAAAGGCAATTTGTGGGGCTTGGGAACATCACTCTAGAGTCCAGCTCTTCTGTGTCCCATGGGGTAGAATGTTATGGGCTTTATGGTTTGAAGATGATGGCTCCAGGAGGACTCCAGATGCTGGCACCTGTGCCAACTCCTCCCAGCTCCACTCCCACGGCAGACATCACCAATCGATTACAGTGTCTCTCCCTGACTTGCATACCCTTCCCAACACCCTCAGCGAAGCTCTTGGCCTGTTTGCCTCTCAGGGCATATTAGTCAACACTGAAATAGGTGCCGGGGATGCAACAGTGAAGCAAAAGAGAAACAGTCCTGGCTCTGGTGGAGTTTGCACTCTAAGGGGGCCCTGACATGGTGAGCGGCCCACAGGAGTAAATGCGCGATTGCACCAGTGGTAGGAGAGAGATGTGGTACTAGGACCGCTTATCCTGGGGTCGCAAAGGAGCGACGACTGAGTTCTAGGGGATAGGTAGGGGGGAGAGGGGAGGTGTGCCTAGAAGCTGCAGGCAGAAGGCAGGGCCAAAGCATGGAAAGGCCAGTGTGGCTGTAGCAGAGACTGGCTGTGAATTCAGAGAGCTGAGAGGACCAGATCACATGGCTTCACAGGCCACGTTGAGGACTGTTGTCTCCACCGAGAAAGGAAAAAGCAGGCCCTGTCCAGAGCTGGCCTGGCCCCCAGAGCTGGCCTTGGTGTGGGTGGGAGCTGGCCTGGCGCTCCCAGCCAGGCCCTGCTGTCCTGTGGACACAAATACCCTTACAGAGTGCCAGCACTGGGCAAGATCACCCTGCGGCCAGGATGAAGTGCCACAGAGCAAGGCCACCCCATATTTGTGTCTAAGCACGGACACCAACAAGGTGGTTGTGCAAACCACAAAACAGCAAAGGTCCTCACTCCGTTACAATGAGTGACTGCCCCTCCTCACCTTGCTGGAGGCTACCCTGCCTGGGGACAGCATTTGTAGGGACACTCAGTCGTGGTGCTGTCCCTGCTTCCTGATGGCACCCAATCTAGAGCAAAGTCCCGCTTCCTGGGACCCTCCCAGAAGTCATGACACAAGCCAGCCTCAGCCCTTTCTAACCCCCTCCGCCCAGTGCCCCTCGGTTGCCCTGGGTGTCTGGCCTCCCTCTCTGCACGGGGCGATGTGCTCGCCTGGCTTCTGGAGGTGTTCCCAGGAAGCCCGGAGTTGGGGCTCCCCCTCCTCGCCTTGCTTAGGCTCCGATGCCTTCCCATCAGTGAGCAGAGCAGGCAGCCAGGGAGGTATTACTTGGCGGCTACTGTCATTGTGATCTCACATGGGCTCCCCTAGACCAGATGGCTTTTGTTAAGGGACTCTCTTTTCTGGGCACTGAGTTCTCCAGGAGACCCCCACCCCCACACTCCCTGGGGTAGGCTCTGCTCAGTGACCTTGACCCCAGGGAGCACATTTCCATTAAAGTTGACACCTCCAGCTTCTCTCTATCTGGGCCCCTCAGAAAGTATCCATCGGATGTGGCCCATGACACCCAACCTTTGGCCTAACTTTGGGGGTCTGCCCTCCCCTTCACCCTGCTGCCAGCAGTACACGAGCCACCGAGTGCCCTCTGAATTTCCAGGCGGGCGTCGAGGCGCTGCGTGCCCTGCACTGCGGGGAAGAAGATGAAGATTCTGAGGGGCCCTCTCAGGCCCTGCTTCCGAGATCTGGGGTGAAGGGGAAGCACCCTCTACTCTTCTCCTTTGGGGTTAGAGAGGGGACTCACAGGACTTCAACGGCTTTTTCCAAAACTCCGCTTCTTATCCCCAACCGCTGCCCGTGCTTTAGACCCTCCGTGTGTGAGGAGTTTGCACCCTTCAGAGTTTCAGCTGGAAAGTGGATCTATCGTCTTGGTGCTTCAGAGGAAACTTCTACAATATTCAGATGGACGGGGCTCTCAGCCCCTCGACCACAAGGCTGTTCCAGCCTGAGCAGGTCAGTTCTGGGAAGTCTGGGAGCGGGAGGAGGGGTCCGCAGAACTCTTCCTGTCCCCGCTTTCTGCCTTCGCTTCTCAGGGGTACCCTGCCCTGGAATGAATGAGCTCCGCAAATACTCATCTCTGGGCAGCTGCCAAGTCTGGCCCCGCTCCAGAGGACCGAGTGCTTGCATCTGTCCCACTTCCCTTGGCATGAAGGTCCCTGGCTGTCAGGGTGGGGCAGAGCTCTGGAGCCAGCCTTGGTGCTGGGACCCGGCCGAGCGAGGAGCTGCGGTGCCCAGGCCACATGGTGTTCCCTGGTGAGGAGACGATGTGATGGCCACCAACACCCTTGGAACCCGTGTCGGCCCCAGTGCGAGTCAAGTGGACCCCTGCTGTCCTCCCGAGAAGTGTGACCATTTAGTCTGAGGGGAGGGACAGTGGCATCCTGAACCCCCAACAGTGGCTGAGAAGGCTTCCAGCTGCCCAGCTGCCCTCTCTGCCCAGGAGCAGACGCTATGCCAAGGTCCAGCTGTGGGAGAGTCTGCATTTCCCGTGCCATCCACTTGGAAAGGGCCTTCGTGCAGTCAGGGACTGGTGTGATGGGGAGAAGGAGCCCAGTTTTCTTCTTGGGCGTTCCAGCCAAATCAGGCTTGTTGAAGCCCTTCCCTGACTGCCAAGAGGGAGACCACTGCCTCCAGCCCGGAGTGCAGGATGCCCGTTCTCACGTGGATTCTCGTCCAGTGGAATCTGGAGACAGGCCTGGACTTGGAGCCTTCTGCTCGTTGTCTGACCACAGGCAAGCCACCCCACCTCTCTGAGCTTTGGTCTTCTTGTTTGCACAATAGGCAACTGGAAGTGAAAGTATGGTCAGTAGTTTCTAGACGCCGGGCACTGCGTCAGGGGCTCTCACACTTGTGTTCGTCATAAGCTCCGTGGCTGCCACATAGGTAGTGACTATGCCGGGGACCACTGGCTGGCCCCAGAGGTGACTTATTCTCTTTATTCTGCTGCGAAACCCTCAGCCCCTCAACTGCAGAGATTGCTCCTTCCATTCTTGGCGCTCAGCCCTGTGACTCCCACATGGAAGGTTCTTGACTAGATGTTGCATGGATGCATACTAAGTGGGAGGGAGCTCACTTCTGGCTTTCACACATCAAATTAAATTTTCATGAACTCATGAATCAACAAGAGAAACTAAGCAGCATTTTACTGAACACCTACTATGTCTGATGATTTACATATGTTTTCTTATTTAGTCTTCACAGTAATCCTGTGAAGTACTCTCTCTTCCGTTTTGCAAGTTAGGAAATTGTGGAAGCTCACGCCTTGTCAAGATTAGTCAACATGTAAGAGGGAGGAGCAGGATTTGAATCGGAGTCTGATCCCTCGGACTGTGCTCTTTGCATTCCACCAGGCTGCCAACAGGGAGACGCCTGCTAGACCGTGGTTGTTACAAAGCAGAATCGTGGTCTAGCAGGGGGAATAATGCATCCCAACCAGCGTCAGAAGGAGGCGCCAGCAGAAGGCCCGCTGCTCCCATGGGCTTTGGGGATGAATGACGGAGGCCAGGACCTTCCCAGGGCGTGCCTGCAGACTTCTCCACCTAGACTGTCGTGGCCCAACCTCAGGCCAGCCCAGGCAACAGCGAGGCAAGGCCCGGCCTGGGTCTGCCGCCTCTCAGCCCATTGGCCCTGTGGATGCTGCGTTGCAAAACCACACTGTTTTGTTCTGACTTCCTCTTGGGTTCCCAGGAAGTTTATTTACAGAAGTAAAATTGCCTCGTAACGTAAAAAAATATTTTTTTGCTGTGGTAAAATATACACAACACAAAATTTACCATTTTAACCACTTAATGTAAAAATGTACAACTGCATGGTGTTAGTTCACAATGTGCACATTCCAGATGTTGCATAGCCATCACCGCCATTTGTCCCCAGAACTCCCCAACGGAAGCTCTGTACCTATTAAACACTAATTCCCCCCCTCCCTCTAGGCTCTGCTGATCTCTTGTCCGTGTTCTGTCTCTATGAATTTGCCTACTCTAGGTATGTGTGTAAGGGAGTCATACAGCATTTGTCCTTTTGTGACTGGCTAATTTCACTTAGTATAAAGTCTTCAGGGTTCATCCGCGGTGTAGCATGTCTCAAAAAGTGTTTCTTTTTTAAGGCTGAATAATATTTCATTCTGTATATATATCACATTTTGTGTATCTATTCCACTGTTGATGGGCACTTGGGTTGTTTCCATCTTTTCACTGCAGTCACGCATCACTTAGTGACCAGGATACGTTCTGAGAATGTGTCGTTAGGTGATTTCCTGGTTGAGTGAACATCGTAGAGTGTGCTTACACAAACCTGGACGGTATAGCCTACTACACACCGAGGCTGCACAGTACTAATCTTATGGGACCACTGCCATATACGCAGTCCGTCATTGACCAAAACATAGCTATGTGGCTCATCATTTTATTGTGAACAATGCTGCTAGGAGCACGGGCGCACAAATGCCTGTTCAAGTCCCTGCTTTCAATTCTTTTGGGTACACACCTAGGAGTGTGATCACTGGGTTGTACCATAATTGTAGGTTTAATTTTTTGAGGAACTGCCACACTGTTTTCCACAGCGGTTGCCCATTTTACATTCCCACCAACAGTGCACAAGGGTTCCAGTTTCTCCACATCCTCGCCAACACTTGTTATTTTCAGTTTGTTTTTTATAATAGCCACCCTAAAAGATGTGGTTTTTGTCTCTTAATTTTTTAAAACCCTCATATCCAATTAAAAAATATAATTGTCCTTTTTTACCTTATTTATCATCATTTTTTTATTACATGTGCAGTACCTTAACATATTCTTTAGAGAAAAGTATGAAGAAATGGAACAATTGGGTGCAAGGGTGCATAGATTTAAATGTTTAATGGCTGCTGTCAGATTGCTCCCCGAGGTGGCTGTTCCTGTTTACCTTCCACTGGCAGAGTGCGAAGGGCGAAATTTCCTCACATCCTCGCTAACGTTGATGCCATCACTCTTAACATTTTGACAATCAGTTTGGCAAAAAGTGGTGCCTTTCATGACTAGATTTCCAAGATCTCCTCATTCGATATGGCTTGGTCCCCACAGCTTGCCCTCGGCAAGGGCAGAAACAGTGTGGCCACTTGACAACAGCTCCCCTCCCCTCTGCTTGGCTGCCCTGTCTCCCCTCTCTCTCAGCCCTGCCGATGGATGCCCGTGAGCTGCCCAGGATCCTCCTTCAGACTTGGAGGTGCCTCTGTGGAGGGGCAAGCACAGCGGCCTTTGGAGATGGCACCAGCTTGGCTGGGTGAAGTGGGGCCTGAGGAGGGCAGTGCAGCCCTGCGAGGGAGGGGGAGAGCCTGGAGACGTGGCTGCTTAAACCGGGGGCCACGGTGAAAGCTTGGGAGTTAAGAGACCATGGTAATCCCTGGTCAGTTCAGCTGGCCTCCAGCTTTGCCCCTGCGAGAGGCTCAGGACATAGTGACGGGAAGGAACCTCCAGCCGGGCCTATGCTGACTTGATTTCTTTTGAGACAAGAGAAGCTGGAATTCTGCCATAATTGTCTCCATTCCTCACAGAGAAGTCTGGAGTCATGTCCCACACAGCTGGATTAGTGCTGCTTTTTGGTCTGATGTGACAATTAAGTGAATGTGTGTGACAACATGAAATCGTGACAAATGACCCCCTCCACTCCCCTAACTTTGCAGAGAAAAGAAAATATGGCAACCGCATCAGATTACAGGCAAAGAACTCAATCTTTTAACCTCATTCCTCCTTGAAAGCTGCTGATTGAACAAAGTGGACAAATCCTGGCAGGAGGCTTTGGGCTCAGGCGGGAGCCGTGCACGGGTCTGGGAACCTGCAGGGTTTCTGTCGGAACGCATCGACTCTCTGCCTGGGTTTGCCCTTTCAGGCCGTCTGCAAGTGATGCCGTGTCCTGGAGCAGCATTTTAAAAAGCTGATTTGGTTCAGGCTTTTTAAAAATCAAAACAAAACAAACACCCACCCCCGCTGTGAGGAACGACAACTTTTTCCCAGGCTTGGGAGCCAGTGAGCCTCGCGCCCAGGTTGCCTCGGTGAGGACACATTTTGAGTTGGCTGCTCCTCTGGGCCTTTGTTTCTCATGTGCACAATGGCGGTGGGAGAAGGTCAAGGTCAGTTTCGGCTGCACATTCTGGGAGGCCAAACCCACCCCTCGGGCCTCTCTGCTGCCCCTTAGCCCCCTGGCGGGCATCACATGGGGGAGAATAATGGGGTCTGTGTTGCAGGGTTCCCAGGGCCCCTTGCCTGGGAACAGATCTTCTGATGGCCTAGGAAGGCAGCTGCTGACCACCCCGGGGCCCCATCCGCTGTGGGCCACTTGAGCCCCTGGAGCTGGGAACACTTGTCCAGGCTGCCCAGCCCCCTACCCAGCCCCACCTCCACAGCCACAGGGACCTGCTGTCCTTTTCCCCTTTCCTGGAAACCTCCGTCCATCCGTCGTCCGCTCCCAAGCAGTCAGAGGAGCCGATGGAGAGGAGGGCAGAGCCCAGGCAGGAACAAGGGCAAAGCGAAGCCCTGTTCCCTCTCTGAGTTTCCCATCCCACAGAGGCAGTGTTTTGCCTTCAGGTCCCTTGTGAGGACCGGTTGCTGCTGTAACCCATGACTTGAGCCTCCATTCATCCATCAGGCTCAGGAACGCTGAGCGCAGCCTGGCAAATCCAGCCCTGGAGCTCAGCCAGTGACAGCGGCCAGTCGTCGTCGGCCAGCGCCTTCCTCGGCCCCCGGGAGACGCACACCAGCTCTGCCTGGCAGGGCCTGCCCACATTACTTCCCTGGGTCGGGCCGTGGAGCCTCCTAGTTGAGCTGCCCTGTAGGAGGCTCACCCGTGGCCCTGAGCCTGGGTCATTATCTGCTAAAGAGGGGGCACCTCTCCAAAGGACCTGTGGCGTCACAGTCCCAGCAGCATCCAGGAAAGGCAAAAGGACAGGAAGGGTGAACTGACATAGCTTTCAGAACGCTCCTTGGCCACCCCTTCCAGTTTCCATTGCTGCGTAATGAGCCACCCCAAAACTTAGCAGCACACAACCCTCTTCCCATACGCATGATTCTTTGGGTCTGGAATTTGGGCAGGGCGTAGCAGGCTGGCTTGTCTCTACCCCGTGAGGTCTGAGGCCTCGGGCGACAGTTGAGGGTGACCAAACAGCTGGAATCATCTGAAGCAGCTTCCCTCATGTTTCCCCCACATGATGCTGGCTGTTGGCTGGGTCCTCAGCTGGGGCTGTTGGTCAGAGTGTCTACACACGGCATCCCTGTGGCTTGGGCTCCTTCACAGTGTGGCAGCCTCATCATTGTCATACTTCTTACCTGGCTCGGGGCTCCAGAGGTGAGCGCCCAGCTTCATTGCCGTTTCTGAGCTTTGGAAGTCACAAGGCATCATTTCCACCACACTCTATTGATTACAAGCAAGTCACAAGTCCTCCAGATTCAAGGGAGGGGACACAGACCTCTCTCTTGATGGGAGGACTGTCAAGGCCAATCATAGAAAAACACACAGGATGGAGATACAGTTGTGGCCATGTTTGGAAAGCACAATGGGACTCACCACTCATGGGCTCTCCTTCCCTCTCCACCCCGGCCGCTTTCCGGCTGCACAGACCACCTTGGCTGGACCTCCCCAGTGCCTTTTCCCCTCCTGACGGCTGCGGGGCAGGTCCCCCACAGGCCCACTGGGCCACACAGCACGGGGAGGCCCCTGCACCTCTGCCTTCTCACTGCGCCCGGGCTAAAGAGGCAGATGCAGGGTTAACCGGAGCTCAGAGCTACTTGGTTTAGTGGAGGGTCCGTGGCTGCCTGGGCCGGCCAGCCCCCTTGGTGTCCGAGGCTGTTACATGGCTTCGGGCCTTGTGTTTCTTGGCTCTCGACCTGCAGCTCTGGAATGAGGGCAGCCAGGCAGAGCGTCACCCTGGAGCCAAGCAGCCTGTGTCCCCAGAGCCCCCCAGTGGCCCAGAGGGTCTTCTGTGGATGGCCCCCCCTTGGTGGCTGTGGTTCAGGGGTCTCGGGCCCTATTTGTGTAAAGGGGCAGGTTGTCCTCTGTGGAAGCCGGTGTCTGTGGGGCTGAGACGGAGGGAACCGCACATGTGCTCCCTGCTGTCTTTGGTGGTTGAGAGACTCCGAGGCACTCAGCTGAGCACAGTGCAAGGATTAGTAGGTCCCAGCTGTGAGAACTGCGGGCCTTTGTACTTCCAGAAGCTACTTTTGTCGAGAGAGTCTCGCAGGAGAAGTTTTCTCGGGACTTCCAGACTCCCCCTTCCACTCTTTGGCCTGCTACCAATGTGCTGCTGACCCTCAGACCCGCGCCGTCCCCGGAGTGGACACAGGCCCCACTCAGGACACAGGGCCTGCACCTGGCCATGGGGCCACATGGCAGAGATGAGAGCATGTGTGCGTGTACACACACACACACACACACACACGCACACACATGCCCTCACATGTGCATACATACCCACACACCACACAACACCCCCCATACACACCCCCCCACACCATACAGACACACTCCATCACACACACACATACATGCCCCATCCTCCCCCACACCACATGCATACATTCACACACCACCCACCCACCACACCCACAACACACACTGCATGCGTAGGTACACACAACACATATCACACACCATACTACACACGCCGTACTTCACATGCCACATGCACACATGTACACCATACACTCCCCCCCGACATATGCACACATACACAGAAAAGCATCTTCATAAGCCTGTGGCATATACAGAAAAGCCAAGTTACATTCTTAAAAATTGCTATTACATGAGGAATGTAAGATGTCGATTACAAGGTTCCAAGAAGTCCGGAGAAGAGACTGCCCCGCCTCCCCTGCGGCCGGCCCCCAGGCACGCCAGGCTCCTTTGGGCCTCTGCCTGCCCCAGCAGCTAGGGTGTCTGTATTTACATATGTCCACACTCAGCCACAAGGGTTCCTTCTTCCCCAGATGGGATCATACTTGGGAATACTTGGTAAAGTAAACTCATCAAGCCCACAAACTCTTTTCAGAGGGCCAGGAGCCCAGGGCCTCCATTTTTCCACAGGCCCTGTGGAGGCTGGACCTGACAGACAGACAGAGAGCAGGGTCTGGGCCTCTTGGAGCTGGGCGCCCCCTGGCCGTGGGTGAGGGAAGTGCTCCCAGGAGCAGGGTGAAATTGCTGGAGTGGGGATGGGAGTGGCTGTAAGAAATAGGGATGGAGAGGCTGCATTGACTCCTCTCCTCTCCAGGGCTCCAAGGAGGGAGAGGAGCTCTTCTATTTGGGAACAGCACGTCTTTTTGGCCAAGTCCCCAACAGCTGGTGGTCATGGTTGGTGGAGTTCTTTCTCCACTGTGGGAGAGTCAGGGGCTGGCCCCAGGCCTTCCCCAAGGGTGCCACCATCACCGTCGGGGGTCTAATGATGGCTGGAGAGAACAGGCTTAGAGAAAGGGGCCATGTCGAGGAGTGCCACATTTGCAGTGTGCCCAGAAGGCCTCTGCACCCCGACCTCCACATTTCCCTACCTGAGGATCCACCTGCCGGTTTCCCTGTCTTTTGCCCCAGCCCCTCACCTCCATGGAGCCCGTTCCTGAGGACCAGCAGGGGATGAAGAGAGGAAAGCTCCCGTTGTGATTTTGTCCACAGTCGGCCCTGCTTTGAGCAATTAGAACTCTTCTTCAGGGCCTTGTTGCCTGGGGAAATGGGCCCCTCAGCTCTGGTCCCTGGTATGGGGACAGCCGTGTGCAGGAGCTGAAGAAGAGAAGGCCCACGGCCACGCCTCTGAGTCCAGTCTCCTCCCTGGCTTGTGCAGAAGTGAAGAGGAGGAGGTTCGGGCTCTGCCACCAGAGGCTGACGCAGCCCTCGGCCCTGGTGTGCCAAGGTGAGGAAGCGTGTGTGTGTGTGTGTGTGTATGTGCACGCATATTGGTGACATGGGTCTTCAGCTCTGGTCGGTGGATGTCATCCAAGAAGTGTCGACAAGAAAGGCTCCGAGGCCTCTGGATAGCAGCTGGCCCACACACTGGGAGCCAGGGTGGGAGCTGTGACATCTCCTCTGACCCTTGGTCCTCAAGGAGCATTGTTCCTTGAGGGGGTTTGACCCCTAAGTAGTCCTCGCCATAGCGGAAGGTCGCACTATGAACACATCCTTACAACCTGCAGTTTGAGCCCTGTGTGGGCCCAGCCCCTGAGAACCTGTGCAAGGGCCCCGGGCACACACACACACGCATGTGGGCTGCACGGCCCACTGCTGGGGCATGGAGACTTCCCCTTTCGCTGACCCTTATTATGTGCCTGGAGCTGTCACTAAGTCACCTGTATCATTTTCCAAATCTGTCAACGAGGAAACAGGATCTAAGAGGCTGAGAAACTGGCCCTGGACTTTAGGGCAGTTGGCACAGTTGAGAATTGAACCTGGGCCTCCTGTCTCCAAACCCTGCCCTCCCCCACACGTGGGGGAACAGACACTCCCTTAGTCCTCAGCAGGCCTGAGAGGCACGTTTGGGGTGAATGCCCAAACCTGGGTACTGGGTTTTTGAGGTTTAGCGGTGCCAACTACAGTACTACGCAGAGACCCCGCTCCTGGCTGCCCCTTCCCTGTGCTTGGGGTCTAAGCTTTTGTGTCCTAGGACCCTCAGGCCTTCTCATGCTGGGAATTGGTCGTTCACTAGCACATGCCATGGGTTCTTTGTCGCTACCCAGGAGGTGGGCTGGTCATGGGAGCTGGAGGTCCCAGGAGAGGGACTTCCAGGAGGTGGCAGAGGGAGGGCAGGCCGGGTTTTCTGACTCCTGCCCCAGCTGCCGCTCCTCACACTGTGCTGGATCAGTCTGCTCTGTTCTCCCAATCCCAACCCCTGAAAGTACTGTGAATGAACAGGAAATCACCAGTGGGAAGCCTAAAAGACAGAAGTTTGGGGCTGGGTGGCCCAGCAGCCGGAAGGGGTCCAGTCTGGCTCCTGGGATCACCGAAGGCCCTGGGTCCCCCCACAGCAGGCCTCCTGTGAAGGGATGTCAGCCTCACTGATGAGGAGGCTGGGTTTGAGCCCTTTCTCTCTCCGTGGACTCCACTGAAGGCCACAAACACTTGGTGTACTTTGATCAAGTTTAAACCATTTTTATAAATAAAATCAGATAAAGCATTCATTTATTTTCATTTCTCCAGCTGTACTTGCTTTGAGGTTTCAGTGACCCGACGCAGCTCTTTCAGAGGTGGAGGTGTTTTCTAATTCCTTCCACCACGTGTCTACTGAAGCTTCCACACGCCCCCCACTCCCGTCTTCTCTCTGCTCCCTCCTACCCTCGTCCCTCGTTGCAGACCTAACAAGAGGATACACTGTGCGAAGGGTAGGGTTGGCATGGACTGGCCTTGGCTGAACTTGAACAAGACGGAGGACTTGTTTGAGGCAGTGGGAACGATGTCACCTTGCCCTGCACTGCACACACAACAACTCGGAGGCCACCTGCGGAGGAAGGGAGAAGGTGGCTCCTCATCCCCGTATGCTGGAAGCCAGCCCGCCCTGCAGAAGTGTTTAAGATCCTCATGAGGGACTAGTGTGTGCCTGGAGGGCAGAGGCTGGGCCTGGCTCTCCAGAGCACGCAGAGAAGCATCTCCTGGATATTCGAAACATACCCTGACTGGCATCAATTTTTCCCCAGCTTTATTGAAGTATGATTGACAAATAAAAATTATACATATTTAAGTTGTATAATGTGATCTTTTGATATACATGTACATTGTGAAATGATTACCACAACCAAGCTCATTAACATATCTATCACCTCACATAGGTTTTTTGTGTGTGATGAGAACACTTAAGTTTTACTCTCTTAGCAAATTTCAAGTACACAATACGGTCTTATTAACTATGGTCACTGTGTTGAACATTAGGTCTCCAGAACTTAGTCATTTTATAACTGAAAGTCTGTGCCCTTTTGACCAACATCTCCCAAGTTCCCCACCTTCTAGCACCTGGTAATTACCATTCTATTCTCTGTTACTATGAGTGTGACTTCTTTAGATTCCACATGTAGATGAAATCACCCAGTATTTGTCTTTCTGTGTCTGGCTTATTTCACTGAGCATAATATCCTCCAGGTTCATCCATAGCACTGCAAATGCCAGGATTTCCTTCTTTTTTAAGGCTGAATAATATTCCATTATATATACACCACATTTTCCTAATCCATTCATCTGTTGATAGGCCCTTACACGTTGTTGCCATTTCTAGGTGACTGTGAATAATGCTGCAATGGACACGGGGTGCAGGTATCTCTTTCAGGCAGTGATTTCATTTCCTTCAGATAAATACCCAGAAGTGGGATTGCTGGATCATATGGTAGTTCTATTTTCAATTTTTTGAGGAACCTCCATATTGTTTTCCATAATCACTGCACCAATTTACATTCCCATCAACAGTGTATGAGGGTTCCTTTTCTCCACATCCTCTCCAACGCTTGTTAGCATTTGACTTTTTTATAATGGTTATCTGAGATGTGAAGTAATATCTCACTGTGGTTTTGATTTTCATCTCCTCATGATCAGTGATGTTGAGCATCTGTTCATATACCCGTTGGCCATTTGTATTGTCTGTAGTAGTAGTTGTTGTTTTATTTTCGCTTTTGTTGCCTGTGCTTGGCAAAATCATTGCCAAGACCAACGTCAAAGAGCTTTCCCCCTATGTTTTCTTCTAGGAGTTTTATGGTTTCAGGTCTAACGTTTAAGTCCTAAATCCATTTTGAATTGATTTTTGAGTATGGTGTAAGACAAGGGTCCAATTTCATTCTTTTTCGTGTGGACATTCAATTTTCCTAGCACCATTTATTGAAGAGACAATCCTTTCCCCATTGTGGATTCTTGGTGCCTTTGTCAAAGATTAGTTGACTGTATATGGATGGGTTATTTCTGGGCTGTCAATTCTGTGCCCTTGGTCTATCTGTCCATTTTTATGCCAGTAGCATGCTGTTTTGATTACTATAGCTTTGTAATATAGTTTGATATCAGGAAGTGTGGTGCCTCCAGCTTTGTTCTTCTTGCTCAAGATTGCTTTAGCTATTTGGGATCTTTGTGGTTCCACATGAATTTAAGATTGTGTTTTCTATTTCTGTGAAAAATGCCGTTGGAATTTTGATAGGGGTTGTACTGAACCTGTAGATCCCTTTGGGTGGTATGGACACTTTAACCATATGAATTCCTCCAGTCCACGAGCACGGCTATCTTTCTGCTTACTCACATCTTCAGTTTTTCAAATCAATGTTTCGTAGCGTTCAGTATCCAGATCTTTCCCCTCTTTGGTTAAATTTATTCCTAAATATTTTATTCTTTTTAATGCTATTGTAAATGGGACTATTTTCTTAATTTGTTTTTTGGATTGTTTGTTTTTAATGACTAGAAACAGAACTAATTCTTGAATGTTGATTTTGTATCCTGAAGTTTTACTAAATTTGTTTACTAGTTTCGGCAGATTTTTTGAGACGTCTTTAGGGTTTTCTATATACAAGATCATGTCATCTGCAAACAGAGACAGTTTTCCTTTTTTTTTTTACTATTTGGATGCCATTTATTTCCTTTTTTGCCTTATTGCTCTGGCTAGGACTTCCAGTACTATGCTGAATAGAAATGATAAGAGGGGATCCTTGTCTCGATCCCAAAGGAAAAGCTTTCAGCTTTTTACTGTTGAATGTGATGTTAGGTGTGGTCTTGTCAAAGATGACCTTTATTATGTTGGGGTACAATCCTTCTATAACTAATTTGTTGAGGGTTTTTCTTTTATCACGAAAGGATGTTGAATTTTGTCAAACTCTTTTTCTGCATCCATTGAGATGATTGTATGATATATATCCTTCATCCTGTTAACGTGGTGTATCACACTGATTTGCATATGTTGAACCATGCCTGCATCTCAGGGATAAATCCCACTTGATCATGTTGTATGATCCCTTTAATGTGCTGTTGAATTTGGTTTGCTAGTCTTTTGTTGAGGACTTTTGCATCTTTGTTCCTCAGAGATATTGACCTGTAATTGTCTTCGCGGTGTCCTTGTCTGGTTTTGGTATCAGGGTAACGCTGGCTTCATAAAATGAATTTGGAAGTGTTACCTCCTCTTCAATTTTTTGGAAGAGTTTGAGATGGATTGGTATTAATCTTTCCTTAAATGTTTGGTAGAATTCACCAGTGAAGCCACCTGGTCCTGGGCTTTCTATGTTGGGAGGTTTTTGATTACTGATTCAATCTCCTTACTCATTATTGGTCTGTTCAGATTTTCTATTCATGAGTCAGTCTTGGTAGGTTGTATGTTTCTAGGAATTTATCCATTTCTTCTAGGTTATCCCATTTGTTGGGGTATGATTCTTTATAGCAGCCTGTCATGATCCTTTATATTTCTGTGGTGTCATTTGTTTGTGATGTCTCCTCTTTCATTTCTGATTTTTTTATTTGAGTCTTCTCTTTGTTTTCTTAGTCTAGCTAAAGGCTTGTCAATTCTGTTTATTTTTCAAAAAACAAGCTCACTTTTGTTGGTGTTATCTATTGTTTTTCTAGTCTCTATTTCAGTTATTTCTGCTCTGATCTTTGTTATTTCCTTCCTTATGTTAACTTTGGTCTTAGTTTATTCTTATTTTTCTAGTTCCTTGAGGTGTAAAGTCAGGTTGTTTATTTGAGGTTTTCCTTCTTTCTTAATGTTTTTCTCACTATAATACTCCATCTTAGAGCTGCTTTTGTTGCATGCCCTAAGTTTTGGTATGTTGTGTTTCCACTTTTGTTTGTTTCAAGATATTTTTTGATTTCCCTTTTGATTTCCTCTTTGACCCAATGGCTGTTCAGTCATGTGTTGTTTAATTTCAATATATTTGTAAATTTTCCAGTTTTCCTTCTGTTATTGATGTCTAGTTTCTTGCTAGTGTAGTTGCAAAACATACTTGATACGATTTCAATCTTCTTAAATTTGTTATGACTTATCTTGTGACCTAACATATGATCTATCCTGGAGAATGCTCCATGTGTGCTCGAGAAAAATGTCTATTCTGCTGCTGTTGGATGGAATGTTCTGTATATATCTGTTAGGTCCATTTGGTCTAAAGTGTAGTCCAAGTCCAAGTTTCCTTAATGATCTTCTGTCTGGGTGACCTGTCCATTGTTGCAAATGTATTGGGTAGGGTACTGAAGTCCCCTACTGTTATTGTATTGCTGTCTATTTCTCCTTTTGTATCTATTATTATTTGCTTATATGTTTTGTTGCTCCAATGGTGCATATATATTTACAATTGTTATATCCTCTTAATGAATTGATCTCTTTATTGTTATATAATGACCTTCTTTGTCTCGTTACAGTCTTTGTCTTAAAGTCTATTTTGTCTGATATAAGTGTAGCTACCCCTGCTCTCTTTTGGTTTCCATTTGCATAGACTATCTTTTTCTATCCCTTCACTTTTAGCCTATGTGTGTCCTGAAAGCAGAAGTGAGTCTCTTTTAATCAGCGTATAATTGGGTCTTGTTTTTTTTTATCTATTCAGCCACTCATTGTCTTTTGATTGGAGAATTTAATTTACGTGTATTTAAAGTAATTATTGATAGGTAATGACTTACTATTGCCATCTTGCTAATTGCTTTCTGGCTATTTTGTAGTTCCTTTGTTCCTCTCTTCCTCTCTTGCTGTCTCCCTTTGTGATTTGATGATTTTCTGTAGTGGTACTCTTAGATTCCTTTCTCTTTATCCTTTGTGTACCTACTATAGGTTTTTGCTCTGTGATTACCATGAGGCTTACATACAGATCTTATAACAATCTATTTTAACTGTAAGAACTTAACTTTGATCACATACAATAACCCTACCTGCAGTGGGTCAAAGTGCAGACTGTAAGCCTCTGGTCAGGGTCTCTGTTCTACACTCCACGGGGTGGAGAAGGGGGATCCTAGAGCTGCACAGCCTGTGGGATGGTGTCAGGCCATCCCTGGCCTCCCCAAATGCTCCTATGTCCCACCCCTTGAAGGTTTGCATCTGCAGAACCACACAGGTGTGCCCAGAAGGGCACCAGCGCTGATCTTCCTTCCCATTACTCAGACCTTTCCTGGGTCCTCTGAGGGTACAGGGGAGGGAAAGGAGTGTCTAGCCTGGAGTGGGGTGGATGTGATCTTTGGAAAGGTGGGAATAGGATGATGTCCTCCTCTGATCTTTCTGGCCCCTAGGGCAGAGAGGTGGCAGACACTCCGGCACTTTAAGCCAGCAAATCTGAAGCATCTTCATTGCTGTCTCTCTCTGCCTTCAATTAACTCTGGGATTTGTGAGCATTTCCTGGGTGGAGGCCAGGCTGTGGGCATGGTGCTGGGCTCACACGCTGCTGCCTGGACACTGGCGATGCCTGCTTTATCTGGCTTGTGGATCTATTAAACATGAAATAATTAACCCAGCTCTAAATATTAACACACTCTTTATATATTAATATAGAACACCTGAGTTTTGACAATTTTCCCCAATTTAACACTGATTTAAAATTTTATTGTATCCCACTTACCATTTAATTAAAAATCCAAGTCTAAAATATTAGACTGCCTTCAGTACTTTGAACACTCTAAGAAATGAACAAAACACACATAAAATGCTATGTCACTTACACAACTGAGTACTCGGCTCACTATAAAACTGTACCCAAATGCTACAGGATTCACATTTTCCTTCCTTACTCCACACTAGCCTCTTCTTCCAGGCATTCATTGGTCTTCCCAGGGTTTCGGAGCCTTCCCAGGGTTGCAGTGATATTTCCAGATCCCAGTGAGAAGAGATGAGACCTCAGACCCTGAGGGGATAAGGCTGAGGACGTAGGATCCAGGGGGGTCAATGGTTCTCGTGGAGCAGGACTCCCGGCTGCTCCTCCCGAGGCGACTGGAACCCAAGCCTCAGGTGTCAGTCAAGCTGCGTGTCCTGTCGGTGTGAAGCGTTAGCTTCCTGCAGCCACAGGATCTTTTGAGCTCAAGCTTTCCAGGAAGCTTTGCGGAGTTTTGCAGACTAGTGTCCACCTCCCAACATGAAGCATTCTCTAACTTCCGCTTGTTGCCGCCTCGTCTGTGACCTGGTCTGTTGGCATCATGAAAAACGTATCTTGTTAGCATCTTCTAAACAGGCCAACTCAAGGTCCCTTAGGAACTTAAGCCCCAAAGGAACTTAAGGCAAGTTCCTTTGTCTGTTGAACACTGCTCCTGAAATCCCTGGGTACCCAGCCCTAGGCCCAGTCTAAATTGTGTGTGTGTGTTTGCGTGTGTGTTTGTGTGTGGATGTGTATTTGTGTGTGTGTGTTTGTGAATGTGTGTGGATACGTGTGTGTGTGTATGGATGTGTGTGTGTGGGGTGGGGTGTGTGGTGTGAATGTGTGTGTGTGTAGATATGGCATCAGCTGCCTCCAGCTTCCTGCTTCCCTTCAGTGGGGAAGAGCAGCAGGTCCAGATCTCGGAGCTGGGGCATCCATTAGTGTTGTGATGTATGAAAGTGCTACTATATGGGCCACTTGCAATGCCAGAGCTCAGAAAGATTTTTGGCGATTTCACATATTAATTTTAATTTACTTTTTTAATAAGAAATACTCATGATAAAAGGTCGACCCTAACCATCTGATTCAGCTCCCATGGCAACCACACTTCCCTCCTCTTGGTCTCCTTTTGCACCAGAGGTTGTGAGTGTGCGTGGATGTTTCCCATCCCACGTATTGTGCTGCTGTCCCCCCATGCCCCACCTTTCTTTTAGGATGAGAGTTTTTGAGTATTTAGACCTTTCTTCCCTGTTCCTTCCCTCGAGAAGCTCCTGGTCCACAGGAGACAGAGCTGGGGCCATTTCCTCTTTGTAGAGCAGGGTGGCCAGCACCGTGGAGCTTGGTGGCCAGGGCACGAGACCTGCGTGTGAGTGTGCTGGGGGATGGGCATGGAGGGTGGTGGGGGTCGGGGTCATACATCCATGAGGACGGCTGAGTGAATTCGGCGAGCAAACCCCAAATCCCAGTGGCCCCAGCCACAGGTTCACTTCTTTCTCTCTTCCCGTGCCCACGGGGGATGTCGGGCACCCTGGGTCATCCCTCCAGAATCCAAGCCGACTGGACAACCATCAGCTGCAGTTGCAGGTCCTGGGGACAGAGGGCAGGATGTCCTGGAGGGTCCCACCCAGGCGAGGGGCACCCCTTCCACTCACCCCCCATTTGCTAGAACTAGTCACAGGGCCTCTCCTGAAGGCTGTGGGCCGAGGAATGCAGCTCGATCACAAGCCTGGAGTACCAGTGACAATCCTGAGGATGACACAGACCAAAGATGGCAAAGTAGAAATTTACTTATTTTATTTGTGGGCACATCCTTATTCTTGGTTCAGTTTTTAAAGAATGTGTTCTAAAGTGAGACTCCTAAACATTCCTATCATCTTCTCACACATCAGCTTTCATTATTGTTCTGTGTACTACACCTTAACTCAATTCTCAAATAAAGGTGTTAGTGAAAATCCTCCTGATATTTCAGAAAAAACAGAAAGGAGATTTATTTTTAAAGTTGGGCTATTCCATGGGAACAGAACTGCTTGTGTTTCCTCTGAGTGGTTCTCAGACAGAACTTGCGCATCCCTCTGGCTGAGGGTCCTGGGTTGCCCTTCCAGGCAGGGGAGAGGGTGGTCATGACCCGGGGGCAGGGAGGGAGTCCTGGCCCTGGGTCGGGGGCTAGGCTGGGGCTGTCACTCTTGGTCCCACACTGACCCTGATGGGGTAAGAACTGTCATTGTCATTTCACAGAGAAGAAACGAGGGCCCCAGAGGTGGCAGAGCTTCCCCAGGGTCGAGGATTTAAACTTTCAGGACGTCAAAGTTGGCCTTGGGGTGACTAGGATGCAACCCTGGACCCCTTTGTAATTGTGGTTCCTCCAGGGAAAAGAACTCTAGACCACGCATACCCAGCAAGCTCTCTTGGGGCACATCGGCTCACAGAATGTTCCAATCCATCATTGCTGGGGCCCCTGTGCCCGAACCTGAACAGAGCCTGTCAGGGCCAGCTCCAGAGCATCACTCATTAGCTCTCAGGGCTCTGGCTGGGCTAATGGAAAACGTACCTGAACATTTAGGAATTGCATTTGGCTGCTAGTAATAGAGAGCTGGAAAATACTGGCTTAAACAGGAAATGGTTTCTGGTCCATGAAGTAATGAGGAGACTGGAAGTTAGCAGCTGGGGCTGGCATGGAGGGCTGCCTCCCCACCTCTGTCCCAGGTCTTCCTGGCACCCCCAGGGGCCCTGCCCTCATGCTCTATAGAGCACCAAGGAGGCAGGAGCAGGCTCGAAGGGGCTCCCACGGAGTTGGCCATTTTACAGCGCTTCCCTGAAGCCCCACTCAGCCATCTCCATGTCATGCCTGGCCGAGTTCAGTCCCAGGGCCACCCCCCTATAAGGGAGGCTGGGAGATGATGCACTAACAAAAGCAGTCTGTTACTGAGGAGATGGGGTGCCGTGAGCAGTTTCTGTCACAGTGACTCTGCAAGTGCTATTATAACCGACTGCCCATCCCCATTTCCTTCCAGATGGCTCCATTCAGCCCAGGATGGGAAATACTGTCAGGCATTCAGGGATGCAGAGTTTGAGGCCCCAGGCCCACCCGTGCCAGAAGATGCAGCTCCTCCCAGGGCAGCAGCCTGCTGGCATCCGGAGGGGGTTCATTTTGCTGGGTTTCCAGAGTCTTGGGGTGTGATGGTTCTGCGTCACCAGGCCTCCTTTGGGGCTCAGCAAGTACTTTCTGCAGGAGGAGCCATAGGGAAAGCAGGACCCACTCTCAGACCCTGAGGTGCTTTGCGGGGAGGGGGAAGTCTGGTGCACCCCCAGGCAGGTCATTGCAGAGACTCTGCAGGCCCGAGCAGTCAGTGGCCCTGGAAGTGGGTGGTGGTCCAGCCAGTGACCAATCATCAGAAAGGCTGCTGCTTTCCCAGGTGCAGGGTGTGGGTGGGAGGAGGCTGGCTGCCGTCTGCTGGGGGCTGTGCGTGCTCTCAATGTTGGGGCTAGGGGCAGACCAGGGTCAGAGCCCACCGACCTTTGCTGACTGTCCCCAGCCCCTCCTGCCCGTGCCCCTCTTTGCATGTCCACCTTGGCCTGGGACTCTCTGCCTGCATCCCAGAGACAGCTAGGGTGGGTTCTGGTTGAGCCAGGCCACGTGGTCGGATGGATGTGACAGATTATTGTCCCTGTCCCTGGGACCTGATAGCCGCCAGGGGGGTCAGCTGCCCCCACGGAGGAGAGTGGTGGACAGAGGGGGACTTCCTGTTATTACCTCTGGACAGCAAGGCCAGGCCAAGGGCATCCTTCCTGGGGTCCGGGGGAGAAGTCCCTCCCAGCCTGGTTTACCTCTGTAAAGAGGCCTGTATACAATCTGAACAGGCAGAGAGGAAGATGAAAACAAAGGGCCCACTCCTCTGGGCCAGCCCAGGATTCTCTTCCCCAGCGGCAACTAGTGTCCACCAGAGCCCTGGGCATCCTTCAGGATATTTCCCCCGTGCACACCTATGTAGCTGTATGACATTTTTTACGTAAAAGTAACTCTATACACACCACACTGCAAGTTGCTTTCTAGAAAATCAATGCCTTTATTATACCTCAGAGAACCTTTCAGACCAGCACTGTCAGCACCGCCCCGGAGGGCTGCAGAGTGTGCCATTGTTGGAGGTACGGGCATTCTGACTTCCTTCTTGATAGAGGTCTAGGTTGTCTCCTCAATATATAACTGAGACCATTATATATTGGGGCCATTATAAGCGACGCTGCAATGACATTCTTGTTCTGTATCTTTGGGCATTTTCCAGATATGTCGGGGTCAAATACTTAGTGGGACTGCTAGATCAAAGTTTAAGTGCATCTGAAATTTTATGGATACAGTCAAAATGCCGTCTAAGGGGTGGGCCCAAGGTAGACTGCCTTCCTTTCAGTCCATCTTCTACTGAGCAGTCAAAGTGATTTTTAAAGACAACCATCTAACACCCCTGTTTAAAACTGCCAATAGCTTTGCCGGGGACCCATGCCTATAGTGAGGTGCCTAGCCAGCCCCTGAGCACCCCTTCTTCACAACACTCCAGCCACGCCAGACTTTCATTCACCCCTCCCACACAGCAGCTTATTTCCACCACAGGGCCTTTGCATATGTGGGTCCTTCCACCTAGTGCCCTCAGATCTCCACATGCCTCTGTCTCTCTTCACCATTCTCAAGTGGTACCTCTTCATGCCTTGCCCAGCCTCAGCTAAATGTAGCAGCCCCCTCGGTCATTAGCTCCTGACTTCCCGACTTTATGGTCTTTATGGTCTCCTAGCTCCATCATCTCATTTGTGTGTTCGTTGTCATCTCCATCCACTAGAAGTGAGCTCCTAAAAGCAGAGATTCTTGTCTGTTAGATTATCACTGTGTCCCAGGGACAGTGCCTGACACTTAGTAGGTGTTAAGTAAGTAATTGCTGACTATTTAACATTTGCCAACACGAGCGTAGTAAATGGCAGTTGATTGCTGTTTTGTGACTATCTCCTCACTGCTGGCTGAGGTTGAGTGTTGATGGTTATGGGCCTGTCTTTGCGGTTCAGTTGCTCACTCGTGTCCGCTGTTTTCCTAGTGGGTTTTCTCTTTTTTACTGAGATGTAAAAACTCTTTGGATACAAGATAAATGAGCTATTTGTCTCTCATTTGCCACAAATATTTTTTCCCAGTTGACTGTTCATCTTTTGACTTTGTGACAGTTTCTCCACGTAAGTTTCTAATTTTTATGTAGTCAAGTTCATTAACCATTTCCTGTCTGGTTTCTAACTTTTGGGAAGACGTTCCCCAAGCTGGCTCTGGGAGGCCATGGGCTGAATGTGGGCCTCTCCCCCAGCAGCTTGGGCCTGGGGCCGGGCTTTGCTCAGGGACAGGAGGAGGTGAGGTCAGAAAGGCAGGTGGGGACCGGATCGTGGCAGCCTTGAGTGTGGGCAGAGCAGCCTGGCTGCAGGTGACGGAGAGCGCAGGTGTGGGGTTTGGGAGGGACAGGATCCAGTTGGCATTTGGGGGGTTAACTGGGCAGCTGAGGGGTGCTGGGATGAGAAGAGGGGCAGAGCACTGCTGAGGGAGCAGGGTGGGGACTGTGGTGAAGTGGGCAGGAGGCATAGACCCTCGGCCCCCTGGAAGTCGGTGCCCAGGCTAGTAAAAGGAAGCGGGGGGCCTGACAAAGCGGCCATCTCTGCCCACGGGAACTGCTGTGGGCAGCCTGCACGGGAGCAGCTGTGGGCCAGGGAGGGGCAGCCATCACCCTGGGCCATGGTGGGCCTGGGTGGGATGGAGCCTGTGCGGTAATTACAAGCACTTTACAGACGGAAGCCATGACTCCATTCTTGAGAGACTCTGTTTATTTTCAGATAAAAGGAATCATATTTGCCCGCATACCCCAGCAAATCTTAAGTTGGATTTTTATAATTTAATTTTAGAAAAAGGTCAACAACTTGAACTGGAGTATGATCTCACATTCAAACCCCTGTTCTGGGTCAAATGGTGACTCTTGTAACGAGGTGGATACGTGTGTGTGTGTGTGTGTGTGCGTGTAACTTATAGAAATTTGTGTCGTGGGACCTATAAACCCCCCTTAACAGTTTCCTTTTTATCTCTGCTCTACATGTGTGTAGTAAATGTCTAGCAAATACATAATTTGGTATAAGCCCCATACGATGTGATTTCACAACCAGAGGCCTGACCACTGAGATACTCTTAATTTGTTAAAATGATAAAAAAGATTATTATGTGCAAACAAACAGGGCTTGTGCTCCAGCTGCGTCTGAGTTTATTTTACAAAGCTATAAACACAAGGCCCCTTCTCCGGTCCTGCCGACTCGGATTCTCCTTCCTTTTGTCGGCAGGAGGACGTGAAGGCTGAGCTGGAGTTCTCGGCACTGAGCTAGCCTTGGCTTTCGGCTGTGTCACTTAAAGGAACCCATTCATCCCCAGATTGGGCAGTGCTCCTTGCCGAGGGTCCTTCTGAGAGTTTCTCACACAGACTTTCCTAAGTGGGAGACATCTGATCTCAGCTTGCCCAAGCGGAGCCCTGGGCCCCGGGGACTCAGGATCTTGTGAAATGTGCTGAGAGCCTGGGGGCCGAGGGGAGAAGGGGCAGGGGTCACGGCCCTCCTCTCACCCTGCCCCGAACTGCTCCCCAACTGAGAGCCTTGAGTGTAATTCCATCCCAGACCTGGGGAGGAAAATGGGCAGACCCTTTATACTGGGAAGGCCAGCCTCCCCTTTGTGTGACCCAGTCCCGAATGGGGTCCCCCCTACTCTTGGAAGTGGATGGAGGAGGCAGAGGGAGTTTCTGCCGACCAGACCCCATCGTCTTCCCTTGAGGTGTAAAACCAGCAGTGGGGGAATGGGGGTCTCCAGGTAACTGTCCTGGAGAAGCAGAGAACCCCCGAACCACCACCAGGGTGGTCACTTCTCAGCATTTCTTAGCAGCACGTGGTTGATGGGAGAATCTGGTCCATCTTCTGGGTCCTCAGAGGGCTGCGCTGCAGGCGGAGGGGTCAGGCCACTGGCCCGGCTGGGCCAACTCCGAGCCACTGTCATTCCACAGGAATTACCTTCTCTTCCGCATGCAAGCCTCCAGTCGGCCCAGCTCCTCGTAGGACTGGTAGAAAACATCAAACTCCCTGGTGCCCCAGCCCCGCCAGACAGCCAGGCACCACTCCATGTTTTCATTCTCAAAGCCGCACACAACTGTGTCCTTTGCCACCACGGCCGCATCCATGAGCACCCTGCAGAGAGGAGGGGTCTGAGAAAACTCACAGGGGTCCCTACTCTGTCGGGGCCGGGACCCTTGCCCCGCACCTTCTCAGGAGCCTCGCTAAGGGAGGCGTTGTGCAGCCCAGGCTGGTACCACCAACGTGCTCTAATGCCCTGCGTCTCCCTGCTGGTCCAGCCTATGGGCAGAGGCCTTCTAAGGTCTGAAGGGCCAAGGCATTCACGGGGATTGTGTGTAAGGGACTGACTCCTCGGAAGGCCACTGATGCAATCTGAGCAGGTCACCTCTGTAACTGGACGCAAACCCCTAAGTGTCCAGAAAATACCATCGACTCTGATTCCTGCTCATCAATGGCCCTGATGGATGGTGAGCTTTAGCTCACTGCCCCCATCATCAGCTCGGGTGCAATTCTTCCCTCATTCTAGGTTTCCACACGCTTAGGAAAAACAGGGTAATAGATCAGGCAGGAAACCTGTGCCAACAAGTCCTAACTATAAGTGCTTTTCTTGAGGCTGTGGGTTGTCTTGCATGATCTGTGCATGTCCACAAGCTTCTCAGGGCCTCCACCAGGTTGTGCAGCCTACTCCCTGCCTGCACCCCCTCCCTTGGTACCTGGCACCAAGGCCAGCACGTAAACCAGGATGTCTGGGGCCTCTGCCTCCCCGGGGCCTTGCAGGGCCTTGCGCATGGCGGGCACTCAGGAATCAACACTGGAGACACGTCTCAAAAAGCTGGTGGGCTCAGGCTACGACCCTCTTTTCTGGCCACCTGGGCTGCTCTCTCCCTACAGTGAGTATGCCTGGCTCTTGGTAAACCTGCCTTTGGGGGCTGAATAGGAAAAACAACACCAGGAAAAAATTCAGGGACTCTAACGGTGGGCGCTCTGAAGTCAACGGGCCTGGGGCCTATAGACCCATCTGCTCTCCCAGAAGCATGACCTTCACTCTGGGAACTATTTCAGCCCAAGGCTGCCACCCACAAACTCAGCCAGGGCTCAGCAGCAAACTCAGAGCTTGTTTCTAGAATCAGTGGCAGGGCAAGGGTCATGGGCCCCAGCGACTCGGGCAAGGGGAACTGCTGTAGATGTTTCCTCTGTCATTTTCCTGCTCTAGGGGAAACAGGCTGAATGGGATTTCTCCATAAGGGAGACTTACCATATGGGGCTGGGCAGACAAAGTGAGGGGTGCAGACATTGCCAGCTGCCAGAGGATTCTGGGAACACCACCCAACACCAGCCTCCCATCTCCACAGCCATTCAGACCATGTCCAGGAAGGCTGTCCTGCCCAGAATGACCCTCACAGTGGAATCTGGCCTGCCTCCCGGTAGGAGACCCCAGCAGATGGGTACGAAGGCATGGCTGAGCCAAGGCTGGGGCACGGCGAGGGGTAGATATGCTAGCCCATGTGGCCCCACTCAGTGCTGTCTGGGCAGGTGGGGCACCTCAGGAAGGGCTCTCCTGCTCGGCAAGAAGGACAGTGAATCACCTCACTCCCTATTTCAATTGCACCTGAACTCTGGTTGTGGAGACATACTCCAGGCAGGGCGCTTGGTCCGTAGGCATGCTGGGTACGCCAGAAACAGGCAGCCGTAACCAGGGGCTGAAGCGTGGTTCAGCTGGTATTTGCTGAGCCCCTGGGAGCTGCCTGGAGGATCCCATCTTGCTCCTTCTCTGCCTTATGGCCACTTTGGTGGATGAAACGTTTATTTGTGGAGGACAGACGGGTGGGAGGCCATTGTGCAGGGATGTGGCAATGGGACCTAGATTCCCCACCAGCCATGCCCCAGGTCCTAAGGGAGTTGCCCTCTGTCTTACCCATGCGGAGTCAGCTCGCGGGCTTTTAAGACGGCAATGACTCGTCCCCTCTGGCTGCCTGCATCCTTCTCCAGGCCAATGACGATAACATCTCCACCGCGCCTAAGAAACCAAAACCAAGAAGGGGAAGCGTCTTGTCCAGGGCTGTGCTCCCCTGGGGAAATGGAACCAGTGTGCAGAAAGGCTCAGCACAAACGCGCAGTTTCTGTGAATGGATTGAGTTTCCAGAGGGCCCCGAAGCCGGGCGGAGAGGCCCTCTCCAAGGAGGAAACTTGACTGATCAAGGTTGACCTCGGCTCTCCTCTGTGCTGCCCTAGCTCTCTGGTGGGAAGATGAGCTTTAGTGCAGCCCTTCTAGATTTGCTAAAGAGAGCCCTCCAGATCCCAGAGTAGAGGAAACAGCTCCCGATGGATGGATCTCGACAGTGGCTGAAAACTCCGTTCGCCCTGCCCTCAAGGTAGGACCAGTGGCAGCACAGGAGTGCACCCCCTGCCGGGAAACCTACCTGGGGACCCAGATGACATCTTTCACGGCAAGGACCTTCACAGCCTGCAGGTGCTGGCTGAAGGCCTCCCCATCCACAGGGGTCAGGTCGTGCTCAGACCTGTCGGAACCCCCGGTGGGCCCGTGCAGCCGCTCAGAGTCCTCGTAGTCGGTGGAGAAAGGCATGCTGGAGGAGCTTGCTGGGGAGCAGGGCAGGCTTGAGGAGGACATGGGGACCCGGTGGGGTGGGGACGAGGAGTAGGAGGACATGGAGCAGTAGTCAGTCAGCGAGTCCTGGTGGGTCAGGATCTGTGTGCCCAGCTCCTCGCTGTACATGATGCTCACGTCCGCGATGAAGTCCCCCTCTGGCTCCTTCAGGCTGGCCACGTGGCTGTCTGGGGACTCTGGGCCCAATGGGCGCACAGGAAACATGTCCCTGAGGGGACTGGGGTCCCCGCAGAAGTACCGGGCACACAGCTGGTAGGTGGCTGAATGGTACATCACCAAGGAGTTGGCCTTGTCGTCCAGGCACCAGACCACCTCCTCCCCCGTGCACTCAGAGCTGCACACGACTGACGTGACCACTGAAGGGGCCGAGTAGGGTTCCAGCCGCCTGCTGATCTCCAGGGCCGCACAGTTGATGATCAGCAGGCCTGGCCCATTGCTGTACCAGACCTCGGATCCACTGTTGACCACCTCCATGGCCTTCACGGGGTAGGGGTTCTGCCGTGCATCTTCGTCTGGGATGCTGAACTTGGACCTGTTGGCTGTGTGTGAGCACAGGTAGGAACAGCTGTCATCTGGGATACCCCGCACCACTGGAAACACTGCCACAAGCCCGTCAGCCAGACCCGCCAGCACCAGGTAGGAATTCTGCTGGGAGAAGACAGGCACAGGTGATGCTCTTTCGTCTCATGCATTATAGGAGAAAAACAGAGTGGGTGCAAGACTCATCTTCTGCACATATCCCAGGTGGGCATATGCTGTCTACCAGTATACCCCGGAGGAGTAAGGCTCCTAAAAAGGCAGGGGCTGCCAGTGGGAGCTTCTGGGCATGCTCCCAGAGGAGGTGCAACTCAGGCCCAGAGGAACCACACCCACCCTCCCTGCTGGGAGCAGGAGAGGATCGTGCCTTCAAAGAGCACGGCCACAGCACCAGCACCCAGCGAGAGGTGTGTGTCGCCTACACTGCATGGCCCTGCCTCTGCTCAGGCTGGGTTTACTCAGGCTGGCTACTTGCAATGCAAACGCAGTGAGCTGCCTTCTTCTGGAGGTCAGGTGTGGTTCCCTCCCCTCCGTGAACTCTGTCTGTTAAGGCAACAGCAGTTGGGGGCACCCTGTGGGTCTACTCCCTGCTTCCTGCCTGCTGCCCTGACAAGGTGGGTGCTCCATGAGAGCAAGTGTGGGTCTGGCCTGGCTCAGGGAAGGGCTGAGTCTCATTCATCTCTGTGTCCTCACTGGGTTTTCTGCTCGAGGAGACATATGCCTGCTGAACTAATTCTTGAAGAAATTTTGCTTCCAACTCCACCCTCTGGTGGAGGCACTTCTTGGCTGCTGTGCCTACACTCCCAGCTTATCATGTCTACTCTGAAATGCCTGTGGTCCAGCTGACGTTGACGGGGTCCTTGGGGTGCCCTGGACCCCTGCAATGAAGTCTGAGCACTTCTGCAGCCACCAGAGGTCATGGGGCCGAGACCCAAGTTGCAGGGACCGGGCTGAATGCTGGGCCCCATCTGAGCAGGTGCGCAGAGCTGGGAACAGAGTGCAGCTTGTGGCCTAGATGCCAGGTGGGCCTAGGGTGGGGGCAGCACGGGTTCAGGAGAACAAAGCCAGAGCCGGGACAGAGCGGGGGTCCAGGCCTCGTGCCAGTAAGCCCCCTTGTTGGGAGCCAGAGGGTCTCGGGACGTTGGGCTGGCCAGGTTAACAAGCAACCCAGCGTCTAGCTCCACAGCAAGGTCAATCAGCCCTAAGAATGTTTATCGAAATCTGTCTTCAGGATTTTAGGAAAGAAAGCAGCCAAAGCAAACAGGAGCAACATCTCTATCTGGAGTCCAGGCCCCATGCCCCAGCTGGGGCGGTGGGGAGCCCCACATACCGGCTGTGTGTGGACGTGCACGTGCAAGAACGCAGGGACCTGCCATCCGTGGCCGCGGGGCAGCAGGGCCTCCGAGGGGCAGGCACCCTGGCAGGGCGGCTCCGCACAGAGCCGGCTTTATTCCCTCTGGTCGTGCAGGCGATGGTGCCCTGGCTCAGGGGCTCTGGCCAGCGGTGGGCTTAAATAACGCTTTGTGTTGTGTTCTCCTGTGCTCTGGTGCAGACCGGGTACCCAGCTGCCCAGCCTTGTCCATGGGGCCACAGTCATAAATGACTCTAAGGTTGATCTCATTTTTTTTTTTAAAGAAATGGAAGTGGAGAAGGTTGCAGAGAAGAGTGCATATATTTTGGGACTGTCAGTAAGTAGTAATAATGCTCATATGTACCCAAGTGCCCCGGCAGAGCTTCGGGGAGGTTATGCCCAGAGATTTTTCTGCCAATCTTATGCCCATTTTGCAGATGGGAAAATGGGAATTGGATGATGGCAGCTAACATGTTTTAACCAAGCAACACCAAAACCGACCCCTGAGTGTTGACTGTGAGTGGGGTGCACGCCTGCTGCACCAACAGGCGCCCCGGGGCGGACCAAGGGCAGGGCCCGGAGTCCGGAGGCCACTGAAGCCAGGGAATGCCACTGGGGGGCTGGGCAAGGGTGGGGGCAGCTTCTCAGAGCAGGGGTCATCGGACCTGGAGAACTGAATAGGAGGCAGCCTAGAAGAGGCGTATGTGGGGGTGCTGCTCCTGGAGGCAAGGGCCCCTCAGAGTGCGGTGCTGCATGGGCCTGGGTCTGACTCCGAGGGGTGGCGGAGCCACCCAGGGCCGGGGCGGGGTGAGCACACTTGGGATTCATCTGAGAAAGGCAGGGCCTGGAAGGTTGACAAGATGAGTCTCTGGAGCCATAGTAGACAAAGAGGGACAGAGGTCTGGGACTGACGGCGACACTCCAGAGGCAGAGGCGGGGAGGAGAGCTGGCTGCCCTGCAGGGACGGGGCAGGGCCTGCCAGAGCCTGGTGACTGAGTGGCCATGGGGAGGCACTGGCCCGCGCGCTTCCCAAGCCACTGCCATCAGAAGGGGAAGGGCACACACAGGCAACTGCTCCTTTATACCATTTGTATCAGAAAAACATTTCACCAGAATCTGGGGAGGTGGCATTTGCATGTGGAATGCAAGCTTTCCACTTAGCCTGAGGTTTTACTGGTCACAGAAGTTCTCACAAACCCAAAGGGCACTAAGGATGGCCCAGGTTTCCTGTCTCTCTAAGGCTGACTGTGACCTGGGCTTGGTGGTCCCAAGAGGGCATGGCTTTGTTCCCCCCCTCCTCTTATCCACCCCCCCCCCCCCCGCCCCCAGCCGGGGGAGGAGACCCATCCCAAGGAAGGGAAGGGAAGGGAGGGATAACCCGATACCTGTGCGCGCGCCTTCCCCCTTACCTCACCTTTTTTATAACAGGCACTGCCAAGAAGCAGGTGACGATAGCTGGAGTGTCCAAAGCCCGCTGGGGCGTGTTTAAGGGACACATGCCCTTGAGGCTGTAGATGTAGATCTTCTGGTCCTGCAGAGGCAGACGAGCCAACGTGAGACCCAGGTTGCAACGCGCCTGCCATTTCCTACGGCGGGGCACTTGGTCTTGGGAATCCCTCTGTGTCTCAGAAAGTAACACGTATTGAGACTTTCTGGTTGGTTGTTTTCATATATCTGTTCTTTGCAGAAATTTTGAAAACTATAGAATAGTCTAAAGAATAAAAATAAAATCGCCCCCAGTCCATTACCCAGAGAAAACCACGACTGTGATTTGGGGCCCAGACTCAGCGTCCTGTGGGTACCTGTGTGTGTGCACATTCCCGACAAGAGGGGGGCCACACTGCCATGCTGTTTCCACCTTTCCTGTTTGCGTGATGACGCACTGCAGGCACAGGCCCCGTCCTCCCGTGGCCACGAGGGAAGGACGGAGGAGCACTGCTCCGCCATCTGCCCCTCAGGTGCACCAGAACTCAGCTCATCTGCGGTCAGACGTTCAGTCTGCTTCCAAGTTTTCATGACTATGATTACACTGGGATGAGCATTCTTACAGACATGTCTGTCTGTCTGTCTGTCTGTGTGTCTTGGTTATTTCCTTAGAACAAATTCTTAAACCTGAAATTACTGAGAGCTTACGTGGTATGCATATTTTTGAGTTTCTGATACATATTTGAACCATATTTCCCAACTGCCATCTGGAAAGTTTGCATCAATTTATGACAACCTCCCCTCCTGCCCCCAGTAGTTTCAGAGCATTTGTTTTCGAGCATTCCTCTCTGTTTCTCAGGAGACAGCTCCTGTGCTTTCTGCTGACTTTTTTCTTTTTAAAGATTGGCACCCGAGCTAACAACTGTTGCCAATCTTCTTTTTTTTTTTTTTCCTTTTTCTCCCCAAATCCCCCCAGTACATAATTACATATTTTTTAGTTGTGGGTCCTTCCAGCTGTGGGATGTGGGACGCCGCCTCAACACGGCCTGATGAGTGGTGCCATGTCCACGCCCAGGCTCTGAACCGGTGAAACCCTGGGCTGCCGAAGTGGAGCGCATGACCCTAACCACTCAGGCACAGGGCCAGCCCCACTCTGACGACTTTCTTGACATGAAGGCAAAGGGTCTCTGAGCTGAGAGGATTTGCTGTGTAGACCTGGCAGTATTATAAGAAACCCAGTCTCTTTACCACCCCACTGGGGTTCTCTTACTGCTGGGATTCTGTGCTTGATACTTATCTTGGCCACATCCCAGTCGCCAGCCAGGGACAAGGCAGGTTCTGTCACCCCTGGTGAGACGTTGCTGGCATTGCTCTGGGGGTCTCACAGGTGTGAGCTGGGGTTACTTGAAATTCAAATGTACCTGCGTGTCCTGTATTTTCATTTGCTAAATCTGGCCCCCTAGGGCCATCCTGCACCCAGTGTTGCCCGCCTTGATGAGAGCCCTGCACAGTGGGTGGTTACCTCAGTGGCTGTCCACAGAGAGCTCTGGACCTTGAGCTGGCAGCTCAGCTTCATTCCTGGACAGTTCATCCGCTGCACTTCCAGGAGGCCCTTCTCTGTGTTCACCACTGTGTAGTTCCTACAACCGGTGACAATTGTTCGGTCAGCTCACGGTGGCCAGGGGCCGCCTCCCTCACCCGGGCCTGGCCTGCAGCCACCTTGGAGGAGGACTTCAGCTGCGGGCTACGTCCACGCCCTCGAGTCCAGGGTCAACTTTTGCCATGTTCTGAGAGGCCCACGGCCTGTTCATGGTCTGAGGCAGAGCCGGGTTCTGCCTGCCCAGTAATGCTTGAACATTTGGGCAGAGAAAGGCCATTCCCAATGGGAAGAAAGATTCTCCTCTTTCTGCAACCTTTGAGGGCTCGAAGAGTTGCCCGCAGCGTGAAGAAGGGACACCAGGAGTCTGCAGCTTCAACAAGGCCACTCTTTACCCTCCTACCGGCTATATCTGCCCCACCCCAGTAACATAGGAGCCCTCCATAGCACGGTAGACCAAGTCAAGACTAAAGACAAGATGGGTGAATTTCAGAGTAGACTGGGGGCCTCAAAACAGGCCCCCAACACGAGTGCTCTGAGAACTAACAAGCTGCTGTTTGATGAGAGCGGCAGCTCACGCCAGCCTCAAGTGGGCCTCAGTGCTACACTGCAGTCGCCCTTGACTCCTGCCTCGATGCCCATGGCGCACCTTCTCTTTTCTCCTTGAGCATCCAAAACCTCTCCCCATGTTCTCAACCTTCCTGCCACTTCACTGAGAAAAAGAGATGCAACCAGAAGGAAAGGCCCACAAATATCTTACTCAGGGCAGCCCTCCTGCTTGGCCCTGGGTCCCCTGCCCCTCTCACTACTCAGCAACTCCACTCCACGAACTGCCTTCTCTCCCCGACCCCCAGCACCACTGACCACTCTACCATCAAGCTGGGAACAGCTCCCACCTTAAACCAAGACCCCCCCCTTCACCCCCACCTACCATGTCCCCGGTAGACCCCAGTTTTTCCTTGCTTCTCTTAACCACAAACCCATGCCCGCATGTGTCTATGTACAGACTCAGCGCTCGCTCTTGTGCGGACTCCATCAGGCTTTCAACTTGCCCTCCACTAACGGTCTCTCACCATGGTCATCCCTGACTGCTCCTCAATTCCACAGTCGCCCCCCCACGCCGGTCCCAGCAGGGCGTGGCAAGCCTCAGGATGTTACCTGGACTCCTCCTTCCCATCCCAGAACACCACTGTATACTCCTGGCTCTGGGATGAGAAGAAGGCTGTCTGCTTCCCGCAGGGCAGCTGGTACATGAAGGTTGCAAAGGTCGGGTCCTTCATCTGGCTCACTATCGACAAGGCCAGTGGTCGCTGAGGAAGAGAGGCCACCAGGGCCATGAGCAAAGGTCACTACAGCCAGATTGATGCCCATTCTGCCCATAAAACCAATGGTCTTGAACCAGGAGGAAGGAGTGGAATCTGCTCATTCAGGATCCAATGAAAATAGGGGCAAAAACAAATTCAGATGCTGGAACAAGCCCTTCCAGGTGTCTGCGGACTGTCATCGTCATCGATGGCAACTCAAAGTCAGGTGGTCAGGTTAGCCTAAACTCTGATATTCCAGACCCCTGCCCAGGGACACACAGTCTTGTCAAGAATTCTCCTCAGACCTCATTTACTCTCAATAATTTAAACTAGCACTTCCAATTTGACAAATGAGTTTTAACCTCGGAGCCAATAGCCTCTTCTGAAAACAATTAGCTTTAAAACGACAGCATTACATTAAAAAGAGATCCTCACACTCTCTCTGCTCCTACATGGGGAGTGAATTGCTCTCAAGGGGTTGGTAGGCTTTGTTTGCATGACGTAACACAAAAGTTGGGGAAGAAAAGAAAGTTCATTTCTCCTGAGAGTGACACACACATAAAGAAAAGGAACTGGATGTATTAGGAGCAGTAAATATCTCTTTCCAGGGGAGGCGAGCAGCGAAGGCCTGCCCCATTTGTTCTAGATCCTGAGGGAAGGGTGGGCAGGCAGCCATATATGTGCACTCTGGAGACCCACAGCCTCAGCCACAGGGGTGGGAGGTGCCAGGCCCCTGCTCTGTGCCCCCAGCTACCTTCTCAGGCTTCGTGTCCCAGCACTCCATCATGAGAGCTTGGAGCCGATGGAACTGCACCTCCTCCGGCTGCCCCAGGATTGGGCGGATGCCCTTGGACAGCTTCTTGGCAATCTGCAGCTGGTGGTGGCCCAGCGCGGGCCGCTGTCCTGACAGCAACTCATAGAGCACCATTCCATAGGAGAACATGTCTACCTGGGCAGAGAGGCAAGCGAAGTCAGCTCCCCTGCCTGGTCCCAACAGCTTTCACAAGCTGGCCCTGAGATGGAGGGAGCAGGGAGACACGATGAGATAAGGAACACATGGCCCTGCCCAAAGGGAGACAATCGTCAATCATCCACTGATCCATCTGTGTTTCTCCACCTGTCCAAACATCTGACTAGCCATCTCACCATCCATCATTCTGCCCCTTTATCCATCCCTCTTCCAATCCTCTCCTTCCTTCTTTCTATCCATCCATCTACCTGATCACTCATCCTTCTGCACATTTATCTATCTATCCTCCTGTCCACCCATCCATCCATCTCACCGCCTGTCCTTCTGCCCATTTACCCACCCATCCTCCCATCCTCCCGTCGACACACACTGAGAACTTGCTAACTGTCAGGCACTGGTTAAGTGCTCCAAGGATGTGCTGGTGCTTACTCTTGAGTATCAAGACAAGGCAGAAAAACACAGACCCCAGCCTAATGTGCTTGGTACTAGAAAAGCAGTGTAAGCAAATCCTAAGGGGGGGAATGTCTCCTAGATCAGAACATGTTGACTCCTCCAATTTTAATGTCATAAAAGGCCCGGCAAGGAGAAAGTTACACAGGCCTCCATAAGGTCAAGAACTAACATTTTAGGAGGAGAATGGCTGAGATGGACAGAGAATTTTCAATGTGAAGTCTCCTGTTATAATCTTAGTTCCAAAGTGCCTTGTCTCCATCATCTGCTACTAAGAAGTTCTTATTTTTGTCACTCTGCTTTGCCTTTTCTATCTTGGTTAATAGTCACAGGTGCCAAGTTAACCCACACATGCTTACGTCATTCTTGAAGCAATTAGTCAATGACCCATCTGCAAATCACCAAATAATGAGAAATTATAGACCAGGGAGTTTCAGTGCTGGGTGACTAATTAACCAGGGCTGGTACTGGATGCAACATGAGCATTGTAAGAGAGTTTTAAGTTGTCCGTGTGCCTGCATCTACCAAGCAGCTACCAGACAGGAAGGTAAACATTTTGCCATCATCTCAGCCAAGGCCGGCCATGTGGCTGCCTGGGAGGCCATCTCGTCCTGCCAGGATTCACTCTCTTCTCTGAGCTTTGGTGATGTGGTCTCTGCCATTCAATTCAGCTAATGCCTTGTGATCAGTACCTATGGACCAGGAGCCTTTACCATCCTGATTCTTTCTGCTCCTCATGAGCCCCTGTGAGGCTGGTCCTTTGTTGCCATTTTGCACCTCTAAATGGCAGAGTTGGGACTCAAATCCGGACCCATTTCTGTCTTGGGCTCTTTGTCCACTGTGTACAGCCTTTACCATGTCTCTGAATCGAGGTTTGAGAATTCTGAGGCTAAGGCACTGTTCCTGAAGCTAAGGAGACAACAACCTTGACTTTACTAGGTGGACAAAGGCCTCTGTGCCCTTGTGGTTCAAGCCAGAGCCCCCTGGTTGAGCACGGGAGAGGGAGAGAAGTGTGCCTGGGGGGACTGGGAGCTCAGAAGCTGCAGGCACCACCAGGACTGCCTGGCTGGCCTCACATGGGGCCTGTGCTCCTGCATTGTGGGGCTGGGCGGACCAGGGGACGGCAGTGGGCTGGGTGGGTACCTTCTCATCATACACTATGCGAGGCCTGATCTCTGGGGCCTGGTAGCCAGGAGTGCCCTCCACGCCGAGGGCACCCTCGTGAAATGACTGCCGTGAGATCCCGTAGTCCGACAGCTTGATGTTGATGTGTTCCTTGACGTCGAGAGACCAGACCAGAATGTTGTCAGACTTCAGGTCACAGAAGATGATGTTTTTCTTGTGCAGGTAGGCCAGGCCGGAGGCAATCTGGTAGGCTATTTTTTGGGTGAGCATGTGTCCCAGGGGCATAAAGGAAGAATCTTTGCAAAGAAAAAATATCAAACTATCATTGTAATAGCTGTCTTCTTTTCTTACCTTCTGTCTCCCCAAATACTTTATATTCTATTGACGTGTTCTCGTCATTCTCCACGCTAGATGTCAGAAGAGACAGAGAATGAGCTTCTTAAGTAGAATATTATTTAGGATAGATGTGCTTGTCGTTACCGCTTCATGCACGGTATCTCATGACTGGAATTGTTGGTATGATTGATTTTGATTGTTCAAAATCAACCAATTGATATAAAATCTGGAGTTCATCTCGGAGCAAGTTGCTCTATTGTCAAGGGGTGAGCTGTAGGTATAAGAGCTTCATTAAAAAAAAATTCTCTTTCATTGAGGGAGAAATGATTGATTTTAACTGTATTTCTTATTCCTGAGTCAAAAGACAGTGAGCTCTCTCCCTCTGTCGGCTCTTTGGAATTTAGTTACCCATTTCTCAAGGTAAACTATTTCAAAAGTTCATTAAAAACTAAGATAGGATGAAACTGACCCCACGGTCTCAGAGTTTTAACAGCGGTGGCCCTGTGTGGCGCATTATACACAGTTAAAGGAGGGATTTACGCGGCTGGTGGGCTCTCGGGCGCCAGGCCGGGCTGCGTGGGACCTCTCGGGGGCCTCATCTGATGCTCTTGCCTGCCCTCCCGGGGGGTATGACTCTCCTCCTTTCACAGGCCAGTAAATTAAACAACTTCCTGCATTATGGGAGAGAACCAGATCTGGGGACACGGCTCTATCTGCCTCCATACCGTGAGCTCCTCCAGCCTTGCCAACGCTACCACACAGGGTTGACACCTGGTGAAGAGCCTTTCTTCACCCACAGAGAGTTGGCCACGTGAGCCCAGACAGCTGGGCCAGGCCAGAGGGAGCCCCCACGCCCACCCATGGCTTCCCTGGGACCTGTGCTACCCGCTTCAGGCTCTTGGGTCTTCCAGGGGCTCGATCGGGCCAAGCTGGGCCCCAGGCAACGCCCTGCGGAGCGTTCTTAGCATGGCTGGTACCTTTGGCATTCTCCGACAGCACGGTGTTGAGGCTGCCCAGCGGGGCGAGCTCCAGGGCAAAGCAGAGCGGGTGGATGCTGATGCCGATGAGCGACACGATGCAGGGGTGCTGCAGGGCGTGCAGCATGCTGGCCTCCTGCCGGAACTCCGAGAAGTTCTTCATGGCGTCCGTGGCCCGCAGGTGCCTCAGCATGGTGTCTGCAGGGGAGAGCACGGCTGTCAGCGCTGCCTGGGAGGGCGGGGGACGTGGAGCACCGGCTGCCCCGCTGAGCCCTGCACTACCCGCCCAGGGAGCCCTCTGGGCCACTCAGGGTGGGAGCCCCTGCCACGCTCGGAGCTGCCTCACAGGCACTCGAGGGGCTGGATGGGGCCAGGATTTACAGTCTAAGGCTCCAGTATTGTCACCCAGATTTTGGCCCCAAATGGTGGCATTCTTCAGACATTCTAGGCTGATTGCTCTTCCTTGGGTGCAAACTTGTCACACTCAGCAGTTCCTGCTCCCTCCATGGAGGACTGCGCATGTCCCCACCCTCGTCACCCAGACCCTGCTCTCATAGCCTCGCCCCAGCCCACTGCCGGCCCTGTGAGGCTCACAGTGGCATCTTATT
This sequence comes from Equus asinus, assembly GCF_041296235.1. Taxonomy (NCBI): domain Eukaryota; kingdom Metazoa; phylum Chordata; class Mammalia; order Perissodactyla; family Equidae; genus Equus; species Equus asinus. The sequence continues at coordinate 112,875,644 of NC_091791.1, read as the reverse complement.
CCAATCCTGCATCCCCAGAGTGTCGCCCAGAGCCTGGTTCAGACGACATGTCGGGAATGTGACCAGGCCCCGACCACTCACTCGCAAGGATGCTGAAGGCTGGTCGCTGCTGCTCACCTTCCTCCCCGCCAAGGAGCAGGGACCACCGAAGGCAGAAAGGCCCACCAACCTCTCGTCAGCCAGAGAGAACACTGTGGGGCAGCCTTGGGCCTGTGATGCATCATTTCAGGCCAGAGGAGAGAGACTATGGGCAGAGGGGGGCCATTTCTAGTCTGCACTGTATCCTTCTCCCAATGCCCTCGAAATGTCTGCCTGAGTCTTCCTGAGGGGCCTCTCCTGCCAAGTGGAGGGGCAGGATGCCACCCACCATGCTGTGTCCGGCCCTGAGGCCATGGAGCAGGGTCCACCAGGCCCTGCTGATCCTCTTGTGTCCTGATCTGTCCCTCCCCTATGTTCAGATTTTAAAATTGGGGATCATTGGACATGGAGGTTGAAACAGTATGAAAAAAACCTTGGCAATTAAGATGCATTGATTGTGCCAGATCTGTGCTGGCCAAATTTGGGTTTTTTAAATTTTGTTTTGTTTTCTGAGGAAGATTCGTCCTGAGCTAATATCTGTGCCAATCTTCCTCTACTTTATATGTGGGTTGCTGCCACAGCATGGCTGACGAGTGGTGGAGGTCCACGCCTGGGAAATGAACCCATGAACCCTGGGCTGCCAAAGCGGAGCACACTGAACTTAACCAATATGCCACAGGGCTGGCCCACCAAATTTGTTTCTTAAGTGTAAAGGTTTTGTTTTCACATTGGGTCTTTAACCCATTAAGAATTTATTTTTGGGGACTAGCCCAGTGGCATAGTGGTTAGGTTCATGTGCTCTGCTTCAGTGGCCTGGGGTCTGCAGGTTTGGATCCTGGGTGAGGACCTATACATCACTCATCAAGCCATGCTGAGGCAGCATCTCACATATGAAATGGAGGAAGATGGGCACAGATGTTAGCCAAGGGCTAATCTTCTTCAGCAAAAAGAGAAAGAAAAGAATTTTTTTCAACTATGGTGTGAAGTCTGACCCGAGTCTCCACCCCAATAGTCAGCCTTTCCCCTCTGATTCATGATGTTACCTCTGTTAAGTGCCAGCTTCCCACACATATGCAGGCTGAATCTGCTCCCTTGACTGGCCTATCTTTGCCCCCAGAGAAAATGGCCTTAATGCCTGTAGACTTGTAAGTCATGATGTTGGCTGGGCAGGCCTCTTTCCTTCGTCTTCCATTGTAGAAATTTCTCAGCTATTCTTGGGTTTTTGTCATTTCACAGCCATTTTAGAATTAGTAAAATTTCCCTCTCTCTCTCACACACACATACACATGTCCCCTCTGCTGGGATTTAGATGAGAACTAAAAAGAATGATAGATGTTAATTATGCCTCAATACCTTATGGTTTAATTGCTGCCATGGAGGATACTTACCAATGGGTCAGTGCTGCACATGGGATCGCTGCTGAATTCTGGTCTGAGCTCATGTCTAGCAACTTTTTTTTTTTTTTTTTGGTGAGGAAGATTGGCCCTGAGCTAACATCTGTGCCAATCTTCCTCTACTTTGTAAGTGGGCTGCTGCCACAGCATGGTTTGATGAGTGGTGTGTAGGTTCGTGCTTGAGATCTGAACCCATGAACCCTGGTCTGCTGAAGTGGAGCCTGTAAACTCAGTCACTATGCCACTGGGCTGGCCTCTCATGTCTAGCAACTTTATGAAACTCTTATGGGCTCTGATGGTTGTCAATAGAATTTCTTAGATTTTCCGTGAAGAAAGTCACATTCTCGTCACCTAATTAAAATTTTGTCTCTTCCTTTCTGATGTTTTCTTCACATTATTCTATGATTCTAATTTTTCTACCAAGAGTATAAATTACCATTATGATTATAGAGATGACCATGCTAAGCCCGGGGCAGTGAGAAATGTGATATTCAGCCAGCTGAAAGTGAGGAGGCCTCCCAGCACTGCACTGGTGGGGCATTAGGTGGTGACAGGTGCCTCTAGGTGCAGCCACACGTGATGTGTGGGCCTGAGTGTGTCAAGGCAAGAAAGTGTTGCCTCCCCCGTGGGGGTTAGGAGGGATGGGGGCAAAGTCACGCTACACTGGCTTCCCAGCCCATTCATCTGGAGCACCCACCTTTCTTTCATTAGTGGAGATGGCTGAGAGGGTCCTGCAGGGTGAGGGTTCCCCCTGAGGTCTGACTGTGTGCCCCCACGTGCCAGGCCTGTGCTGTGGAAACTGTAAGGATGGCCCCTGCTCTTCAGGGCTCACGTCTAGACAAGAAAGTCATCTTCAAAAGCAATTTCCAGGCCTTGCTCAGCCTGCCCTCGGGCCTGTCCCACATCCTGTTAGGCACAAGGCAGGGCGGCCCGCGGGACCCACGCTGGCCTCGCACACCCTCCTCCTGCCCATGTGGCCTCATGCTGCCCTAAGGGGTGCGAAGTTTGGACCAAGGGAGCACATGTTTGAAAAGCAAGGCCTCAGCACCATGTTTACCTGCTGGGACATTAGCGAAGTTTTTGAATTTCTTGATCTGGAATCGCTTCACAGCCACAGGCTGGCCCTGGTACCGGGCCCGATAGATGACGGTGCCGCTCCCACCCTGGCCCAGGACGCTGCTCTGGTCCTCGCTGTGTTCCAGCTTGCTGTTCTCCAGGAAAAGCCTGCCAGAAACACAGCGTGGGGTCAGAAGGGACCTCCCCAGAGAGGCCTGTTGAGCTGAGAGGAGGGTTCCGGGTGGGACAGACGCGAGGATGAGCTTGGTTATTTATTCCCATTGCAGAGGCACAGAGCAAAGCCATCTGTGGGGCCAGACGGATCTGGGATGAACCCTGGGTCTGGGCGGGCTAAGCAGCCTCGTCAAGCCTTGGTGTCCTCCTCTGTCAGTTGGGCTCCTAACAGGACCTGGCTCACAGGTGCGGATGGTGCCTTGCATGGGGTGAAGCCTTTGAAGGTGGTGGACATAGAAAAAGATTCCTCCGGTCCGTTTTCCTCCAAAAGACTCTGTGCTTTGAGATCTAGAATCCATCAGACAAACCACGTTTACCTACTGCTGGGTTAGTTGTTTCCCCATTTCTGTTTATTAAGCAAAGAATTATCTAAATGGCCATGTAGAGCTTCTGATAGGCATGACCAGTGTCCCCACAATGGATGGCTAGGAGTTCACCCAAGGGCAGGGAGTTTAGACCTTCTCACTGGTCTGTGTGACTAATCCCAGGTAAAAGGGAGATTTCTGTGGGGCTTTTGGAAATACTGCACGCCACTCCTGGAAGGGAGAGGGAGGGAGGGAGGGAAGGAGGGAAGGAGAGAGAGAGGGCAAGGCAGCCTCGATGTCCTGCCACTTCAGGGCTGCCTCCTGCTCTGCTGAGGTCCACCGGGTTCCTCATGAGCTACCTTTGCCAGGTGTCTCCATGGGAGCCCTCTGGGCCCCACAGGCCGACGCCCTCTTCCCTGGGGATGCAGTTGTTTCCCATGCCTTCCAGGAACAGATTCTGCAGCTGCTCAGACTTTGCACAGCTCAACCACATCAAACTCCAGGTAGATGCAACTGTACCCGTTGCAGCCCTTGGGGATGCAGTGGAAGATGAGCTGGGCTGTTCTCCAAGTGCCCACCCCAAAATGACCGGCTTGGGATGTGTGTGTGGGCTCTTGGGGGCCTCCTAGGATGGGCATGGGGAACAGAAGGAAGGTTGGGGATCCCTTGGGGCTCTCTGTTAGGACTCCTGTAAACTCAAGGCCGAAGGACAGGGCTCCAAGGATGCCAGGTGCCCCCACCCCCACATGCCCAAACTCCCAGTGGGAGGAGTGTGATGCTTCTGGGCCATGGTTGGACCAGTGCCAAAGTTTCCAGAGAACCTCTGCAGGATTGTGAATCCTGTTCAGATTGTCAGGCTTTTCAACTCCTGGCCAAGTACCTTAGTTTAAGAACCATGCTACAGCCTGTAATTAGATCCAAACCAACAGGGACACCAATCTGGCTCTCCAGATTCCACGCAGCAGTTCCACAGCCCAGACCCAGCTGGGGCATAAAACATAAGAAGGTTCAGCAAATAAATGAAAATTCTAAAATGTGGGGCTGCCTAATCGGGCACCATCCCAAGAAATCTGATTTATACAAATACAAAACTCTGCACATGGTCTCTGAGGAGTGAGAATCCTCATGTTAAAGATTTGGGAATAAAAGGAAGTCATCTTGCACAAGAGCGGTGTTTAATTGTCATTTCCACCGATGAGGTAACTGGGAGTATTGAAAAGCACGAAGCAGGGAGATGATCCAGTGCAGGGAGCGATTTCCTAATTTAATAGACTCATCCAGAAGCATGCTTTAGAACCCCAATTCTGCAATATCTCAGAGTACTCCACATCTATTTTTTTGGGATGGAGGAGCAACTTGGAAAAATGAGAATACAAATATTCTTACCCCCAAAATTTTCATTTTCTTTAAAGACACCAGATATAGCAATTCTTTGAATAATAAAACAACAGGACTTCACAACTCCAAAAAAGTTGGTAACTACCAATGTCAAATTGTCTCCAGGGAGACCAAATCATAGCTTCCTGTTTCCATGACTACAGAAGATTCCGTCTTTTATCAAGCACTTGGATTTTGTGACCATTTCCTGTCGGATGGGACCGCAGTTTAAACGTTTTCTATTTTCTCCAGCATTCTTTCCCCAGTTATTATCTTCAATCAGCACAGGTAGACTCAACTCTACCAACAGATTTAGGGGATCTGAATGCTCAGCCTCAACGCAGGAGTCAGGAGTCCTCGTTTGCCAAGAAAGGAAATGAGGCTGTAGGTCTGGGAGTGCCCCCTCTTGAACACTTTCTATTCCTTGAGTCAGCAGCAAAATAGGCCTCAGAGGGGAGGAGGAGCTCAGAGGAAGGGAGCTCCAGCTAATGTGAGGGAAAGACCGGGTGGGGTCCCAGAACGGCTTCACCTTCCAAGTGCCCTGCCCAGCTGGGCCTGTTGCGGCCTCAAAACCAGAAAGCCCAAGCCTGGTTCCCTTCAGGCAGCCTAGGATGGGAGCCTGAAGTCCCCATGATTGGGCAGGAAGCAGTGGCTGCAGAGGCTCCCCACTGAGGGTGGATTGCTGTGCGGTGTGGCATTGTGGCATACCTGGCTGGGAAGTCGGTCATGAACAGCTCAGGGACCAGCTCCTGGAGAGGCACAGGGAGGTCGGGGTGTCTGGGGCAGGAGATGAAGTCCCGCTCGATGGCCGTCAGCACACAGTCCTCCATGTCGAAGTACTGCACACTGTCCGATTTCTCACTTGGGTCAGCGTGCTGGGCCCAGGAGCTCTCGCAGACTGGGCAGGGCACGTACTGCTCCATGAGTGGCGTCCCATCACTCTCCGTGGCCGTCAGGGCTAAGTGGGGACAGAGCGAGAGACAGCTCACACAAAGGCAGCTGTAGGTGGGTCCCTTAACAGTACCCTGCAACCCCAGGCTGGGTGGGCGCTTCACAGGAGGGGTCTGTCTGCCCTCACCTGGACCCCAAGAGTGGCTGAAATGTGACTGCCACACTCCAGTTCATTTTTGGAGAGCACGAGCCTTGATCCTGAAAGATGCATGCAGGGAGGGGTCAGGGATGCAGGGATGCACGGGACAGCTGCTGGGTGGTCCTGACCCCGAGCAGGCTGGCTGAGGAGGGGCCGAGGGCTTGGGATCCCTCCTGCACAGCTGGGCCCTGACAGGATGCTGTGGGCTGGGTCTGAGCTATGCCACGCTCCAACAACCGAACCACAACCAGTAAGGAGCCATTCTTAAAATTAGAAACATAAGGCTTGCAATTACTGTGATCCTTTCTAGCAGAGCAGTGCAGGGGGAGAAATGTGTACAAATTATAACAGACAAAACCTAGTCATTCTACACAGGTTCCCTTGGGCAAGAGACACACAGCTTTTCTGAACACCTCTGGAAGGAGGTGCAAAGATGACTCTCCAAGGTGCCCTGGGAGGCACCTCGGGTGAGCTGACGGCCTTCTTCTTGCAGGGTAGGAGGTGGACTCCTAGAACCTTCTGGGCACATCTGCTGTCCACAGGCCTGTGTGTAACACACCCTGCCAGCTGTCCCCAGGCAGCCCTGTCTCAGGCCCTCAGCCCAGTCCTTCCTGTCTCAGGCGACTGTCTAATGGATGCCCAGTCAAATCCCAGCAGTGCCTGCTGTGGGGGACCAACGGTCAGCGGGGAGCCACACAGGGCCCAGGAGGGTTCACATGGGCCTAGCAGCCTCCCTTGGATGGCCAAGCATCCCCAACCGCCATGACTCACACGCCAAACTGCCTTCTCTCAGGCCCCTTTCTAAGCTTTTTTCCTTGTAGGTCACCCTTCCCGTCGACACCCAAAGGACCCCAGGCCCTGGTGTCTGGAGCACGTCCTGCCGCTGTTCCTTAAGCATTTCCTTTGACCCTCTCCTGGGATGCAGGGCCGGCGTGCAGGTGAGGGAGCCAGCTCGGGGAGGCTGGGAGACTGGCCCAGCAGGCCAGTGGTGGTGCTCAGGCTCCAAACCCACTCTCCGTTCTCTCGGCCACCAGCCTTCAGAGGCTGAGGGCTCACTGGGTAGAGGCTGTCCCACTTGGCCCCAGGAGGCCTCCTCCCTGCAGGACGCCCTGCGGGTTTGTCTCCACTCCAATAGCAAAACAAACAGAGGACCTCAACAGCTTCACTTCAAAAAGTATTTTCTTTGGGTGGACTGTCAATGAAGACACTGATCAAAGGGTCTGAAAAAGGCCGGGTGGGTGGTTGATCACCTCTGGGATTTGAGGGAGGCGGCCAGGCAGGGAAGCAGAAGGGGGCCCTGGCAGGTGTAGCTCCCTTCTCTCCCCACCCCTGCACAAGGGGTGCATCTCCAGCTGTGGGGTACTCCGAGATTTCAGCAGCACTGTCCTCACTGCGCGAGGCTTACACTGAGGGTCTTCTTGGACCACGCATGGTACCCAGGGTTGTCTTTCTTCCCATACACTGTGGGCAGCCAGGAGGCCAGGCCCTCACACGCCTGACAGGGACTGGGCCCAGGTCTGTCCTTCCCATGGCGCCCCAACCACGCCCAAAGCTGGACTCCCCCAGGGGTCAGGACTCTGCCAAAGGGCTGTTAGGACCCCTCTGGTTTCCTTGGGCTGAATCCCAGTGGGATTCTGTTCCCCAAATAAGGAACCCTGCCCTCATATATAATGAAATATTAACATGAGCAAACACTTGGTTCAAGAACATTCTCTCACCGGGAAACCACTGATCGATCAGGGAATTGACATGGTCTGTGATAAAAGCCATCGCTGAGAAGTCCCTCATTTCTGATTGGCAAATGATTTTTATTCCTCCGCTTTTTTTCTTTTTCCAGTTCACATCCGAGGATTCCACACTGCAACCCAGAAACAAAAAGGAATCCGTTGTGATCTGGCTGTGGAAGGCCCTGGTGTGAGCTCCTGGCCTCCAAGGCAAAGACCTGACCCCCAGGGGCCCACAGGGCCTGGGGTCAGCAGGACTGTCGGGGGTCTCTCGCATTTGTGTACCAGCGTGCGTGGCCCTGCCCCGTCCCCCCACCACCCCCCAACATGGCCAAGTGGTCACAACAAGGACTTTGCAATAAGGGATGCTCAGGCTGGGATCCGGCCCTTAGGTGAGGCCCTAGCGAAGTTCTTTCCCTCTCTGAACCACGGTGTTCTCATCCACCAAGCGACAACTGGGAGCTCGAAGCGGGAACATCTATATGAAAGCACCAGACACCAAGAGCGGCCCAAATCAGGCCCTCACGGAAAGTTACTTTCCCCTTTTTCCCTCTCTTCTCACAGAACTGAAAAATATTTTGAAAAATTCGTCATAAATATGAAATAATCTTGTGTATTTATTAAGCCTGATTAAAAATCACCTGTTAAACCTGCAGAGCTGACTTTATGTCTATCTCTCTCAAAAAAAATAAGAAAACAGGAGAAGGGAACTAAGTTAGGTATTCTGTAATGTCGCACATGGCATCAGGGCTGGGGAAACCAGTGGTATCAGCTGGGGCATCATCTCTTAGGATAAGGGGGTGTGGTTGGATGGCTGCAAGGCCCCTGCAGGTTCCACCTAATGACCATGGGGGTGCCGAAGCCTCAACCCTGAGCTCAGTGGCCGCCCACCTCCCTCAAGTCCTGGGCTGTGGTCACCACACTGTCCCTCACCTTTCCTGTCCTACAAGGGGAGAGAAGTCTGGGCGAGGATATGGGGAACCTCTGGGACGTTTGCAAGGGGGGGGGTCTCCTATTTGAAGCAAGCTGCCACGATGAGCTGCTCTCGGGAGCAGAACCCTGACACCAAGTGGACAGTCTCTTGGCAGAGGCTGCCCCTGGGGCTGTCTCCACGGCACCACAGTGACCCAGTCAGGTGGGCTCCCACACGTTCCTACCTGAGGTAGCCCCCGTCAAAAGTGACCAGGAGCCCTTCCTGCCAATAGATGGTCTGATTTCTTTTCACTCTGAATGTGCTGCAGCGATTTCTCTGGTTTCCTGTAAAACTGTAAATGGTGACTCTCCTGTGTCTGCTTTTAGTATTCTTCTTGTTTTCAAAAAGCTGAAAGACAGAGAAAAGACCCTGCTAAGTATTCTGGGCTCCTCGCTGGCCCTGGGCAGAGACCTGAAGAGGCCACATCGTGATAAATGAGCACCGTTTGTCCCACCCGGCTCATCCTGCTGCCCATTTAAATGGCGCATTATCTGCAGGGTCTCCAGGAGGCTCTGGGAACACATTTTCCCCAAAGGACTGAAATAGGCTTTTCTTCTTCAAATCTTTTCTTTCTTTGATTTTACAAGCAAAAATTTAGTTTAGAAAATGTGGAAAATACAGAAAAATGTAAGAGAGAAAATAAAACACCAACTTAACACCAAGCAGAGAGATCATGAAATTTTGGTCTATTTTATTTTAGGATGTTTTCTATCTACATATATGTTTATAAAGCAGCTGAGGCCATATTTTCTAATTTTGTATACTTTTTACAAACCTCACTTTTCCGATGCCATTAAAAGCTCATAAAATTCATTCTTCTAAAGCTCAATATTTTATTAAGTATAGTAACTTCTGAATCATTTTTCTTTGGACGTTAAGGTTGGTTCCCATCTTTTGCTCCTCAAGCCAGATGAACATGAAACGCACGAAGCTTTCTCCGATTTCAAATGATTTCCTTAGTTCAGATTTTAGTAGTAGGATTCCTGGGTCAAAGGGTCTGAACGTTTTCAGGCTCTAGATGTGTATTGAGGAGTCGCGTTCAAAACAATTAGACAACATAAACGCTGACTGAGGTGTGTGACCATTTGGAGATTCTGCGGCTGGCTGTTAGGGCTTAGCTCTGCGGACGTGAACAGTGGCATCTCATTGATCCTTGAATTTGCATGCCTTTGATTACTCCTGAGACTCAAGCCTTTTCCTCATCTGAATTTCAATAGGACTTCTTTCCCAATTTGAGTGAGGGATGCTGCCAGGAAGGGGCCCTGCCTCTGTGCCCAGCTTCCCCCCCACTCCCCCAACCGCTGAGCCCACTTGGGAGCTCAGCCCTCACAGGATGCTGGTGCTTGGTGACCTCCCACTTAGAACGTGGTGGGAGGAAGAGTTCAAAGGGAGGGCAGAGTGACCGAGCGGGAACGGAGGACAGCCAGCTCCTGCACCCACTCCTTCCCTCACTGCACCCTCCTGGCGCTACAGACAAGTCTCCCTGCCCGCTAAGATGTGTCGAGACAGTTAGGATTTTCAGGCTCTTGCATTAATTTTTTAACATTTCAGTAAAATGGGAAGATCAAAGAATATCTTTATTTAGCCCAGAAGCTGTAATTCCATAAGGGCCTTTTAATTAGAATGTGGCAAAAGTAAACTCACACTGAGTTTAATGTCAATTATTCAAAAGACCAGGTTTATGCCAAGGGTTCTCACATCACAGGGAGGGTCAGAATCCCCTGGAAGATGTGGAAAACGGAGTTCTGGGCTCCTTCCTGGAGTTCCTGATGGGGCAGGTCTGGGGTGGGGTGAGAATGTGCATTTCTAATAAGTTCCCAGGTGATGCTGATTCCGCTGGTCCAGGAACCCCTCTTTGAGAACCACCACTCCAGACAACTAGGACTTCCATATTATTGTCTTGCATTGAAATTAATGTTGATGGACAGCTGGGACTCCTTTCAACAACCCCAGGTGAACCCACAGAAAATAACTCCTTGGGTTAGGTCTTCATTGCTTCCAGACCAAGTTAAAGTTCTATGCCAGGAGTTCCCAAGCTTGACTGGACAGTGGAATCACCTGGGAGCTTTAAAAAAACTGATGCCTTAACTGATCACATCCAAAAATTCTGATTTAAGTGGTCTGGGGTCTGGTCTGTGTCTTTTAGAAGCTCTCTGCATGAGTCTAGTGCACAGCCTGAGTAGCCAAACTACGGTTCCAAAGCTATGGTTCTCTAAGTGTGGTCCCTGGACCAGCAGCATGCCCTGGGGCAATGGTTAGATATGCAGATTCTTGGGTCCCACTCTACACCCACTGAATCCGAACCTCTGAGTGGGGCCCAGCCACCTGTGTTCTAACAAGCCCTCCTGGGAATTTTGATGTGGGTTAGCTTAGAACCACTGCTTTGAAAGGGAATATTCTAGATAAGCCAGCTGGGCGCTGATTTGGTATTCACAGAATGGTTCAAATGTATCCACTGGCCTAGAGAAGAGAAGGCAGCCAGGCTGCGCTTGCCTCCTGGCCCGGTCAGCAGCTTTGTTGCAGGAGATGGGTCTTTAATCGGGACCCTCAGGCAAAAGGCACGTCCCTTCCTCTAGGGCACAGCTGCAGGTGCCTCACATACATCCCCCTGTGCAGAAACTGCAGCTACCTGGAGGTCCATCTCTGCCAAGCTGATCAGCATCCGTGCTATAAACCTTTGCCAGAAGCCAACGGGAACGAAGCTCATCTTAAACACCCTCTGAATGGTGTTGGCCGTGGGGTGCCGCATGCCATGGGTGTCCAGGCCAGGTTTGGATGGAAGGAGATGTGGCAGGAGATAGCTGAAACACATCAAAGGGGACCAGTGAACCGTGTGGCCCGAGCTCTGCAGCAGGGCCCTGACCCTGGCAGACAGCGTGGCCCAGGGCAGGGTCTGCTGAATCAGCCCCGACTGCCCGGGCGCCTTCCTCCCGGTGCCTTTGTAACTGTGGTTTTAGAAAGAGAGGGTAGTTTATATGCTGAGAATAAATGATCCAAGAGAAAATGAAGATGAGCACGATGAATTTACTTACTGAAGTCTCTAAGGTAGACCAGGATGATGCTAACGGAAGACATGAAAACATCTGTGGTCATAGACGCGTCAGACATAGCAAATCGCACTCTGTAAACTGGGTTGTGATTGGGGAATCGCTTAAAATTAACTTTGGACTGTGAAGGGAAAACAAATACAGCTGCATAGTTCCAAGGACAATGGAGATATTGGGGTCAGAGTAACGTTTTTGGCCTTCAAAGCTATTTATTGTTCTTGGCCAGTTGAGACAATACAATTGCCTTAAAAATTGGAATGAGGCTGTTTGTGCAAAAGAGGGATGTTTTATTAGAGCACTCTTGCTCATTATAAAAGTGCTGAATCGCCGTGTCAGTGAGCCGTTCATGACTGTGGTCATTTGAGAACAGCTGAAACCGGGGAGGTCCCTCCAAGAGTGTGCCTGAAAACCAGCATCTTCTGTGTACCGTGGAGCCGCAGGGCAGGCACAGGCGGCCACCGGCGAAGCCTTGGCTGTGCCCTTTTCTTAACAAAGGCTTTGCTTCAGCTCTCCTAATCCTCTTAAAATACATCAGTTTAGGTTCAGTAAAATGCCTTTAGAACATTCTGGATGAGAACACTGAAAATACTGTAGAAGGAAAACTCAATGACAGTCTGGTGGGCCGAGTGTACAGGCGTCAGTCCCGGCTCTGTGTCCTCAGCACATGGCTTCACCTCACTGAGAGTCCCCTGCCCCAACGTGGGAAGAGAAAGGATACTCACCTTGCAGCAGGGCTGAAGGACAGATGGGGCTGTGCGGTGAGGGCCCACAGCGGGCAGGCGGTGAAGTTTTAGGTCCTCCAGCCATTTCAGATCATGGGTGAAGGACCTTCTCAGCCACCCCAGCTAGACTGCCTCTCTCCAGCCCCAGGCCCTCTCCAGCAGAACACCCTGATTTATCCCTTCATGTTTTGAAAAGTCCTTGCTTGTCTATCTGTTCAGTGTCCCTCCTCAAAACCAGAGGCCCTTGTCAGTGCCTAGTATGATTTACTCTGCTGCTTCCACCCACATCACACCCAGTGTGGATCTCTCGGCACCCCCTTACACTGGCCGTGCCCTGCAGCTTCCTGCTTCTTTCCCTCCTTGTAGGTGTGCACTGCCTGAGGGGAGGGAGCACGCTTTGCACCCAGGGGCCCCAGCATGGTGCACATGGAGCAGGTGCTTAGTATATTTTTTTTTTTTGAGGAAGATTAGCCCTGAGCTAACATCTGCTATCAATCTACCTCTTTTTGCTGAGGAAGACAAGCCCTGAGCTAACATCTGTGCCCATCTTCCTCTACTTTAAATGTGGGATGCCTGCCACAGCATGGCTTGATAAGCGGTGCGTAGGTCTGCACCCGGGATCTGAACCGGTGAACCCCAGGCCACCGGAGTGGAATTTGCGAATGTGCTACACCATCGGGCCAGCCCCAGGTGCTCAGTATTTTTGAAGGCAGAGATGACTTATAAGCCAGCATGGCAAATGAAGAAAGCCCTTCTAAAGCGGAGTGGGGACCCTGGTGAGACCACTGGCACCTGCTTGAGAGCAACTACTAACTGGAAAATCCCGACCCAGGGGATGACCAGAGAGTCAGCAAGATGGGAATGAAGAGGCCAATTCTTCACGTGTCTGTTGAACATAAAGCCGGGAAGACCTGGGTGGTACATGCATGGAGGAGCTGGCTCATGTGGCACCATTGAGATAGCCTCAGACAGCAGGGCAGGAGCCCTTCCCAGAGTGCTGAGAGCGAACAAGTCTCCGCCCGAAAGATGCACAGATGCTCAAAAGAGCACGTGGGCTTCCAGGAGCTTCAAACACTCCCTGAAGGTTTCCAAGGGCCTGGAGACATTCGTGGATTGCAGGTTGAAGTCTCTGCTCTCAAAGGAGTGCAAATGTGATAGCCTGCACTGTTCAGAGACGGTCAGCAGCACTGCTGACCATATAAGAGCTTATGGTGCAAGGAGCCGGCACTCGCCGAGGGCACAAGGGAACCATTACACCTGTGCTAAGTCGGAAACTGCTTGGGTGTTCATGACTTCATATGGAACCGGACATTAGGCTGTGACTGCTTCGCACAAAGGAGGAGTAACAACAACAGTACTGCTAACAGCTGATGTCGTTGGAACTCTCAGGTGCAATGCTTTACGTGAATTGACTCCTCACAACTATAATGCCAGCAGGTGATAGTATTATTCCCATTTTACAGATGAGAAAAGAAAGGTAGTTGGGACTCACACTCAGGCATTCTAGCTCCATGTTCTAACCCCCTGCAGTATAAGCTTCCACAAGGACTTGGCAATGGTCTGGCTGATTTTATTGGTCAACTGGACATACATGTATGTGTAACTGACTTGCTGTTACTGAGTGCTAATTGTCTCCTCACTCCTCCAATCTGTTGATAAAATCACCAGCAAACTGTCAGATCTCAGCCATGTTGTCAACGCACAGGCTGCCTCATCTTGCACTTTTTAATGGACCAAAGTCAAGCACACCTCTGGGCCACAGGATGAAGGATCATGAGGATACTGAATTCCCCTTTGGGGTTTCTCCTTTTAGGACTCACTCATGGCCCCCACGGGGCTGGAGCATCAAGAAGGACTGAGCCCTCCCTCGCAATAGCTATAAGGCTAAGTGGAAATCTGAGGGTGCCTCAGGTGAAGGGGACCCAGGGCTGGCTCCCGGGAGGCCCAGTCTGTGCCGACGGGATCTCTGGGCTGGCTGCACAGTGTCCAGGCCAGCTCCCCAGGAGTCTCCAGCGGGCATCCCCCTCAAGCTCTGGGGTTGGGGGGCAGGGTGGTACATGTCGTATGGTAGGCGCACGGGAAAGGTCTGTGGATTTGGGATCCTGGCCGCTGCCTCATGGCCAACATCAGCATCAGACCCAGGAAGTGGCTGAAACTGAAATTAGAGCAAGGAGACCCTGTACTCAGCTGTACTCAAGCTGTTTAGGGCGGAGCATCACTGGACGGGACCCATGCCCCGCAGCCACTGCCCTCCCTACATTTGAAGCCAGGATGTGTAATGAGCACGCACATCCTCATCACTTACTCCACTTTTATTCAGCAAATAACCAATCAGTCAACCCCCTAAAAGGTGAACCAGTTATTTTTAATGCTTGCATATTTCCCTACACCTTTTCACTAAATGGATTTCTTTGAATTCCCTGGCCCAGAATTTCTTTGAATTCCCACCCCACTGTGGCCCCAGCCCAGGCAGGCAGGTTATCGCCATGGCCTGTCCCTGGAAATCTTGTTTAAGCCACCAGCGGCCCCAGTCCTGACTCTCTCCTCCAGGAAGTAGCCCGCACAGCTCGGTCTGTGGCCTCACCTGTCATTGGCGACGGGCAGGGCGATCTCGAACTTGGCCAGGAACTGGAAGTACTGCTCTTCTGTCTGCTGCGTGAAGCCAGTCCCGACCAGGAGCATCCTGAGGTCCTCCGCCCGGATGACCCCATTCTTGGCCACCGACCGGGAGCCCTTGATGTTGAAGATCCTCTGCAGACATTCGGACAACCAAATGGGGTCGAGGAAGTAGAGGTTCCTCAGGCCGTGGCTGGTGTCCGGGAAGTGGAGTAGGGTGCCAGTTTCTATGAGGAAGCTGATGGCTGTCCAGAGAAGGGGAGGAGGGGCAGTGTCAGACCAAGGCCAAAAGGGACTCTGGGTGACCTATTTTCAAGGTGGCCGGGTCATGAATTCTTGTAGGAAGCAACCAATACTCCCAACATGCAAGGCCCTTCAGACCTGCAAGCAGCCCCTCACAGGTTCTCTAACAGCACTGCATAACTCTTGCCAAAGAGCTGATCTGACGGCCAGCTGGGGAGCTACAGTGGATCCACCCCCATTATTCATAGATTCCATCTTTGCAAATCTGCCTACTAGTTAAAATTTATTTCTGATCCCAAAATCCATACCCACAGTGCTTCTGTGGTCACTTGCAGACATGCACAGAGTGGTGAAAAATTTGAGTCCTGTTTCTGGGGGCCCCATGCCTGTGCCCGCCCACCCTCCTGGCCCACCCACCGGACTGCAGGTCCTCGTAGTCCTTAATGTCGTTGCAGGGCGTCTGCTCCACCAGCTGCTCCAACTGCCTGTCAGTCAGGTACTGCACGTCGTCGCTCAGGCTGCGTCGCTGCTGCTCCGCCAGCACAGCCTCCTGGAGGCTCAGGTAGCTCCTGGGGATCTGGGAGACAGGTGGGCAAGGCTGGGCCTCTCAGGTCCCAAGGCCCTGGCCAGCCCAGCCCCGCCTGCCACCCTCCTGGGGCTGGAGAAGGTGGAATGTTGTTTCCTCTCACTGCCCCATCTCCTTCCCCAAGAAACTGCTCACACTGGGACCACCGAGCCCGGTGACACAGCATCAGTATTTTACAGTAGAGAGGGGGGGGGTATGGGTTCCCTCACAAATGGGAAGCAGGCCCCTCTGGTTTCAAGTGGATGAGGGAGGAACCCACCAGCCTCCCGGCAAGTCGCTGGCAGCCGATGGTGCTGCCCACGTCCTTCATGCTGCACGTGACGTGGAAGATCAGCTGTCGCAGCCCTTCCTGACCTTCCAGGCTCTTACAGGAAAGCTCGCTGTGAGTGCAAAGAAGAACCGTGCTTATCCATCACACCTCCCCTCTCTGATAAGCGTTGCAGCATCTCTGTTTTCCCAAGGGTTTCTTTCCAAACACAGGCAAGTGAGGGAACTCATGAAAGACAGAAATTTATTGAGGCCTTGCTTGGTGCAAAGCACTGTGCTTGGAGCTCCATGATATGTCACGTTAGGCTGTCTTCCCAATGTGCCCATTTTACAAAGGAAGGAAGTGCGGCACGCAGCTATAAGGTGACCCCCAAGGACACATGCTGGAAAGGAGTAGACTCAGGGTGGATCCAGGACCCAGAGCCAGCGTTCCTACTATCACAGACCTTGGGGGGCATCCTCAAGGGCACAGGAGGAATTCCTGAAAGCCCCACCCTGCATTCTGAGCCAGGCTGATGTGTCCCCAGGCTGGCCTGCGCATCGTCAGTGGCATTCCATGCAGAGTGAGGAAACCGAGAGCCACCACTGCAGCTGCAGCAACACACACTTTCTTCCCATTAGAGAATGCTTATGTAACTCACTGAGCCTCAGTTTCATCATCTGCAAAGTGGGCACAACAATCCCCATAATCTACAGGGCTGTCATGAAAGTCCAAGGCCTGGAGGTAGGAGAAGCAACAAGCCCAGGACGCTGGTCCCATAGGCAGTGACCCATCCTGACCCTGACTCTGACCTCCCCCATCCCAGCCCCTTCTGGACCACTCAGACCGAATATGGGGCCAGGACCAGGACCACACCTGGGATCTGTTCTTGATCAGTGATCAATAGATGTAACGGGTGGTGAACAAGTTTACATCTCCTGGTCCCATGGGGGCTGCGCATGCTCAGCACTGGCCACAGTGGGGTGGTGGGTGGAGCCAGAAAGGAAGCACAGAGAGGACGTCTCCAGACCCTGCCCTGCCAGGCCTCTAGTAGGTCCTCACCCTCCCCAGGGCTGGGTCAGCTCTAGGGGTCAAGCTGCGACCCTTAACCCTGGAAGGGGCCCCAGAGGAGCCCAGCCCCTGGCTCAGGAGCCCTCCGCGGGCAGGTCCCAGGTGTCCCCAGGAAGATGAAGAAGTGAGGGACTGGCAGCCATGCCATGTGTGAGGTCGGAGTGAGCAGGAGGCTGGGGGACACTCACTGTAAGTGTTTGAAGGTGATGTCTGGGAAGCCGGTGGCCCTGGACCCGGAGGGCGAGCGGCAGAGCGCCAGCACGTAGGCCCGCAGTGTCGCGATTCTCTCCACACGGAACTTGGTTTCGATCAAGTCCAGGTGTGTTCCGACGACCAGCACCACTGCGTTTGGGGCCTTGGCCTGTGAGAGAGAGCCCTGCCACTGAGCACCAGCTCCCTTGACTCAAACAAGAGACAGGAACAGCTCCCCTGGAGCACGGGTGTGAGACCCTGGATGCCGTGGCCCTCCCTCAGCCTGTCATCACCCAGCCAGTGCCCTGCATTCCTCTCTGTAAGCCTCGAGGGCCTGTAATGACACTGAGGGGCGTATGAGGCACCCATGACTCCTCCCAGGAGGCTGGATTTCTGATCCCTTCAGACAGTGCGTCAGCTACCTGAGGCAGTGGCCTGCATCCAGGCCCCCATCACCTTTACACTTGAGAGTGGACGCTTCTCCCTTTTGAGCCCAAGGTGGGGGGGGGAGGCTCTTAAATTTAAGGTAGAAGAAAATTCTAAGCACACCACCCACCATCTGGCCGAGAAGGGTTTTCAGGGCTTCCTTGTGACCTATGATTCGGGGGCCCTCTGTGAGAGCCCACCAAAATGCAAAGCATTTCTCCCTAACGATTTATTTTTTTCCTCAATAAAGGGGGATGCTTCAGAGAAGTGGCTGGACCCCTGTGACACTCTGGGGACTGAGGATGGAGGGCTGGCGCCTCCTTACCTCGATGTTGAGCAGCCAGAACTGGAGGTTGGCCACAGCCTCCTCCCCCAGCGCCAGGTTCCAGACTACCACATACAGGGCCTTATCCGTGAAGAAGCACTGGTTGACCGTGGCCATGCTGGCGGGCCCGCCGATGTCCCAGACGTTGAACTCCACGGACTCAACCTACTTGAGCGACAAGGCAGGGACAAGGAGGTGTTTTAGAAACCAAGATTTTAGTCAATCAAATTCAGGTAACTGATCGCTTTGAACACTGCACTTGGGGGCCTGAGAAAGACACGACAGTGGGAAAGCTTTGCCTGCCCTGCCGTTGGTGTCAGGAATCAGTAATCTAAGCGAGGGAAGGGGCCCAGAGACACAGAGGTGGGCTTCTGGGGCCTTCCCTCTCCTGCTAACAGAGCAGGGGACCAGGCCCTGGACGCCGGTTCCCGAGGGTGGGGTCATTTGTGTCTCTCTGTGTCTGTGGAACATTGGAGGGCATTGTCCTGCCTCCGCCTCGGCTTCAGATGGTCAGGAGCCATCCTGCTGGAGGAAGCCCTGGTGCTGACGTCAGCGCTCGCACCAAGGCTTAACCTCCATCTGTGCGAGGGCAAGGCCAAGGAGACGGGCCTCCGAACTCGTGTAGGTCAGAGGGCGGCGCCCACCAAGGATGATGGGAAACTGCCCTGACGGGGAAATCAAACAAAAGATTAGCTGTTGGGCTGCCGGGAAAGGCTGTCTAAACGGTGGTTTCTCTATCGTTCTATGAGGTCAGAGTCTGGCCCGAGCAGCTAAGCCTGCAGTTCTCTGTAGCAAAGACTCGTTTCCACGATGCTGCAGTCTGGCCTGCTTTTGTACAGAGATGATAACAGACAGCTGTTCTAAACTGGCTGAGGGCCCAGCCACAGAGAGAGTTACGGGCTCGGCGTTGGAAAGCTCAGGTGGTTGTCCTCCCACGAAAGGAGGGGGAAACTTTAATGATGGCAGAAGGGGGGGGTGCTGAAGGACAGCAAAAATGGAAATAATAATTCACCCCTCAGGCTTCTGACAACCATTTGCTAAAGAACAGAAGGAAGAAAGTGACAATGAATAATTGCTTAAAAAAGCAGGAGGGAATCCAGGGACTGTGGTTACTTGAGAAAACCTTCAGACGTGAGTTAGCTGGGTTCACTCCTGGGGTGTTGGGGGGTGGCTAGTATTGATTATTTGACTGTTCTGGCCCTAACAGGCGGACTTTGTTCTTCAGAGGACCAGTTTCTGAGTCCCTGTTAAAATATAGACTCGGTTTAAATGCCTAAGGACTTGACTTACATCTCTCTGACTTGGAAAGTGATTTTGTGTGAAAGACTCCGCAAAACCTGTCTGTAGCTGGCACGGGGCCGGGGGCCGTGAGGACAATCACGCAGCCTCTGGCCTCAAGGCCCCTTGGTTTTCCACAGCCTCCTTGCAGCTGGATCCCTGCGTGGCTCTGTGTAACCATGAATACGGCCACACGTAAGGGAAGCATTATCAGCGTGTGTTCGTTCCCCGCTCTGGGAGAAATAGCTAACGGCCCTGTGCTGTGTTCCGTCCCAACAGTATCCCACAGATTCCTTTCTCTGACTCAAGTGCAAGGCCATTTTCATTTTCATTTGTCGCATACTGAATGGAAAACAGGATGATTAACAGGTTCATTGAAAGATTCATTTTAAATTGGGCTTAAAAACTAGACTTTTCAGAGCTTGGGGTGAAAGCAGGTGTCAGGGAGCACAGTGCCCTCACTCCAGGGGTGCTTTCTCAGCCTCCCCATTCGGAGCAGGTGATGGTGTGTCTCACTGCCGATGGTAGTAGTTCGTTTGTAGGCCTGGGGAGCGGCCCTACACCAGACGACTTGAATCGCAATCTTTGGAGCCACTGCTGTCTTTAAAAGCTCATCAAAGAAATCTAACAGACAGCCAGAGTTAAGAATCACTGTCTCAGAGCCTCAACTTAGCTATAACAGAAAAACTATAAGGTCATGTTAAGAAATTATTCACTGCCCTTGGCAGGAGCTGGTTTGAAACAGCACGCAGTGGCCCCTGTAAATATCCTGGGTCTCAGACACCGGGCTGAGAAAATCTTGGGCTGTGGAGAGAAGAGAGAAGGGGCCCAGGGAAGTTCCCTCCCACCCATGGCGACTGAGCACGCCGACCATCCTTGACCTTGGCTCTCGAGCCAGCTGGCCTCTGGAGCTCCCACTTGGTGGTCCTGATGGTGGCCTCGCCGTGCACCACCTGGGGGGCCCTCCCCGTCTGCAAGATCTCCAGGAGGGTGGACTTGCCCTGGCGCGGAGGACCCACAATGATCATCTTCATCAGCTTGCACTTCTCCGCTCTCCGCAGCTGGGCACGCAGGTAAGACAACATTGCTTTGGGGCCTATGCAGAATCACAGAAGGGAAAAGTAGATGCTGCCACTGACCTATAGGTAGGAATATGCTCACATCTCTGGGAAACAAAATAGTGTCTTGAAGGAACATTTCTATGTGTTTTAATGGGGTGAGTTGAGAGGACTATTGGGTCTGATAAAGGGAAAGCGATATACCAATCACCCCAAAACTGAAGTCTAAAAGTCAAGGACCTAAAGACAACACCCTTGCCGTCTGCAGGGTCATAGTTTTATCACATGGTCAATCGCAATACAATGGCCCTCAGCCACTACTGCTTTCTGGATCATTATACAGCATCTTCACAAACACGGAGACCAGAGCTGGGCTCCACGGGTCCCCCAGGTATTTCCATCCCAGGTCCTTAACAACTGGGCTTGAGCTGTCTTTCCAAGAGGGTGATGCCGAGGAAACCTACCTTCTTTTCTGATCTCTGCAGGCACGTTGCTGATGTTCAGGTCTTCAACGTCCAACTGCCACAGGTTGCCCAGCTGCCCCAGCTCGGGAGGGAGCTCCCGGAGGCCAGGATTGCTGAGGGCACAGACATACCACAGGAGAACACACACCACACACACAGGTCAGCCTCTGGGGCCTGCAGGGGCCACCGACAACCTGCACCCCATGCCCGATGTCTTGGGCCCTGGTTTCGAGTGTTCCATTTAAATACTAATTCCAAAGCCTTTCTCCCTGGAAAGTCAGTGGTACAAATGGCAGCTCTGTCTTTTGCACATCCCCATGGCTTAGAACTGGGTCCCCTCCCCCAACTTTCCTGTCTCTTCTATTCATTACACTACCATAAAGATTATTACTACCTCTTCTTGAAAAGCCAATGTGACCTGAATTACCTTATATCTTCACCAAGTTTTTCACACTGTCTGAACCCCTCCGCCCCCGCCAGTGCCTGGCTGTAGGTACTCAATAAATGAAAGGATGAATGATGGAGCAGTTCTCACTGTGACTGAGCATAGCGGCAAAGTGCACATCACTGCCTCATTACCCATCCTCCACGACTCCACCCACCCCACCTCCTTGACTAAGCCTGGTTCTAAAAATCCCACTGCTGCTTCTTGGTAAATAGATGGCTTCTTTCTCCCTGGCTTCTGCACCCTCAGACGGTTTACAGGAGGACATTCTGCCTCCCTGGGCAAGAAGGGCTAGAGGGCCAGTGCGGCTGTATACTTACTTCCCCAAGTAGAGTTCTGATAAGCTCTTCAGTAGGCAAACTGAGGGCGGGACTATGTCCAGGTGATTGTCGTTCAGACAAAGGACTTCCAAAGACTCACTTAGGAAGGCTGGAAATTCTAGCACGCATGCTGCAAAGAAATGGCAAAACAGGCGGTACATTTGAAAATATTTCTGGACTAGCATGGCGTGGAGGCCAGGTGGGTGTATAAAATGGTGCCACCTCTGGCAAGTCTGTCAGAACGAGATGCTCATCTTATCGACCTAGGGACTCTAGTTCTAGGATGTCCTACATACATCATTGCACGTGTGGCAGACGTGAGAACAAGGACACTCAGTGGCACACTGTAATGGCAAAGATAGAAGACAGCCACCCACAGGTGGTTGGTTCAATGTGTAACGGGATAATATACGACTATTATAAAGCACGGGGCAGGTCTACATGTGCGGGCATGAAGTGATACTCAAGAGCTACTGGTGAATCGAAAAAGCAAGGTGTGGAATAGGTATCTAGAGGCTTAATTTGTATACCACAAAACGTGTGCAGATGTGAGCAAACACACACTCCATTTATGTATGTTATATACAGGTGTGTACACACACCACAGGTATATGCAAATATGTCGCATGATGTCGTATGCATGTGCACACATACACAATGCATGTAATGTGGCATATGATGTTACAGGCATTTGTACACACATTGCAACACATAAATGCTTGTAAGTATGTTGCATGATGTTATACGTATGTGTACACACACCACATATGTGCAAGTGCATGTACATGTTATATGGTGTTATAGGCATACACATATCACATGCACAAATGCACGTGTGTGTTATATGGTGTTACAGGTGTGTGTACACGTTACACACAAACGCATGTACATGTTATACAATGTTACAGGTGTGTGTACACATATCACATGCACAAACGTGTGCATGTTATATGATGTTATAGGTGAGTGTGCACATATATGCACAAACATGTGTGCATGTTATATGATGTTATAGACATGTGTACACATCTCACACATGCCCATATGCATATATATGTTACATGCGGTTATAGGCATGTGTGCACATATATATGTATATGGCACACATGTATGTTAGACACAAACATAATTGTTACCAGAGACACATGAAATTCCACAGTTGTCTCTGGGGAGGGGAATTACTAGGAGATGGGAGACTCATTCCGTGCTTTCTGGTACTGTTCAAAAGTGTTGTTTACCATGTACATGTGTTACTTCTTCAATTAAAAGAGGCTCGTTAACTAAAACATAATTATATGGGCTCAGTTTTCATACTTCCTAAGATGGCACTCTCTGAAAAACAAGCCAACTGTCTAGTATTTAAGTGGCTTCATTAATTAGGCTAATTACGAGATTACCATGAAAATCACGTCAAATCTGCTGTTTCCACGGGCACCGGAGTGTGTGTTGAGAAAGAATGCGGCGGAGAGCTTGGAAACACACCCTGATGGGAATCGGAGGTTTGGGTTTCAGCAGAACCTCTGAGGGCCTTATCCTCCCTCCTAAGGCGGGGAGAGAGGGCAGGACAGCGCAGCCCCAACGGTCCCTTGCAGCCCGGAGCATTCAGATAAAACAACTGGCTGACAGCCCTCTCCCTCGGTTCTCTGCCAGGTACGCAAGATAGAGAAGCGGACGCTTTTGTTGGGCTCAATCGGTGTTCCGCTGTCCTTGATCACAACTTCCCCCTTAGCGCTGGCTTTTCTCCATACATGTCGCTGCGGCATCAATGGTGATGGGGTAACCTGGCCTCAGAGAATGTTCTGGGAGAGACGATAACAGAATGCCGAAATGGGCGCCTGGAAAATCTGCCCAGCCAGCCGCAATGTGAACGGGACTCAAGGCAGTGCCCCCAGGGAAATAGAGGCACAGCAGACTCTAAAGATGGCTTTGTCCTAGACCCTGTTCCATAAGGAAATGTCCAAAAAGGCTGCTTTTGTTTTCAATGAAAAAGAAGGATCAACTTTAGCTTGCCCTAATTCACATTAAAAGAACGTCAGTCATTAGAAAGGCTCACTTTCTTCCCAGAGGCCACATTCCGAGCACCCGGCCTCCGTACTTTCCAATTTTAAAGTTTCACCTTGGTGTTTATGAAGCCTCTTTAAGCAGCAGACAGATGGAATAGGAGCTTGTACTGCAGATGGAGGCAACACCTGTCAGAGGCCCCCTGGCCCAGGTGGAAACTATGGAAACCGGAGTGGGGAGAGCGCAGCTCGAGGTATTTACGAACTGCAGTTATTTATTCATAAGTTATTTATGACTCTGCTGGTCTAAATTTTACCGTAAAAATGGCCATCCAAATTATTTTTGGATGAGGCCACTGCACAAATATGACTACTTGAACGTACATAAATCTACTTGGAATTTTACTATTCGTCTGCAAACAAATTATCTTTTATAGACAATTCCTTACCCAAGGGTCAATGGCCCCCCGAGAGAATAATCCTACTGAGGAAAAGGGTTTGCAATGGGCCTCCTTCTTTTCACCAGGGTGTGAGCCTCAACTTTCTAGACAAAATTTAAAAAATCAAGAGGCCTTTGTCATATGCCAAGGCCATGATCCATTTCTGCCAGGGAAACTCCCAAGAGGTGTGGCTTCCTCACCTAGCTCCCCAGACACGCTCCTGCAGGCCACCAGCAAAATAGTTTTCCAGAACATCAGTACATGTTCCTATGCGCTTTTCGTTATGTGCCTTTGTCCTTGTACTCTGGTGGCTTCCTGGGGGAGTAGCTGGCCCCACTGGGGGTTGGGCCCACCTCCTCGTGCACTTCTGCATGGTCTGCATTTCTAAACTGGGGACACGTTTCTGGTCAACCCAAACATATGAGGCTCAACCCACAGCGATGGAAGCAGGACTGAGATCCATACCCGCAAGGCTTTTCATGCCCATCATCCCATTTTGGCATTAATGAGAAGAAGGTGTTTGTTTCTCCTTCCTTCTAAGTGAAATCCCTATGTCCAGATTCAATTTCCAAAGTCCTAAGTCCTAAGTCCAAAGTTTTAAAAAGGATCAGTGATGAAATTCCTAATCATATTTCCCTATTAGTGTGGTGCAGGGCCTTTTCATTTGTTGCTGGGCCATCTGCACTTCCTTTTCTGTGAACTGTTTATATTCATTGTCCATTTTTTGCCTATTGGGTTGTCTTTTTCAAATCAATTTGTAAGCAGTCTTTGTATATTAAGGACTTAAGCCAATGTATGTTGCAACCATTTGTGTTGCCAATATTTCTTCTCAGTCTGTTTGCATTATGACTTTGTTTATGAGGCCTTTCACTGAACAAAAGCTTTTCAATTTTTACGAAGTCCAAGATTTTGGCCTTTTTTAAATGAGTTCTGGATTTCCCACCTAGTTTTTAAAGGTGTTCCCCAACCCCAAATTATACATACATTCTTTTAAATGTTTTCTTTTTCTTTTACACTGAAAGCTGCTACCCCTGTGGACATTTTTGTGATTGCTGTAAGGTAGCATCCAGCATCATGATTTTCCCTTCCAGCCGGCCGAGCACTACACCAGCACCGTTTACTGAAACAGTAAAACAATCTTTCCCACTACACTGAAACGCCTCCTTGGTCACATATTAAGCTCTCGTATTTACTTAGGTCTGTGTCTGGATGCTTACCTGTTCCACTGATGTTGTAGTCCTTTTTCAGTCATATGTACATACAGTCATACATGACTGACGTGCATATCATATGTATACACACGCACATCAGTTCATCAAAAAGGGCAACAGGTGGACAGACCATTTGGTTCACCTCTTGCAAAGGTGTCTTGGCCCCTGTGGCATTTCTTAAGCCCACCTCACATGCTCTGTACTTAAAGGGCACTTGCCAACTTAGATCTATTAGGCTGAGGAAGAAAGTTGTATTACGTTTAAAATGACCTAAATATTGGTTCCTGTTCTATGGGGCAGCATCCTGAGGGGTATTTCTGTGAGCGTGGCTGGCTTTAGAAGGCTTAGCTTTCAGGTTAAAAAGTAGGGCTGGTTGTTTGTGAAGGACAGGTCCGCACCTCCTCCTGGTACCTCACAGAAGACAACCAACGAGAAGAACTTGTTTTCCTAGAAACAGTCTCTGCTGAAGTGTCCTTGTTGTGTGACCAGTACAAATATTCTAGAAAGTTCTGTTTCTGATGAGTTTGGGGACAGACCCCAAGCCCCTCTGGGATCTCAGCCTAGCCAGGACGGCCTGTGGGACTGGGGGTGGCTGTGCTCCCGTGTGGACTTCACGAGATGCTGTAGCGTGGCAGTAAAGACTTCACAGTGCTGTCCCCCTGGCTCCGGTGCTGGAGTCCCACAGGGCTAGCACGAAACCTGGCTCTGCCACCAAGCCGCCATGTGACATGAGTCAACCCCTCTGCTACAGACTGAATTGTGTCTCCCCAATTCCATATATTGAAGCCCTAACCCCCAATGTGATGGCATTAGGAGACAGGGTTTTTGGGAGGTGATTAGGGTTGGATGAGGTCACGAGATGGAACTCCCATGATATTAGTGCCCATATAAGAAGAGACACCAGAGAGCTTGCTCTCTCTCTCTGCTATGTGAGACACAGCAAGAAGGCAGCCATCTGCAAGCCAGCAGGAGGGCTCTCACCAGGACCTAACCATGCTGGCACCCTGATCTAGGCTTCCAGCATCCAGAACTGTGAGGTAATGTTTCTGCTGTTTAAGCCACACAGGCTGTGGCACTTTGTTACGGAAGCTCAAGCCGAGTAAGATACTCCGGGAGCCTTGGTTTCCTCATCCGCAAAATGGGAAACCACAATCTATAGCTCATGTTGTAAGGCTTAAAGAAAGACTCGAACATATTTAATGTGTCTAGGGCAGTGCTCGCATGCAGCAGGCCATCCCCACACAGCAGCTACTAGTCTCTGGACTGCAGACAGGAAAGGGGGTTTCAGGATACTTGCAGGCCACACGTGTGACACGAGCAATGGGCACAGTTCACTTCCAGCCTTTTCAGTCAAACGTGACCACGTCTGGCACTCCCACAGGGCATTGCAGGGGAAAGCCCCATAGAAGGGCGACCCCCTCCTGGTGGAGCAGGGAGCAGCCTGCCCAGCTGTCTTGACTCCCAGCTCTGACACACACCTGGCTCAGTCCCTGAACGCTGGCGGCCTCTGGTGGTGAAAAAGGAAATCCGCTTTGTTTTAAGTCCGTCTTCATTTCTGTAGGGGCAAAAAACGTCAAAATTTGAGGAAAGCACAACAAAAACATTATTATTTTGGCTATGACTATATAATGCCAAAGCATGTAGAGACTCGGGAGAAAATTCCATCAGCAGGGTGTTTGGGCTCCCCGCAGCTGATGTGTAAGCCTCAATAGCCCCTGCCCGCTAATTGCACCAGCTGTGCTCAGGAGTCTTTTGGGGGACAAACATCCACAGAGGGTGATCTAACGCTGGCATGACTGGTGGTTTCCATTCTGGAGCTTTTCCATTTCAGGCAGGTGTGAGCGTTTCTGTGCCTGGCAGGAAGGCCCATTCCAGTGGCTGCTCCAGTTTATGCTGCACACAGGGGACTTCTCTTTGGGGTGTGAGTTCTGCTGAGACACTGCAGAAGTGGCCTTCAGCAAGTGAACCAGGAAGGCTGGTCTCCTGGGCCCCGAGGGTCAGCTGGGCTTGTCCCGAGATTTTCACCTCTTATTAGAAGACCTTGGGGGCACACTTTTTATTCTATCTAGGTATCGGTTAGTGATCGGCAAAAACTTTTGAACAGAATGAGAGGTTAGGCTGAAGTGAGGAGATTCTCTAGGAGCCTTTAAAAATTAGAAATGATGGGGCCGGCCCCATGGCGAGTGGTTGGGCTCGCACCTCCGCTTCAATGGCCCTGGGTTTCACTAGCTCGAATCCTGTGTGGACATGGCACCACTCATCAGGCCATGCTGAGGTGGCATCCCATGTACCACAACTAGAAGGACCCACAACTAAAAATACATAACTATGTGCCGGGGGGCTTTGGGAGAAAAAGGAAAAATAAAATCTTTAGAAAAAAAATTAGAAATGGGAGGATACTGTTATGGGCTGAATTCTGCCTCTCCTCCTTGAAACTCATATGTTGAAGTCCTGACCCCCAGGACCTCAGAATGTGACTGCATTTGGAGATGGGTCTTTACAGAGGTGATTAAGGTAAAATGAGGTCATGTGAATGGACCGTAATCCAATCTGACTGATGTCCCTATAGGAAGAGGAGATTAGGACACAGACACACACAGAGGGACGACCACGTGAGGACCCAGGGAGAAGGCGGCCATCTAAGCCATCTATGTGCCAAGGAGAGAGGCCTCAGGAGAAGCCAACCCTGCCGGTACCTTGACCTCGGATTTCCAGTCTCCAGAACTGTGAGGAAATAAATGTCTGTTGTTTCAGCCCCTCAAACAACGCGTGGCATTTTGTCACAGCAGCCCTAACTAGCTAACAGAGATGCCACCCCAAGCATCTACCCGACTGTAGCCACACACATTTCAGAAGCTGCCAGGGATGGAGACCCCTACTTACTTGCCGAACAGGTTTCTGGAGAGATCCAGTGTTTTGAGTTGTCTGCAGGTCCACTTCTCTTGAGGTGGCAGTGCCACCAGCTGGTTTCCCTGTAACCTCAAGAACATGAGGGTCTGGGACAGACAGAGAGAGGAAAAGATGCTGTCAAATCCCAAAGGTGAGGAGAACTGAAGAGCAAGGTCAGGTCCCTGACAGGGCAGCCCAATGAGTACAGCCCAGTCACCTTCATGGAGAGTCCAGGAGTGTCTGAGAACTCAGGAAGTTATACCAAACAGAGCAGACGGGACAATTTACAGGAGGGCGTTGCCTCCGGATCAGTGGGAGGCAATTATTCCAGAAGGAAAGGAGTCCCAGTACTTCTCAGTGTGAAGGCTTCTTAAGAATGATGATTATCTGTGGGTCTGTCTTGGGAACAGCAACTGACTCTGAAGGTCCTGGAGGCCTTGATGTCACCACGGGTGGGGGCACAGCATGATGCTGCCTTGGGCTGGCCCAGGTGATGCCCCAGACAGGGCAGGGTGGCAGCAGTGACACCGAGGGTGACCTCCCCAGTCCTGCTCCCTCTGCTGGCCTGGTGCCCCGGGCCACTGTTGTGCTTGCGGTGCTCTCGTTGACAGCCTGGCCCCTGCCCTCTATGTCCACCAACCTCACGCAGGCCCTGCAGGCAAACCCATCACCGAGGGGAAAGGCTCTGCCCTTGGACTTGTTACACGTTTTACTTTAATGAGAGCATAGGGGGCAGATTATAACTCTTTCCTGACGTCATCCCCAGGGACACCAACTATTCCATCCACAATGGGGGTGGCTCAGGGGGGCCAGCAGGTCACCCCACTTTAATCCCCTGTGGGGGAGGGGAATTGGCCACCCCAAGAGATGTCTCTTTGGCATGAGGATTTTTTGGGTCTGGTTACTTTTAATAAACTGCAGACAGGAAAGAAACTCTGAAAAGCAGAGTTTACTTACCCTTTGTGAAGGGGAATGACTTTATCTCTAGACACTCTTAATCAATGCCAAAGGCAAGGACTTAAATCTGCATCTTGTTTACTGTACTTGTGTGGTAATCTCCTGTAACTGACTCCCCCCCCCCCAACCGCCACCAACCTCCTCCTTTGTCTTTAGCTGAGGATGATATTTAAGGTGGGGGCTTCAGCCATTTTGGCAAGTTGCTCAGGTTGCCTGAGCCTGTCCCATGTATACATGTTATAAAGCTTTGTTTAATTTTCTCCTGTTATTCTGTCTCATGTGAATTTAATTCGTTCTCTGGCCAGAAGAACCCACAGCGGGTAGAGGAAATGTCTTCCTCCCCTGCACTCCTTACTCTGCACACTTTTGTCTTCCCCCTTGTGGAAGGGGTCCAGGCCAGCTCCCACCATCAGAATCAGGGGCAGCTCCTGTGGCCAGCCCATCCACTGAATGTCTTATTAGAGCCCTGCCCATGCCAGGCCCAGGACCAGCAGTGGGGTAGTGGAGGCCCTCCCTGACCCCCATCTGGAAGAGGAACATGAATTCCCACAGGGCTGAGTGGTCAGGTCCTGTACAGGGCTCTTTCCCTCTTGATTTGCTGCTTCTGGCTGCCGTGGGAACTGGAAACCGAGTCAGCTAGCTGTTGGTGTGAAATAAGAGGAAACAGACTCAGAACAGGGGACCTGTGCAGGGGCTCTTCCTCAAGAACAGAGGTTGGGCGGTGGATGTGAACTTCTGGCCAGGGGTGCCCCTGTGGATAATAGTGACTGGTCTTCTTACGCACTAGCATCCCCCTGCAATGGACACACCCAGAGGTCCTTTCTTTGCCTCTGTTTGCCCCAGTACCTGTGACTTGACGGCCCTCCTTCCTGAGCACATGCATGTTGAAGGGCCTTCGCTGCCTTTTAGGGATCCCTGGACGTGGGGGGCCGTGCACTGGGCCTTGGAGCAGAGCCCATGGGGCCAGGTGGCCGGCAGGACAGCACTGGGGGCGGAGGTCTGTATGCTCAACCAGGGGCCGCCCTGTGGCTTCAGCAAACACACATCAGGCCTGGCTCTGGGGCTGGCCTGGGCGCCAAGTGAGGAATGAGCCATGCTCTGCCTTGAGAGGGTTGAATTTGAGTGGGGGAAAACAGACATAACCTGCAGTGAGAAAGCAGCCCCATGCTGTGGGGTAGGGAGGGTGGGCGGGGACACAAGGCTCTGGAAAAAGGCACTTTCCTGAATTCACGTCCAAAGAAGCTTCTAACCCCCAGGAATTCCAGTTCTGCCACCTCTGGGGAGGGAGGCAGGCACACGAAGGGCCCGCACGTCAGTGCTCCCTCTTCCTCATGCACCGGCCACCTGGGGGGCCCACCCAGGAGCCGAGAAGGGACAGAGCCAGGCAAGGTCAGGTAGAGGGGCTGGGGGCTGGGCTTACAATCGTCAACATTAAAGAAAGTCCTGGAGGATAAAAACCCATGATCCCACTGCCCTTGCATAGCTGTTCTCATTTTGCACGTTTTCTCTCAACCTCTGCTCATAACCAGGTATATTTTTGACAGTTAAACTTTTCTTTCAACCTTTTTTTTTCCTTTTGTCTCAGAAGCTCAGGAGAAGCACACAGACTTCACTGCAATATGGAGTGATTTTCTCACAAAAGCTGAAAACGACAAATAAAGGGCCATTAGACTCACGTCGAGCTGAAAAAGCCCCAGGGGAACTTCTTTGAGTTCGTTTTCTGAGAAATCGACATCCTTAAGATGATTTTTCCAAAAGATGGCCATTTTGTCTGGCAGAGATTCCAGGGCGTTTTTGGATGCTTTACAACATTTCTAGGAGTTTGACAAGAAAGAGAATGAGATATGAATTAGTTTTTTAAATGCAGTGGTGCCTATGAAAAAGACTGCTTCTGAATTTGATGTTAAAAATCAGACCATTACAATAAACCTCGAATAAATATGATTCAATTAGTTGAGAGGTTACAAACTGTCATTGGCCCATTTTCCTGTCCCTGCTCCCAGGAAGGGACAGGAATGGTTTCCTGGGGGAGACAGGCGGCTCATAGTCCTTTCCCTTCCTTCCAGAGTGTCTGGCCCATTGTTCTTGGAAATAATGGGACAGTTCAGGACTGTGCTCTCGAGAAGAGCTAGTTTCCCACAAACATATGTTTAAACTAGAAATGTTAATGCTAGTGATGGAGAATTTTCTGGTTTAAAACAAACAGCACTAAAACACAAATATTCTTCATGCTGTTCCCTTAGTTTTAACAAGCAAACTTCCCAAGAAACAAAACCAGCGTTTAATTAGCAGTGCTATGGATGCAGGGCATTTCTTCTTCTTTTCTTTATTCTTATTTTATAGCTGTCCTAAGGGAACCGAACCCCTACTTTTGGGCAGAACTCATCCTGTGCGTTAACTGTGGACAGTTCTGTGGGTATTAAGGGTATGAATCTCAAGCCCAGAGCCAGTGGGCTGGCTTTCAGGTGAGTGACCCGCCCGAGACAGTCAGCTGCTGGTTGGTGAGTGACACTGCTCGCCTATCACATGGGAACAACAATCCTGCTGCCCAGTGTGGCCGCCTAGGGGAGGAAGCGAGACAGCACCCGAAGAGTTCGGGGAGCTGAAGGGGGAAGCAGAGTGACTGCACCTTTCATGATTCCCATACTAACCAAAGGGCAGGCCCAGGCTTCTGGAAACACCTTCAGGTTGTTTCTAGAGACATTCAGACAATTGAGTGATTTGAAAGAATGAAGGAAAAGCGCAGGGAGTTCTGTCAATTTATTGTCAGAAATATCGAGTTCCTGTAGCTTCCGCAAACCAATCCAGTTAGTGGCTGGGGAAAAAGAAAGGTATGAATTGGTAAAAATATCCTATTAAGAAAAAAATGACAAATGAAGTCAGGTCACTGATGATAAAACATACCACTTTCTTCTTCAAACAATTTTTCTAAATAATTTTTTGACGCTGTCAGTTTTTGAAGTTTTGAGAGGTGCAAGAATCCTGGCGGGAGATGGGACAGCTTGTTGCTGGAAATGTCAACTTCTAGCAGCCTGTGGTTGGGGGAGAAGGCAGTCAAGGCATCAGAAGAAAGAGGTGAAGCACCATTGTAACATAGCTCTCTGTAAACGTATTTCTCTCCTCCTCCTTGCACAAGGCTAAAGAGGGTACATTGAAAATGCAGTAATATGATTTTTAATCATTGCATTAACTGTTACCATGTCCTGTGTAGACAAAGTAAGTCAAATCTCTCTCGGGCTGACCCTGGTCTCACTGACTGGTAGGGATGTGAACCTTTCTCATGTATGTGACAGCGAAATGAGCAGGTGCCCTGAGAGCTGCTGGAAGACCACAGAGCGGGGCTTTTAACTTTTCAGACCCTCGATGGCCCTGGTTAAGGACCTCCACTTGGACGGCACCTGGTCTTTAATTTTTTGTCTGTGGGCTTCCCCACGGTTCCTGCTGACCTTAAGCTCTTTCTAATGTTCTTTCTTACTTCACCTAGAGCTTTAGCTTTTGAAATCAGCTCAAATCCTTTAGGGAACAAGCTTTGCAAGTATGTATCATCAACACGTCAGGGAAGGTAAGGTCCTTCCCCTTGCCGTGAGGCCTCAGGGGGAAGGCTCAGACCTCTTCCAGGCTCCCAAAGCAGGAGACAGGAGCTGCCTACACGCCCACCTGCTGCCAGAGCCCTGCAGGGTTAACTCTTTCTCTGAGGACCTTCCCACTTTCCTGGGAGGCGGGATAAGAGCTGCTGCCTCTGGGCCCCACGGCCTCCGCCAGCCCAGAAGTTTTCAGGCCCCCTCCTCTTTTTCCTGTCTGCGTCCACAAGACTGGGCATCTCAGGCAAGCGGGTGCACGTGGCTGCCAGTGAGCAGTGTAAATATGGGCCAGACAAACCACCCCTCTGGACCTCTCTGTGTTCACCTGGAAAGGAAGCGGAGACCTTGTTCCCAAGTGCTTGCACAGGGGCAGGAAGAACTTCCTTCTCCCATTTTAACTGCAAATTTGTTGTGAAAACGACTAACTACAATTAGGGAACACATGCAGGAGGAGGACCGTGGTGGCAGCCAGGGCACAGAGCCTGTTCTCCCTCGGGGGGCCTGCGCGGGGTGGGAGCCCACCTGGAACAGATGATCTCATCTGATGACTGCACACTGGGCAGTTCCCCCAGGTGGTTGTCTGAGAGGTTCAGCTTCCGGAGGTTGATGAGTCCCCAGGGGATGACCGAGGGGAGGGAAGCCAGGCAGTTGGCAGAAAGGTCCAGCTCCGTGATCTGGCAGGAGATGTCTATGAGCCAGTCTAGATCCACCCAGGGCAACTTGAGGTGGGACCATTTCACACGAAGAGGCTGGGTGTTGGAGAAAGGGAAGAGCACATGTGGCGGTGAGCACAGGGCCAGTGTCGACTTGGAATAAAACAGTGACTCATTCAAGCGGGAGTGTGTCTGCTCATCTTAGCTGGGGTCCCAAGATGCTGGGACCACGTCCCTCCCGTGGCCGGCACTGAGGAGGGACCTATTCCCATCTGGACCTGCATCTCTCAGGTCATCTCTACATGGCTCCAGCTACTCACTCTCCAGCCTCTAGAGGGAGCACGTGGGTTCAGTGTCACCTTTTACAGGGCAGATCACAGCCAGGCAGGAAGTGCAGCAGGAACGGCCCCTGCTCTGTACAGAGGAGGCCATGCAAACTTGGAGGCGCCTCCCCAGACTGGAGAAGGCTGAGACCCAAACCTGGGTCTTCTGACCTCCCTTCAGGGCTCTATTCCCTGTGATGGAGCTGCTGCCGCCTGCAGCTGCCTGCACCATGCCAGGCTCTACACTGGGTGCTTGTGGACAGGCTGCCTCCAAAGTGAGAGATGAGTATGCAAACAGACCATGGCCAGGCCGTATGTGAAAAGAGAACTACGACCCAAAACCTGCAGCAACCTGCCCAGGAAACCAAGCCCCTTATCTGTAATAACAGCCCAGGAAGAGCTGAGGGCATACGATGAAGAGAAGAAAGTCTCTTTAACACATGGTGCTGCTAAAACTGGACAGCCACATGAAGAAGAATGAAAATCGACCATTCTTTTACACCATTCACAAAAATAAACTCAAAATGGATCAGAGACTTAAAGGTAAGACCTGAAACCATAAGACTTCTAGGAGAAAATATAGGCAGTACACTCTTTGACATCAGTCTTAAAAGGATCTTTTTGGACACCATGTCTTCTCCAAAAAGGGAAACAGTAGAAAGAATAAACAAATGGGACTTCATCAGACTAAAGAGCTTCTTCAAGGCAAGGGAAAACAAGATTGAAACAAAAAAACAATCCACCAACTGGGAAAAAATATTTGCAAATCATATATCCAACAAAGAGTTAATCTCCACAATACATAAGGAACTCACACAGCTCAATGACAAAAAAATAAAACAACCAGATCAAAAAACGGGCAAGAGACATGAACAGACATTTCTCCAAAGAAGATATACAGATGGCCAATAGGCACATGAAAAGATGCTCATCATCACTAATCATCAGGGAAATGCAAATCAAAACTACACTAAGATATCACCTTACACCTGTTAGAATGGCTAAAATAATCAAAACAAAAAATAACAAATGGAGAGGATGTGGAGAAAAAGGAACCCTCATGCACTGCTGGTGGGAATGCAAACTGGTGCAGCCACTATGGAAAACAGTATGGAGATTTCTCAAAAAATTAAAAATAGAAATACCATATGACCCAGCCATCCCACTACTAGGTATCTATGCAAAGAACTTGAGATCAGCAATTCAAAAAGCCCCATGCACCCCTATGTTCATTGCAGCATTATTCACAATAGCCAAGATATGGAAACCACCTAAGTGCCCATCAACTGATGACTGGATAAAGAAGACATGGTATATATATACAATGGAATACTACTCAGCCCTAAAAAAGGATAAAATCATCCCATTCACAACAACATGGGTAGACCTTGAGGGTATTATGTTACATGAAATAAGCCAGATAGAGAAAGACAACCTCTGTATGGCTCCACCCACACATGTAAATTAAACATATGGACAAAGAGAACAGATTAGTGGCTACCAGGGGAAAGGGGGCTGGGGAGTGGGCACAAAGGGTGAAAGGGTGAAAGGGTGAAGAGATGTACCTATAATATGACTGACAAATAGTAATTTACAACTGAAATTTCACAAGGTTGTAAACTATCATAATCTCAATAAAAACAAACAAAAAAAAAATAGCCCAGGAAGGCAAACTTATAGGAGGGCAGATGGCTATCTCTAATAACAATCCAGGAAGCTCAAGAATAACTTCTGTAACCATGGGCCCCGAATGGCCAGGACTTGATTAATAACTGACAGCTTCCCTAGGCTTTGTCCCCACTTCCAACTTAGACCAACCCAGAGGAAGCCAAATATGCACCCCAACCAATCACGTGGGACACCGCACCTCTAGTTGGCTGCCTGCAGCTTCCCCATCAGCAGCCTCCATCAGGGCACACCTGAAGCCTTCCCTTTTTTCCCCTGTGAAGCTCTCCCACTGCTCTGTCTGCCTTTGAGTCTCTGCCAAAACGCAAGTGCCGATGGCCGACTCTCTTGCTACCTCAAGCTCTGAATAAATCGCCTATGCTTTTCTCATTTGATTGGCCTTTGTTTATTTCCACAGGTGGGAGTCAGAAAGCCTGGTGGTTTGGTTCGCTGGTGTCGCGTGGTAAAGAGACCTAGTTAAATATACATGAACAGGCTTTTCTCTTTCTTCTTGATTATCAAAGAATTTGGGGCTCAATTAGGTTTCTGGGAGGAAGAAATTGGCTTTTTGGCCTGTTTCTCCAAAGCAGTTGGAAATCCGTATCAGAAAATTAGAGAAACAAAACTGAGTGCTTCGCAAGTGGGAAAATGCTACAACCAGGCGGACAGTGGGAAAGACACCAATAACATGGGCTGTTTGCTTTCAAAATTGGCAGCGGCAGACAGACCTCCTTATCTGGCCAATAGATGGCGATGTGTGTCTTGTCTTTGTCTTCCTTGGCTAAGTAGCCAGGATTGGAAAGGCTGGGTCTACAACACTCTCTTAGAGCTCTCGTCCTTGAACCAAGGGGATGAGGGACTCTGTCTCTGTCTGTCTGTCTCTCTCTCCATTCACCTGGATGAAGAGGGATGGGAGATAGCATACTGGATTTGGGGACAAGAGAATGAAGTTTTAGTCTCAGTTGATCTTTTTTTTAGACAAGTCACTCTACTGCTGTGGGCCTGTTTTTATTATCCTTAATGTTTCCTCTCACGATTTTTTGTTTTGAAAAATTTCAGAACCACAGAAAAGGTGGACTAGAATACTCATTCATCTATCCCTCACCTAGATTTACCACTTGCTAATATGTTGCCACATTTGCTTTCTCTCCTTTCTCTCTCCAGACATACTTTTCTTTTTTTTTTTTTTTTTTTTGCTAAGGAAGATTTGCCCTGAGCTAACATCTATGTCAGTCTTCCTCTATTTTGTATGTGGGTTGCTGCCATATCATGGCCAACATCAAGTGGTGTAGGTCTGTGCCCGGGAGCTGAACCCAGGCTGCCAAAGCAGAACATGGTGAACTTAACCACTAGGCCATGGGGCTGGCCCCACACTTTTCATTTTTTGCTGAATCTTTTGCAAGCAATCTTGGCACCGCACCCCTAAATACTTCAGCATGTATCTCTGAAGAACAAGAATTTTTTCCTACATGACAACCATATACTTATCATTTCCAAGAAATGAAATCAATACAGTATCATCAAATCCAGTCCATGTTCAAATATTCCCAATTATCCCAGAAATGTCTTTTATAACTATTCTGTGTCCTGATCCAGGATCCCATCAAGAATCACACATTGTGTTTAGTCGTCATGTCTCTTTACTTGTTTTGAATCTAGAAGAGTCCTCATGCTTTTTTATGTCTTTTTCAACTTTGGCATTGCAATTTTTCACGTCATTCCAGTTGTCTTGTGGAATATCCCATAATCTGAATTTACTCAATTGTTTCCTATTGTTTAGATTCAAGTTAAGCATTTTTGGCAAAAATCTCAGACAATGTTGAGTCTTACCCATGGAACCCCACCAGAGGGCATCTGACGTCAGGTTACTCCTTGAATGGTGATGCCAAGTCTGACCCCTTGGTTAAGGTGGTGTCTGTCAGATAGAGCCCTCCTTTGTTAAGGTACATTTTATTCTTTGTGATTAACAAGCAGTCTGTGGGGTGATATCCTGAGCCTAGTGAATATCTTGTGTTCCTACATCATTTCACCCAATAGTTTCAGCATCTTGGCCTGACTCAATTAGTACATTCGTGGTTGCAAAGTGGTGACTTTTCTAAAACTACCATTCCTTCTATATTTGTTCCCTGGCATTCTTCCATACAGAAGGGTGCCCCCCACTATCTGCTCCTTTTAAGTATCACTATGGACTCATGGATTCCGTTTTATTCTAAGTATTATAATTCATTATTATCATTATTTCTTTTGATGCTCAACTAGTCCCCAATTTGGCCAGTGGGAGTCTCATCAAGGGGGCTCCTGGGCTCCTCTGACATATCCCTATCACTCTGGGGCACTTCCTTACTTCCTGGCAAAACAAGATGTTCCAGTCTCCTCTGGTACTTTCCAAGCCCCAGCCCTGGAATCAGCCCTGACTCCCCTTAGCAGAAAACGGCATTTAGAAACCAAGATCTGGGGGTTAGGTATGCTCACTGGTCCTGGGGAGTCACTGCTTCTCGGCCCATTGATCCCACACCACTCTGTATTTAACATGAGTGCCTTCTGATGCCTCCAATCCAAAGCCAGTCACATAGGCGTCTTCCTAATCTTTCCATAATTCATAATCGTATCATTCTTCACCTTGTTACTGTTGGTTTTAATCTGTTAAATAAGCATTTTGGACCAGATGATGCCCAGGTCACTTCTGGACTCAGGATTCTTTCTGGCTTGCAGTGGTGAGGACAGTGGCCTCCCATGGGGGACCTTGGGGTAAGCATGACAGCCAACCTAGGAGTGGGCTGAGAGGAAGGTGGCCCTGCCAGTCTTTGCAATGCCAAGTCAAAAAAGGCCCTCCAAAAGCCTGGCTGCCTCCTCTTCCTGGGTTCTTGGAGACGCACCCAGGCCCCGGGCCCAAGGCCGGACAGCTAGACACAAAGCCAAAGGGTCTAGATTGCAGTCTGACCCTTTCCACTCGCCCTGTGTGGCCATTCTGGTCATTCAATATCAAATGGATTGGGCCAGAACTGAAACTGCAGCCAAATGCAAGACGAAAAGGAGGCTAGTTTGGGCTTTGATTTTAAACAACAAATCTTAGGTGTCTATTGAAAGTTTTATAAATAAAATTCTGTAGGACTATAAAAAAAAAACCAACAGAAATGAATCAGATTGTTATTGTGACATGAATCAAATACGGTACAAACGAATCTGACCTCCTTGGGGGATCAGCTTAGATGATGCTGTCCTGACAATGGCATTTCCCTCCTGAATCTCCTCCATGTCCTCTGAGCCTGGAGCTGCAGCCTAGAACTGCATAAGGAGCGAGGGTTTGACCTTAGGAGACCCAAGCCCTGTGGCTGCTTAACTAACTCTGTGGAGGACGTAGGCAAGTCTCGGTGGACAGGGGTACTTTCTCAGGCTCTGTCCGGCTCAACTCCCCTTATATGAACCTGCCCACTGATTTTGTGCTGCACTAACTCAGCCCAAGGGTCGTCTCCTTTGCCCAGCAGGTGATGTGGCTGTCCACAACCTAGACTGTGTGCGCCTCCAGTGCAGGGCCTTGTCTTTCTCTGAAGTTCGGCTGCATGCCTAGCATGCAGCAGACACTAAATGAATGTCTGTGCGCTGAAGAGAATCAAGTCACCGAGACCTGTGATCCATTCATCACACCTCTAACCAGACTGAGCATCCTAAAATATCCAGGTCAGCTCAAAACGCTTCCACCTTCCCCCACCCCTACCCTGCCTTTAGCAGAACATCTTAACCCCTTCCCTGGGCAGCCCCACGCCTCCAAAATCTGCCCCAACCACTTTCCAACTTTATGTCTCACTGTTTCCTCTAAGACCTCTGCCTGCCCTCTGCATTCCTGCAGGCAGATGGCTTGTGGGGTTAACAATTTGTTCTAGGTAGAAGAAATTGGGGGCTGGGCACACTCCTTGAGCAGAGGATTCAAGGCCAAGGGGAAACTGCCATTAACCAGAAGCTGCCTGTTCATAAATGAATCACAGGGCTCAGAAAGTGGACCCAATGCTGAAATTCATAGGAAGGCTCTGGGGCCTGAGGGGGTATGGCCTCGCTGTCAGTAATTGGCTGGCCAATGTGCCAAACGGCTGCCGGTTGCTCTGCAGCTGCAGATGCTCTCCCTGGTATATGGGTTGTTATGGTGATGGGAGTATTTGGTAGGAAACACAAGCTTGTGGGCCTGGAGCTAAGAGAGCTTGTGCAAAAGCTTACTTCTGAGAGCTTGCTTCCTTCAGATGGTGGGTGTCATGAGGTCACTCAAGGATCCAAGATTCTGTAGGCTGGACTGGCCTCTATCTTCACACTCTGTCCTGCCACTGTGATGAAGGGGAAAGAAACCCTCTCCTGCCTCTGAACCCTGCTCTGTCTTCTCTCTTCTGGAACTCATGGCCCTCCTCGCTCCCGTCTAAGTCCTACTAATCCTGCAAACCCTGGTGCAAGGACCACCTTCTTCACCCTAAATTGGGGTCCATGTGTTACCACCCCCACTTATATAACAGGGACGCCATCTTGCTTAACTTGTGTTCATACATTCATCAGCATTTACTTGAATACTGCTGGCAAAGCCATTCTGTCAGGCACTGGGGCAGATTAGAGATGTGGATGCTACAGATAGAAGC
This sequence comes from Equus asinus, assembly GCF_041296235.1. NCBI lineage: Eukaryota > Metazoa > Chordata > Mammalia > Perissodactyla > Equidae > Equus > Equus asinus. The sequence goes on along the minus strand of NC_091791.1, from coordinate 112,836,038 downwards.
AACGCTCAGAGAGTTTATGGTTCAGAGAGAAGAGCAGTATGTGTGTGTGTGTGTGAGTGAGTGTACTGAACGTGGATCTGGTCACCCTGACTCATGGGTTTCTTGATCTTCATGGACTATGAGCATATGATGTTGACCACAAAGCCAAGAAAGAACACCTGTTTGGAAACCTCGTGTGCTTCCTTTTGGGGCATTGTTTTATCAGAAGAAATCATCAATAAGAAGTGAGCAGCTGTGTGTGCCTCTGAATTCCCCAGACATGAGGAAGAAGAGGAAGCAGACGCTGCCAGTTCCTAAAATGGAGCTCTTTCTAGGTCTCATGCCCACCAGAGTTTCTGTAGGGTTGACATTTGTTCAACGCAAGCCCCAGAAGAAGTTGTAAAAGCAGAAGTCTGCAAACATGATGACACACTCAGAATGTGGACACACTTGTGAAGACTTCTGGGCTGGACGGAAGTTGAAAAAAAGTGTAAGATTTCTACCTGGACTTGGGTTAGTTTGAAAACTTTCATTTACAAAACTTCTTTTCCTTTTGGTGCACAAACATTACAGGGTGCTCAGATGTTTACAAAGCAGCAGAGAGGAAGGAGCAAGAATGCACAGTGAAGAAGGTGGCAGGACACTTGACAGCAAAACCTAGCCAGGCAAGCCCTGAGGCCCTCATTACTAATTTGTGTTTAGTCCAGGTGGGATCACAATAAACAAGGTTTCGAGGGAGAGAGGCCAGCAATTGTATAATTAACTCCATGCACACTGGACTACAAAATCAAAGACAGCTGCACGCGGAGATCCCACCAATTCAACAGTGCCGTGGTTGAGGCATACCCACTCTGGAGCAAACAGATGGAGAATGTGCTTGTGTTTGACCTCAAGAATGCACCCTTTAGATTTCAGGCCAAAGAGGAGAAAGTAGTGCTCTCCCAGAAGGCACGGTGTGCTGACTTAGGAAATTTGTTTTCTGAGGCAGTGGCAGTGACTAGGGCCAGTTCAAGCAGGACTGGATGTACTTAAGGGCATTTGGCTCTTAATGCAGAGTGATGTTTGGGGGTGCTTCTGTGTAAGAAAGGTCTCCCTGTCTTGTGATGCAGCTTGTGGTCCAGGAGGACAATCATCCACCTTTACACAATGCTTCTTGAAATCACTGGACATAAAATATCACGGTGAATGAGCCACGGGCTCCAATGACATCTCTTATGCTTTTATGTTAGTGCAACCCTTAATGGTTGAAGAAAAATAATTGTTAAGTGAAGGACTGGAGTCTGTTGCTTTTAGCATGGCTTTTAACCTTGAGAGCTGTGGGCTGGCAATCAGGATTGGAACAGACACAGAGAAGGATTCTCTGCTGTGATGGCAGGGTGCATACCTCTGCGATCTTGTTAGGTGGAGAACAGCCTCACCAGAGTGGAGTTCCAATGGTACCTCCTCGCTAGGTCTCTACTGAGTACACAAAGCAGAATTCATCCCTCTGCTCTCTGTGCTCCCAACTCATTGCTCCTGTGACCTATGGTTAACGGGGTAAGAATCTTCCCGCCTGGAGACTGTAAGTCCCTTGAGGGGACAGACGAGAGCTCAATGACAGCAGGGCATGATGCATGAAAGCAGTCAACAGAATTAGTCTACTCAATCAAGACACACATGTGAAAGTGAGGGGAAATACATAGAACATTATAAAACGTGTTCATGAATCCTTGGCCCATAAAAAACCCAAGCCTTTCTTTTGGTTGTTGAACAAAGATTCCTGGGATGATGGCAGAGGGTGCCTCCTCCTTGTTGAACCAGCCAGGAAGACAAGAGCCACCTTCTAGTATGTGTAGGAGCAGTCAGAGCATCTAGACAGTTAAGATGAAAAAGCAGCGGGTCTAATCTAAACAGAGCAGAGTCACTAAAAGGCCTGAAGAAGGAGCCAAAAGAAACTCTAAAAACAAAGATGCTCAGAGTGGCAGAGCCAGTTGCAGAATCTGAAGATGCATCTCAGGTTACCTGAGTGATGTCGATGATTGTAGCAGGGAAGAAATATGGCGGCAGAAGGGGGTCTGTGGATGGATGCCAATAAGTTGGGGGTAAATTCCAAGCCTGCAAATGTTCTCCAGGAATCCAGACCATCAGAGGATGCCCTACATGACAGGGATTCAGCCGGACAGAGGATCCGCACATTGGTGACAGCAGCTCTGTCCCAGCCTCCTTGTGCATGCACGGGCTACAACAAACGAAACGGAATATGCCCGCTGTCCTTGCCCCCTCCACGTGGGGATTCCAACACCTACTGCTCAAGTCCCTGCACTCTGGTGGGGACAGGCTCTCAAGGAGAGAGGGGACATTTAAAATGGAAGGATGACCTTGACTGGCCAACTGCACGTGTAAGCAAGGTGGCCATGGCGGGTGGACCCAGGCCAAGGGCAATGGAGTAAGGGGCTCAAAAATGGTGTTATGGGTGGAACTGTGTCCCCCTCAAAAGATATGTTGAAGTCCTAACCCCCAGTACCTCAGAATATGAGCTTAAATTGGAAATAGGCTCTTTGCAGAGTGTAATCAAGTTAAAAATGAGGTCATCAGGGTGGGCCCTCATCCGATATGACTGACATCCTTATGAAAAGGGGAGATTTGGACAGAGACAGACACGTGCAGAGGGAAAACAACGTGAAGACACAGGGAGAAGATGGCATGTAGCTGGAGTGAGGGGTCTACAAGCCAAAGAATGCCAAGGGTTACCAGCCAGCACCAGAAGCCAGCAAGAAGCAAGGGAGGGTCCTTGCCTGAAGGCGTGAGAGGAGCACAGCCCGCCAACACCTTGATGTTGCACTTCCAGCCCCGGAAATTGAGACAATAAACTTGTGTTATTCTAAGCCAACCAATTTTTGGTACTTGGTTATGGCAGCACTGAGACAGATGGCAATGAGTCAAGTCAAGACAGGAGAAGTCAAGACCTGGGAACCTGGAACATTCCATTGACAGAGGCCCACAGATTACAAAAAGAAAAGAAAGAAACAGATTCTTGAAAGCCAAAAGGATGCCTGTTGAGATAATTAGATTAGAAATATAACAAAAAGATGAGGAAAAGGACAGAAAAGCCAGTCATTAAATTAGGGAAAGCCTGTGAGGACTCTACGGTATAGAAGGAGAATTTCAAAAAGGACCTGAGAATACTAACAGAAGCAAGGGAAGGGAGAGAGAAGACAAAAGCGTGTCTGCTAAAAATGCCGCAAATATCAGAATTAGCAGTGGTTAGCTACTAATATAACTTAAACAAACAAAAAAAGGAGATATTACCATAGAAATTAGATCAATGAGAAATACAAGTACAAAAGTAACTTACAAGACAAATGTATAATGGCCTTTTAAAGAGTAGCCTGGAACAACCGTTGCCTCCAAGGGCACACTCAAGACCAGATGCTGTAGGGGAACCTTCTGGAAGCTGAGCTGTGATTGCATGCCAATACCTTCTTGGTGACTCTTTGCAATGCACACACAGCACTTTCATGCCCACTTTTTCAATGGACTCTCACAGGAACCCTGTAATGTCGGGCACAATTTGCACAGAAGGAGCCTCAGAGAGGTGACCTGCTCAAAAGTAGGAAAACCAGGATCACAATTCAGGTGCCTGATGCTCTGTCTGGTTCCTTTCTACCGTATCACCATGTTCACATGGTCTTGGAAAAGCTGATACAGTTTCAAAGGCATTAGGAGAGAGAACATAGTGATAAAGACACTTAACCAACCACAACACCAAATACAACCATGCTAAATCTTTATGTTCCAACGCAGGATCAAATACATAAATGAAAAACTAATAAAAATTCAGGAAGAATATGAACAGAATATGCTAGATCAAATATGCAAAAAATTAATAGAAGAATCATAAAGCTACACGACACAGTAACAGTGGTAGTTCACCAAATGGTAGGGGTAAGAGAATGAATTCTGTCTTCAAATAGATATGAACTTGCACATAAATTGATTACATTCTGAGTATGAAGGAAAAGTAAATAGGAAAAAGTAAAAGGAGAAAATGGAGGGGAAAAAAGGCAAGTCTCTATGTATCTCATTCCTAGAGAGAGGCAAAGTCAAGGTAGAAACCAATGATGAAAGCAGAATCGAAGTGTCCCATTATTTAGACAGTAAAAATTCCCTTTTAAGTAAAGCTTGGGTGGGAGAGAAAAACCAATTCACAACAGCAGAATGTATTTTTAGAACAATAAAAGCATCACAAGTAATGGAAAAGAAAACACACAGCTCTGATTGCAGTCACGAAAAATAAAAAGTGAAACACATTAAAGGGCCGTGCCCCACTTAGAATGGAAAGCTAAAGGAAGCAGGAAAATGAGAACAATTAGACCAAGCAAGAATAGAAAAACCAAGATGAAGTAAAAACAAGGAAGAGGATAAATAAAACCAATTCAAGCATCTCTGAAAAAATAATAAAGTTGATACTCAAGTGACTAAATTAAAAATTAAAGAAAATGTACCTTAATAATCTGGGAAGGGAAATGACAATCTAACAAGCAATGCAGAAACAATGTTTAAATGACGGGAAATGTTGTCCTTAGCCAGACCTAACATTACCAAATAACGATGCTGAGATGAGAGATTTCCTTACAAAAATAAAAATTCTCAAAGTGACACAATAAGAGAGAAAATAAAATAATGTGCATGAGAGAAACAAACACAGAAAATAGAGAATCACTCCCTAAAGGCTCCTCATTCAATACAATTTTTTCAATCAAATCTTTCAAAGAACAAACAGTCCCTATGTTACATAAATGTTTCCTTCATAGAGGACTCACTTCATTTTATCAGTCAAAACGAGTTACTTTGCAAGAGCCATTAAAATTTTAGGCCAATTACATATGCACATGGATGCAAAAACTGAACAAAATCTTCTCTAATAGAAATCAACAACTGAACTCAAAGATTTAAGTTCTGAGGCCAAGAAAGACCTACCCAAAGAAAATAGCCTCATGCGAACTTAGGAAAGTCATCAGCACACTATGTCAAAGGAAAGTGGACCTCTTTTAATCATCTGAATGCCAAAAAGTGTTTAATTACATTTATCACTTTTTCTTCACTAAAATTCTTTAAAATAGGTATAGAGGTTTTTTTTTTTTTAAAAAAGAAAACATTGTGCTTTTTTTTTTCCAGTAGTATTTTAGTCATTCCTTTTAAAAATAGGAAGCTTACAAGAAATCTCCCATCACTAGTTCCAACTTAAGAATGTTGCCAATAGCTATTTGAGAGAGAGAAAAAAAAGTAAGAAATAAAAGTGTCTGCAGTTAACTAAGCTATCTAACATACTGTTGAGAGAAACTCAGTTTCCTCAACTTTTAAATAAAGACAAAAATTTCTACCTTGCAGGACTGTATAGGAAATTACAGCAGAATGTTTGGCAAAGTAATTTGTTAGCTATTAAAGTCCTATGTAAACAGAACGGAGGTTACTGCATATATAAAATTTCAACCATCCATGCATCCATCCACCTATCCATCCATCTACCCACCAATCCATGCATCCACCTATCCACCCATCCATGCAATTACCCATCCATCCATCCATCCATGGAACCCCCCATTCATCCTATTCTAGGCCCTACTCTAAGGGGCAAACACAGAGTGAGCAAAATTGGCCAAGTTCCCTGCTTTGGGGAAGCTTCCAGTCAAATGGGGAATTGACATTAAACAAGAATATTACCCAAACAGACAACCCCGAACTTTGTTAAGTGCTATGAATAAAATGGACAGGAAGCTCTGAGAGACATAAGGGGAGATCTGACCAGGCCTGTGGGTTAAGAAAGGCCTTCCTGAGGATGTCGTGTGGGGCTAAGATTGGGAGAGCGTCCTGGGATCAAGGAGCGGTGGTGTGCTGAGTGCTGAGGAGACAGGCACTCTTTTTCCTTGCTCTCTGGTGTCCACCTGCAAGTATAGCATGGAAGGTATAAGTTTCCCCTGCTACTGGACATTTGGCTTTCTTTCCCCTAGTTTCTTCTTATAAAGAGCAGTGCTTTGGAAATGTCTGTGGCTATTGTGTTTTTTTTTTTTGGAATTAAGTCCTAGAGGTATCTTTCAGAAAGGAAATACCAAATTTGGAACAGTTCACTGGGAGAAAAGAGTTTTATAGCTTTTGTCACATGATACCAATTACTTTCCACCCATATGGAACCAATTTACAACAGTGCCAGGAGCAAGGCATTGGTGTGCCCATTTCTGTACGACCCTGCCAAGTGTCTTACTCAGCATTTATATTTATTTTTGCCAGTTTAATAGGTATGTGACAGGACTTTCAAGCTGTTTTAATTTGAATTTCTGTAATTGCCAATAAGGCTGTATGTTTCCATGCCATGATTTACTATCTGTGTTTTCTTATTTGTAAATTAACTGTTCATTTCTCTTAACTTCTTACCCAATGGCACTTGTGAACCATGTGATGGCAAGGGCTGTGGTTCTGGCTTGGTCACTGCTGAGTCCTAAGGATCTAGTAGGTGATTTATAAACAGTGGCTGAATTAAATGCAATTATCAACTGACATATAATTGTATCAATGACTTATTTTGGATTTAAGTTTCTGTCAGTTCTTTTTTCAAATATATTCAATTGATTTTCTTCTTTACATTTCTTTTTAAAATTATATTTTACTATAAATAATTTTGCTTTAACATATAAATACATTCATCTTATTTCTGATTATATATCTTTGTACATCTGTATATATCTTAAAAATCTTGAAACATAATCATCTCCCTTTTATAACTTGGATAAACATGCTTTTAAAAATATATTCTGATGAGTTTCCAATACTCCCCCCAGCCGCTGCCGGTAGAAAACCAACGGGGGCTTCTCTGCAGCCCGTTTGCCAGCAGAGGCAGGTCCTGGCAGCCTGAGAACTAGGCGATGCCTGACACAGGCGTGCAGGAGGGCTTGGAGCCTCAACTCCCACGGAGGCTGCAATTCCATTAGAAGTACCGACCTTCTGCAGGGGCAGGCAGAGCACAAATACACACAAAACAAGATGACTACTTCAGCAAGGTCACTGCCACGGATGCCAGCAAAGTCAAGGGAGTTTTCAGGCTGTGTAGACATGGCAGCAAAGCACCCTTTTTATGCCTGCCCTTGTCTAATTTTCTGAACTGAAAATGCCAGTTCAGTCCCACTGCACACCTGGAGAGACAGCAGCACTTACCTCTGGTTCCTGAGTCATCGTCCCGACTGCTGGACCCCTCTGGGCTGCCCCTCTCTTATGCCAGCAGCACAGAAGGAATGTGCTGTCACAGGGTAGAGATCACGGCAGCCACAATTGCCCACTGCAAGGCACTTGCCTTTGAAATTCACTTGAATAATAAAAATACCACTTGCTTTGGGGAAGCCCAAGGAGCCCTTATGACTCAGGCCGCACTGTAATTTCATTTTCTCTTCTGATTCTACCAAAAACGGCCAAGGAGAAGAAAAGCAACATTGTCTTTTCTTTGTCTTCTTGTTCTTGGAATGCATGCTCTGTGCTTCTTTTGGCAAATGTAGCAGGAGTTATCCGTAGAAAAGATCGCAGACATAGACGTCAACCATCTGCTTTCAACCTTTAGCCAAGAAAATCAAAGGCCCCAGCTCTCAATCTTGGGTGCACGCTGGAATCACCTGGGGGAATTTTAAAAACTACTGACGTGGGTCCTACCCTAGAGATTCAGATTTAATTAGTGTAGGGTGTGGCCTGAGCATGGGGATTTTTAAAAGCTCCCAGGGATTCCACGCACAGAAAAGTGTGAGAACCACTGTTCTACATGAAACACCTGGAGGGTCAGCTCAGGAATCATGACATGGGAAAAGCCCCAAGTTCAGGAGGCTCAGGTTCTAGTCTGAGCATCACTGTTTAGTATCTGCTGTCTTTGGACAAGTAACAAAATGTCTCTACAGCTCAAGATTTTCATCTGTAAAACAGCTTATATTCCTTGTAGTTCTTACCAAGGCGTTCTAAGGATCAAATATGATAAGAAAGTGCTGGAAAAAACACCAAGCACTACCTCAGTGTAAGGGTCAGGTGGTCAGTATTTCCTTTTGCAATGCAAGGCTAATATTCAACTAACATTTATGGAGCACTTCCTGTGTGGCAGGCCAACTGTACAGCTGCCCTTCATGGGGGACACTTTAATTATCCCTGTTTTATAACTGAGAAAACTATAACAAGGCACGGAGAGGTAATAAGGGACAGAAAGTAGAATATCAGTATTCTTTGGAAACCAGGAAACCTGCTAAAATAAGGGAAGGGTAAAAAGAAAATAGCAATAGATATAATACAAAAAGATGGTAGGAATAAACCCATATGGCAGGTGAATTGAGTGGATTCCTCAAAGACACACTCTTGGATGGGATGAAAAACTGATTGCCGTTTATAAGAAATATACCTAAGACAAAGAAAAACTGAAAATAAAGGTCTGGGGAAACTTATACACGGTCAATGCAAAGAAAAAGAGGGCAGTGTGGCCATGTGACAAGGATATAATCCCACTTTTAAGGACAGAAGCATCAGTAGGAATAAAGTAGTTATTAGATATAATGAAACAGGTCAAAACGGGTCATAAAACCATAAACTGGCTATATGAAGCAACAACTTGTAGAATTATATGAAGAACTAGATAAAAATCAGTAGAAGTAGGAAATGTATATATTTATATACACTCATACATATGTATGTACATATATGTGTGTGTATTTCACATTCTGATAAGGAAAGCCAGCACAAATAGACAGCACATGAAGGACTCGAACAATGCAACCGACAAGCTAAAGTTAGAAGGAAAAAAAGACTGAAATAAATATTTAACTCAATAAGTCTGAAAAAGAATTCCAATAATAATAGCAAACATCTCTTATGAACTTACCATGTGCCTGGCATTGTTATTAGAATGTTACAAATACTATCACATTTAATTTGCAAGCATCTCTCTGAGACGGGTATTTTCTCTTTCTGTTTTACAGATGAGGAAAGCAAGACACAGAGAGGCAAAGTAATCAGAGGAAGGGCTTCAAGCAGCAAGGCCTGGAGCCCTGATTAGAACAGGAGGTCACGTGCCAGAGCCTTGCCTAAACCACCACACCACTAAACACAACAGACATGTTCAAGAAGAAAATGTGAAGAAGGTTTCAGCACAGATAAAAGCTAAAATTAATGAAATAACAAACAGAACAAATCTCACACACACACAAGAAGTAAAATCTAGCAAGTTTCTTGACAGGACCACTAGCATATATAAATTCCTGGCTGGTCTGATTAAGTTTGAAGGGAAAAAGCATAATTGTCCAACGTCATAAATGAAAAGGGAAATATAACTATATTATAGAAGAAAAGAAGTACCAAAAAAACGTAAACGCAATACACCATGATGGCAACTTAAAAAGTCTGAAGGAAATGGATGGTTTTCTACCAAAATATAACCTCCTGAACTGCAAATAAGGGAAAGAAGACAACCTGAAATGACCAATGACCTCAAAAGCAGTAAAAAAAATAAAGATCTGTTTTATCTAATTAACCTTTAACAATAAATAATTACTGTAAAACTTCTCTAAATCGTAATAAGGTGGAACGTTCCCCAAATCTATTTATAAAGCTAGCATAGTCTGATGACAGAATCTCATAAAAACAATAAAAATTAAAAATTATACATTGCTACCTATAAATATAGATCCAAAAATTACAAATAAAATACTGATCAAATCCAGCAGTAAAAATGTCAATTAGAATTTATTACAGAAATTCAAGGTTGGGTCAACATCAATCATCATCATTTATTACACCAACAAATTAAAGTAGAAAAGCTATATGAATATATCAACAGCTGCCAAAAAGGGAGCTGACAAATTCAGCAGTCTTTCATAATAAAAATTCTAAGCAAAAGGGAATACAGGGAAAATACCTAAACATAACGAAAAAATCTACAGCAAATGCCCAAAAATTGCTGATGCCAAGACCTTTAAAATCAGGAAAAAGAGAGATATATCTGCTATCAATATGATGATCCAACTTTTGAAATTTCTAGTGACAAAATAAGACATGAAATAAAATAAGTTACATAAATACAGTCATACATCGCTTAATGACAGGGATGCATTCTGAGAAATGCATGATTACGTGATTTTGTCATTGTGCAAACATCATAGAGTGTACTTACGCAAATCTAGATGGTATAGCCTACTACCCACCTAGGCCACATGGTACTAATCTTATGGGACCACCATCATATATGTGGTCCATTGTTGACCAAAATGTCATTATGTGACACATGACTGTATTAGAAAAGAAGAGACAAATCTGTTTTAAATTTGCAGATGGGGGCCAGCCCAGTAGCCTGGTGGTTAAGTTCGCATGCTCCACTTGGGCAGCCTGTGGTTCACCAGTTTGGATCCTGGGTGCAGACCTATACATCACCCGTCAAGCCATGCTGTGGTGGTGTCCCACATAGAAGAACTAGAAGGACCTACAACTAGGATACACAACTACGTACTGGGGCTTTGGGAGAAAAACAAAAGAGGAAGATTGGCAACAGATGTTAGCTTAGGTACCAATATTTAAAAAAAGAAAAAAGAGAGAAGTTGGTAAGGGGACTGGATAAAACATAAAGAAAGGAGCTTTTCTCTGTACCAGTAACATCAGGTTGGGAATGGAAATGGAAAAGAATTATACATATTCCATTCAAATAGTGGCAAAAACAATAAAGAAGTCACAAACTAACAAGACGGGTCCAGAACCTTTGTGAAGAAAATGACCAAATCTCATTAAAGAACATAAAAGCTGCACAAATAGAGTCGCCATAGGAAATGCACAAAATGGAAGGACAAATGTCTGATACCAGTCAAGATACTTTTGAAAAAAACAAATAACGAGTAGGAAACTTGCATTAATTAATACATGAAATGCCTATTATCAAAACAGTATGGCATTTACCCAGAAACAGATGAATAGTCCAGTGCGCCAGTACAGAGAATCCCAAAATGTATACAGGTGGATAGTGGGGAAAATGACAATGGTGACATTTCAATTCAGAGGAAAAAGGAAGCTCTATTTTAAAAATTGTGCTGGAATAACTGACCATCTATCTAGAACAGATGAAAGCCAGACTCCCTCCCTCATACCACATACACAAATAAATACCAGAAAAGTTAAAGCTTACAATGTAAAAAAATAAAAGAATATAAGTATTGCAAGAGATTCCATGGGAATATTTACATAAAATGGAGGTGGAAATGACCTGATTATATAACTCAGATGGCACAAAGGAAAAGATAGACATATTTGATTATACATATTTTTTATCTTTGGTATCACAAACAGACAGAAAAAAGAATGGATTGGGGAAAATATTGGCAACATGCATGATAAACAAAGGTTTAAAATCTCTGACACAAAAAGGCCCTCCAAGTGAGAAGGAAAAGACAAACAGCCTTTTAGAAAAATAATCAACAAACAGTAACAGGCCACTCACTTAAGGGGAAATGCAAATAGCCCATGAAGATAAGACAAGATGCTCGATATTATTAATAATAAAAATGTGGACACTAAAACAAGGAGATGTCATCTCACTCATCGGACTGATGAAAATTAAAAGGCTCCTGGATATCCAGGGCTGGCCAAAGTGTGGGGACAGAAATTCCCACATCATGCTGGGGAAAGTGGGAATGAGCACAGCTTTTTGGGGGGCGTGACTCCAAAGCAGTCTGCTTTTAGGACTTTGATCTACGTAAGCATATATCTGAGAAAACCGGGCCATGTTAGAAGAGGCAAAAACTCGAAATAATCCAAATGTCCGCCAATAGGAGAAGCGCTGAGTCAACTCAGCTATATTCACTCTGTAGATTTAAGATACGTATTTAAAAGAATGAGTTGTAGCCACACTGACTGATCCAGAGGGAGTCCATGACAGGTTGCTAAATTTAAAAAGCCAAGTTTTTGTTATTAAAATGGAAAACTAACTAAAACTAAATCCTGTGTATTTTTCCAGTTTTATTGAGATATATTTGACATACGACATTGTGTAAGTTTAAGGTGTACAATGTGTTTATTTGATACACTTATCAAAATGATGACTGCAGTAGTATTAGCCAACGCCTACGCCACGTCACCTAATTACCATTTCTTTTTTGTGGTGAGAACATTTAAGATCTACTCTCTTAGCAACTTTCAAGTATATAGTACAGTATTATTAACTATAATCATAATGCTGTACATCAGATCTCCAGTACTTATTATCTTATAACTGAAGTTTGAACCCTATGATCAACATCTCCCCATTTGCCCCACCCCACAGCCCCTACCAAAGTATCCACTCTGTTCCTATGAGTTCGGCTTTTTACACTCCACATATAAGTGAGATCATATGGTATTTGTCTTTCTCTGTCCGACTTACTTCACTTAGCCTAATGCCCTCAAAGTCTATGCGTGCTGTCACAAATGGCAGGACGTCCTTTCTCATGGCTGAAAAGTATCCCATTGTAGAAATATACCACCTCTTCTTTATCTCTTCATCCACAGGCAGTGACTACTCACCATCTTTCCCGGACAACTGCTGGGCAAGGCACTAGCTTCAATGAAATACTTCCTGAGGAGATGTTTGCTGGGGTCAGGACTGTCCAATAAGATGTAGGAGCAGAAAAAAGCCCCATGCCGAAGCAGGAATATGGCAATGTCTTCATTCCCTAAAAGACGGAAAATGGAAAGCTAAGGGCATTTCAGATACAGAGCGTGTCACGTTGTCCAAAACGGGAGATACTGATGTGTGAAATGGAAACAAAAAGCGCCCTTATGCTGGTTGAGCTTCCCTATTACTTCCCTTGACGCATCGAGTTCCTGTTAGTGAGAGAATCTTTGTGGGATTTTGCTCTTTAGAGTAGGTCCCATTTTGCCCTTTGGTCCCATTTGCCATAGTTGGTCCCTGTCCCTGAAATGCCCCTGCAGATGCGAGTAGCAGGGGATGGGGAAGGTGTACAGACATCTTGATAAAGAAGCAAAGAACACGAGTTGCAAAAGCCTCCTCACAGGCAATTTGAGAGCCAGGGGTGAGTGGGAAGAACCGTCCCACATCTCGAAACTGCGATGGTTCTCGTGGGCGAGACTGACCAGGGGACCCACCTGACTTGATGGCCGCATAGAGGGGTAAGCGCACGATGACCGGGAACTCGTTCTTCCTGACCGCGTAGCTCTCCGGGTCAGCCCCGTGCGTCAGGACAAGGAGCTTCACCACCCCCAGGTGGCCTCGCTGGCAAGCCAAGGCCAGCATCCAGTTCAGCAGCCGCTGGGGGCTGCAGTGACCTGGCGGGAGACAACAGGGCAAGGGAAAGTCCCACTGAACGGTACTGGTTGCTCCCACTCTGACCTCCTCTTTGACCATTAATAAAACCCAACTGTCCTGTTCCCAGCTGAAAGTCGCTTCTGTTCAGTTGACCGTGTTTCCTGGAATAGTCCCTCTGAATCGCATGTGACAGTCCCCACATCATTATAAACCCACCTGCTTGTCCAATGACACCAAGTGAGGAAATGCATCATTCAAAACAGCATATACAGTGTGACTGTAACAATAAAAAAATGTATGCATGGCAACAAGACTAGAAAGAAGTACCTCAGTGTTGCAGTATTATCTCTGGGTAGTGGGACTGTGAACACTCCCCTAATTCCCTTCCCCATCGCCAGTGCTGACCTCACCCCTAGAGTAGCATGACACACAGGGGTCAGGGCTGTGGAGACAGGGAGGTGAGGGTTAAAATATTTTAGCTGTGTAATCTTGGGCCAATTTCTTAACCTCTCTCTGCTTCAGTTTACCCATCAGTATAATGGGAATAAGAACATCCATCCTCCCCAGTTTAATGTAAGGATTACATGACATAATGTATGTCAAGTGCCTGGCTCAATAAATTGTCATAATATATGTCAGGTGCCTGACATAACTCATGTTATGTCATTATGTTCTGAGAGTAATAACACTTCTCTACATTTCTAAATTATCTGTAATACACATATATTGCTTTTATAGGTAAAAAAAATAGCTTTAATGGAAGAAATAGATCTGATTCTCCATTGTAAATCTTTGAGAATTACTCCTTGAAAGAACCCCCTACTTAATTCCAGGATGAAATAATGCTTAACACATTGAGTGAAGAGGGACAGCGTGGGCTGAAATGTGACAATATCTTCAAGTTCAAAGCAGCACAATGTCTTTTGGATCTAGCTGCCATGGAAAAACGACCTCACCCTCCACACTGAACTTCCCAATTGCATCATAACATAGTCTCATTTCCAGAGGCGGAGAGTCCTTAGGAACCCAAGTGCTCCCAAGCAAGGAGAGAGTGGCCCTCTCAGCCACTATAGGAAATTGACCAGGAATTAGGGGTGAGGTCAGGATGGCAGGAATTAAAATCCAGCACATCGGGCACCTGGCAAAGAGCCTGGGCTATAGCAGGTGCTAAATAAATGTCCCTTCTTTTCCCTCCACTGATAACTTGAACAATTCAAAGGAGGTGGTACATGAACAGAGATTAAGGAGTGATCCCTAACTCACTTACTACAAGGATGGCTAGGTAAGAGAAATCCAGTCTATGCTCCAACTTCTGTTAAGGATGGATATGTGTCCGTGTTAGGAGCAGGTGCTGTATTTCATAGCCATGATTTTAATATGAGGAACCAAAGCTCAGAGAGATTTGGGAACTCGCCAAAGGTCCCACAGTTGGTAAACGGCAACGTCAAGATTTGAGCCCTGCTTTATCTAAAGCCAGAGGGTGCTCTCTTAACCATACGAAACCCCATGTGTATTCTCTGAGGCCCAATCCAACGACACTGAGACAGAGCCCCATTTTGGTCTCCATGCTTCCTCTTCCTCCTCCTCTCCATCCCTGCTCAGGTACAGAGACCAGGAATTACATAATGATGTACTTCAGATGATGCTCACAATCACATGGTGAGGTACCCACCCCTCGTGAGCTTCTCATCTCCCCTCTTCTGGAACCCTCCCTCATCTCTAGCTGCCTCGTGTGTGTCTTCTGGTCTTACATTACTTCTGACAATGGCTGCCTTCCTCTACAGTTTGGGGATTCCCAGAGGGAGCACACTGTCTTGCCCATCTCCACACTTCTGGCAGGGCCCAGCACAATGCTCTGGACTCCTTTAGCCCTCAGCAACTCTGTCCCCAGTTGAAGATAGGATGCCCCTGGGAGCAGCTGAAAATCGTGCTCAAGTACAGCCAAGCTCCCTGCTCTGCAAAAGCAGGCAACCCAAGCCCTTTGCTCACCTGTCTGACAAGTAAGCTCCTATTCACCCTGCAAAGCCCAGCTCAGATGTCAGCTCTCTCTGAAGACCCCATCCTTCACCCAGACGAGACAGTGTGCTCACAAATCGCTGTGGAAATACTTCCACCTCAGCAGAGTTACGCTGCACAGAGTTACTCTTTTCTGCCTCGACTTCCTCTGCTTGACCAGGAGCTACAAAAGGGCTGGGACCACCTTTTAAAATCTCTTTGTGTCTCTCAAGTTCTGCAGAATGTCCAGTACTTGGCAAATGTTCAATAAATGTAAACTGTACAATTCAGTGAGTGAGTCAGCTAGCATGTACTCTTTGGGGCTAGAACACAGCTACTCTTGGGGATCACTGAAGAGAAGGTGTCAGACACTGGCTTCTCAAGGGCACCCAGGCTCCTCCTTGCTCTCCTATTTCTCACTTGACCCAATCTGCATCTCTGGGCCTTAACACTGCCTTGATTTCTATCTATAACTTCATTCTCCCTCCAGATATGTGAGAGGGGCACCAGCTTGGAACCAACTCTGAGCACAATATCTACCTCAAAGCACACAGCAGGACACCCTCTAACAGTATGACTACATAATTTGTGGGGCCCCATGCAAAATGAGAAAAATTGGATCCCTTGTTTTAAAATTATTAAAAATTTCAAGATGGCTGGGGCTGGCCCAGTGGCACAGTGGTTAAGTTCACACATTCCACTTCTCGGCGACCTGGGGTTCGCCGGTTCGGATCCTGGGTGCGGACATGCCACCGCTTGGCACACCATGCTGTGGTAGGCATCCCACATATAAAGTATTGGAAGGTGGGCACGGATGTTAGCTCAGGGTCAGTCTTCCTCAGCAAAAAGAGGAGGATTGGCAGCAGTTAGCTCAGGGCTAATCTTCCTCAAAAAAAAAAAAAATTCAAGATGGTGAGTGCAGAGTGTTAAACCACGTGTGGGACTTCTGTAAATGCAAGGCCCTGTGTGATTGCACCGTCACACACCCACAAAGCCGGCCCTGCTCCCAAGCAAACGCCTGTCTCCCAAAGACCACTGCTAAGGTAATGCCTCAGTCTATAGCTGTAGCGATGCCTGGACTTGCACAGTGTCATGGATCCAAGGCCACCATGAGAAATTAAAGGAGACCAGGACACCTTGAGTCTAAATTACTTGTTACTAAAAAAGCAACAAAGCATGGAACATCCAGACAGTGTAATATTATTCAGTGATAAAAAGTAATGCGCTCTCAAGCCATGAAAAGACATGGAGGAAACTTAAATGCATATTTCTAGGTGAAAGAAGTCAATCTGAAAAGGCTAGGTACTGTATTAACCCAACTATATGACATTCTGGAAAAGGCAAAACTGTGGAGACAGCGGTTGCCAGGAGGTGGGGGAGGCGGAGGTGAAGAGGTGGGGCACGGAGGATGTTTAGGGCAGTGAAGCAGTTCTGTATGATGCGGTAATGGTAGATATACGTTATTATGCATTTGTCAAAACCCATAGACTATGAAACCATAATGTAGACTATGGACTTTAGTTAGCAGTAATGTATCAGTATTGGTTCATCAATTGTAACAAATGTGCCACACTGATACAAAATGTGAATAAATAGAGGAAACTGTGGGGGGTGGTATATGGGAATTCTCTGTACTTTCCCATCAACTTTTCTGTAAACCTAAAACTGCTTTAAAGAATAAAGTCTACTAAAATTTTTAAAAAGGAACACAGATCCATATTCTTTATCAAACACGGCATGAGAGAATTTACCTCGTGAGTTAAAGAGAGTGAGGTGTGGGACGCGGTGCCGCCGTTGGCGGGCAGTTTTCACTTTGTTTGGATTGTCAGCTGGATGCCCCAGATTTCTGGATCTCCTGATTGGTGGAAGTGTGAAGAAACAAGCATTTGGGGGTGAAGTCCCCCAAATGCCTGTCTGATTCCTAGGAAGAGGGTCTCCTGAGAGGTATGAGGGGCTCACGCCCTGGGATTTACCTGGCAAAGACTCGAGTAATTCCTGCACGACGTCAGTGTGCCCAAAATGCGCTGCTACCACGGCTGGGTTGTCATCGGTGGGCTCTGTTGGCAGCTGTACCCGCCTCTCGGTGAGAAGATACCGGACGGTCTCCAGATCCCCATAGGCCGCTGAGATGCTCAGAAGCTGGCCCTGGTCAGAACGGAAGAGGAACAGGACTTCCGTGAGATGAGCACTGGGCACTGCCAAGAGAAGTGACTCTAAATGCTTCACCAAGCCCATGGGCAAGACCGGAGCTGGGCTGTCCAGGATCACAGCACCAGCCACATGTGGCTGCTGAGGACTTGAAATATGGTTTGTGCAAAGTGAGAGGTGCTGAAAGTGTAAACTCACATGTGATTTCAAAGACTTAGTACAAAAATGGTAAACTTTGATTACGTGTCGAAATGATGATCTTGAATATATTTAGGTTAAACAAAGTAGATTATTAAAATTCCACCTGTTTCTGTTTACTTTTTAAACGTGGCTACCGGAAAATTTGATATTATAAATGTGGCTCACATTCTAGTTCATTGGGACAGTGCTGCTCTCTGCCATAAGCTGCAAGAGGACAGGGACAGTGGGAGTGTCCCCACCTGGCACCGAGTCAGAGCTCAGTAACCATCTGATACAAGTTGTGTGGACCTCAGGAGGAGAAGGCAGCCAGGCTCTCTGAAGGACCACCCTACAGGTTATTCATAAGTGGACGTGACAGACGAGGGGACTCCACAGACCTGAAACTAGGGACAAAGACCCTCCAGCAACAAGCAGTGGGATTCCTGACTTGGTGGCCCAAAGGAAAAGGATGGGGTGGAAATTGGACCTAAACCTGAGTTCTACGTGTTCCAGCCACTCTGGTATTTAAAGGCATTATGAGGCGGGCAGTATATTAATACATGGACAAGGACATGGAAGTTCAGAGAGGTTTCATAACTTGTCCAAGATCACACAGCTAGTAAGTGGCTGCCGTAGACTGACTGTGAAAATGGCCCTGACTTTTCCTGGGCTCCCTGGGTCTGCAAAAAAGATGCTCAGATCAATGCTGGATGCAGTGTTAGATTGCACTACTGAAACTTTAAGTCCTCCTGGAACTTGGCTGCTTCCCATGCCCTTGGGCATCAGCATTGGTCAAGGAAGCAGATGCAGAACCCACGCTGGAGTGAGGCAGCCTTTGCCATGGTCGACATGTACTGAGGACCTGCTATGTGGAAGAAGCTGGGCTGAACACTGACGATGCCAGGGGCAATTTCTGGCTTCCATGAGTTTACAGTTATGTTTGAGTGAGGAATTTGCGTAAAACAGCCACAAGTGAGCATATTTTCCTTGCTGAATAGGTTAGAAAACAAGTGCCTTTGGAGATCAACTTAGGGTGAAAAGGGACAGGATGGGTCTATGGACCCCCAGGGACGGGAACGGATATCTGTCAAGCTCTTCCAGGAGCCAGATTCCGCACTGAGTACTTTACTTGGCCACATTTAATCCTGATAACAGGCCGTATCTGTATTTCCATCCTATGGGTGAGGAAACGAAGGCTTGCCTAGGGGTAGGGAGTTCACAGTCGGCAGAACTAGCCAGGATTTGAACAGGTGGCTCTAGCTCCGAAGCCCACATTCCCTCCCTTCTACCCAAGGCTTCCGGGGAAACGTGGGACTGGGAGGGAGGCTTGGGTGCTGTAAGTGGAGAGAATGGGCTGGCCATGTGAGGTATGTCTGCCAGGTAAGACGAGGCACAGTCTAGGGGACTGGAATTAGAGAGTCACATATTCAATACGACCAGAAAAGAAAACCCCACCGGCCTGCACTCTGCCCAGGGCGGGGCCCAGTAGCCCTGCCATTCCAGGAAAGCACTCACATGAGGGAGAAAAGCCACAGAGATTGATCAAATGATTCGCTGCACATCACCGGCAGCTGTCTAGACTCCAGCAGGTTAGAGGCTTAAAACCCCCCTCCTGCCGAGGTGGCACGTGATGTCACAGGAGCCAGCCCAAGGCCAGGGGGCAACCAGAGGGCCGAGGGGACAGGGCTGGTTCTCCGGCCAGAGACAGCCCAGAGGCTCTATAGTCGGCACTCATTTTAATTCAAACAGCATACACAAGTGTAAGACAAAAAGGAGGCCTCCCTCTGTGTCTCTACCTCCCAACCCCTCTCCGCTCTCACACAGCCTTCCAGAACATGCTTATCCATATATACACACGGATAATCCCATATGAAACCAAATGCTTTCTTCACTTCATTCATTGTAACTTTTTATTGGCATATAACATACCTATAGAAAAGTACAAAGACGATGTGTTCAGTTTGACAAATTGCCACAAAGTGAACACATCCATGTCACGGCACCCAGACTAGGGAACAAAAGATGACCTGTGCCCAGTCCCCCTCCTGCCCCTTCTAGTCGCTGTCCTGCCCAGAGTAACCACTATCCTTACTTCTAACACCATAGATTTGTTTTTGCTAGTTTTTAAATGTTATAAACGTGGAATTATACTTCATTTCTTTTTTAACTTTATACTTTGAATTAATTGGAGATTCACAGGAAGTTGCAAAGACAGTACTGATAGCACTCGTGTTTCCTTCACTCAGTTTCCCCCAAAGGTAACACCTTACATACTTGTAGTTCAAGATCAAAACCAGTAATTTGGAGCCAGCCCTGTGGCATAGTGGTTAAGTTGGTGCCCTCTGCTTCGGTGGCCCGGAGTTCACTGGTTCGGATCCTGGGCATGGACCTATACATTGCTCACCAAGCTATGCTGTGGTGGCATCCTACATAACAGAACTAGAACGACTTACAACTAGGATATACAACTATGTATAAGGGCTAGAGGGAGAGGGGAAAAAAAAAAAGAGGAGGACGATTGGCAACAGATGTTAGCTCAGGGCCAATCTTCCTTACCAAAAAAAAAAAAAAAACCCTAGTAATTTGACATTAGTACAATGTGTGTATATAGTTCTGTCACTTTGTCACATGTGTAGATTTGTGTAACCATCACCACAGTCAAGATACAGAACCATCTCATTATAATGAAGATTTCCCTCTAGCCAACCTTATGCTGCACCCACCCTCTGCCATCTCTAACCCCTGGAAACCACTAATCTCTCTTCCATCTCTATCATTTTGTTATTTTGAGAATGTTATATAAATGGAATCATACAGAATGTGATCTTCTGAGATTGGCTTTTTCCCCCCTACTCAGCATAATGCCCTTGAGATCCACCTGAGTCACTGCATATTTCAGTGAGGGCCTTTACGTTGCTTGGCAGTATTCCATGGCATGGTCAACCATTCACTTGCTGAGAGTTTTTGGTTGTATCCAGTTTCTGATTGTTACAAATAAAGCTGCTGTGAACAATCATGTGCTGATTTTTGTGTGCACATGAGTTTTCAGTTCTCCAGGATAAATGTTCAGTAGTGCAATTGCTGGGTCACACTCTAAGTGTATTTCTAGTTATTTAAGAAACTGCCACACTATTTTCCAGAATGGCTGTACCATTCTATATTCTCACCAGTGATGTATGAGAGAGAGTTTCTCTGCATCCTCATCAAAATTTAGTATTGTGACTATTTTTTATTTCAGCTGTCCTAACAGGTGTGCAGTGATAGCTCATTGTGGTCTTAATTTGCATTCCCCTAATGGCTAATGACGTCGAACATCTTTTCTCAGGCTTATTAGCAAAATGATTCTTTATCTATTTCATACATTTTCTAAGTTGACTGTTTACTTTTTAATGTTGAGTGTTGAGAGGTTTTTATATATGAACTAGATATGAGTTCTTTGTCAGACGAGTGGTTTGCAAATATTTGCTCCAAGTCTGTAGCTTGTCTTTTCACTCTGTTAATAGGGTCTTTCTCAGAGCAAAAGTTTTTAACTTTGATGAGGTCCAATTTATCAATTTTTTCTTTTATGGATCATTTCTTTTTTGTATTTCCATGTAGACTATCATGTCATCTGCAAATAAAGATAGTTTTATTTCTTCATTATTTTCTTTATTTCTTCTTTATTTCAGATCTGTATGCCTTTCATTTCCTTTCCTTGTTTTACTGCATTGGCCAGAACTTCTAGTAATATACTGAATATAATTATGCTATAATTACTTTTTATATTGAGAATGGACATCCTTGCCTTATTCCTGATCTTAGGGGAAAAGCAGCCTTTCACCATCAAGTGTGATGTTAACCGTAGGTTTTTGTTGATATTCATCAGACTGAGAAAGTTCCCTTCCATTTCTAATTTTATGAGTTTTTATCACGAATGGGTATTACATTTTTTTCAAATGGTTTTCTTCATCAATTGATACGATAATGTGATTTTTCTTCTCCAGTCTATGTCTCAATCCATTTGGACTGCCATAACAAAATACCATAGACTGGGTGGCTTATAAACAACAAAAATTTATTTCTCACAGATCTGGAGGCTGGAAGTCTGAGATCAGGATGCCAGCATGGTCAGGTGGAGGCCCTCTTCCTGGTGGCCAACTTCTCGCTGTGTCCTCACGTGGCAGAAGGGGTTAGGGAGCTCTGTGGGATCTGTTTTATAAGAGCACTGACCTCTTCATGAGAGCTCCACTCTCACGATCTAATCACCTTCCAAACGCTCCAGCTCCAAACACCATCACATTATTCAACGTATGAATTTTGGGGGGGCACAACAATCTGTTTGTAGCAGTCTATTGATATAAAGTCTATACCACATATTGATTAATATAATCAATATTGATTGATTATTGCATACTGAACCAGTCTTGCATCCTTGGAATAAATCTCACTTGGTCATGGTGTACAACTCTTTTTACATATTGCTGAAATCCCTTTGTAAATTTTTGCATCTATATTCATGATGGACATTGGTCTGTACTTTTCTTTTTTTTACTGTCTTTGTCTGGTTTTAGTGTCAGAGTAACAGTGTTGCAAAGTGTTTCCTCTTCTTTTCCTGGAAGAGACTGTGTAGAATTGAGATTAATTCTTCTTTAAACCTTCGGTAGAATTCTCCACTGAAACCATCAGGGCCTGTGGATTTCTTAAGAGGTTTTAAACTATGAATTGTATTTCCTTAATAGTTAAAACTCTATTAAAAGTATGTATTTCATATTGAATGAGTTGTAGCTTCTATTTTTCCAGGATTGGTCCATTTTATCTAAGTTGTCAAATTCATGTGTGTAGAGTCATTCATAGTGTTCCTTTATTATCCTTTTGATGTCTGCAGGGTCTGTAGTGATATTCCCCGTTTCATTCCCGCTACTAGTGATTTTTCTCTTTTCTCTTTGTTAGTTTTGCTAGAGGTCTGTCAATTTTATTGATCTTTTCAAAAAATCAGCTTTTGTTTCATTGATTTTCTCTATTGTCTTTCTGTTTAATTTTCTATTTTTATTTTTAGTATTTCCTTTCCTCTGCTTGCTTTAGGTTTATTTTGCTCTTGTAGTTTCTTTAGGTGGCAGTTTAGATGATTAATTTGAGACTTTTCCTCTTTTCTAATGTAAGCATTTAGTGCTATAAATTTCCCTCTCAGCACTGCTTTAGCTGCATCCCACAAATTTTGATATGTTGTATTTTCATTTTCATCAGTTCCATGTATTTTTTAGATTTCCCTTGAGACTTTCTCTTTGACCCATGGATTATTTAGAAGTTTGTGGTTAGTTTCCAAGTGCTTGGAGATTTTCCTATTACCTTTTTGTTGTTGATTTCCAGTTTGATTTCACTGAAGTTAGAGAACATATTCTATATGATTTCAATTCTTTTAAATGTGTTGAGGCTTGTCTTATAGCCTGGAATATGTGATCCATCTTGAGATATGTTCTGTGGACACCTGAAAAGAACGTGCATTCTGCAGTTGTTGGGTAGAATGTTTTGTAAACGTCAGTCAGGTCCTGTTGGTTGATGGTGGTGTTAAGTTCTGCAGCCTTGCTGATTTTTTGTCTAGTTGTTCTACCAATTGTTGAGAAACAGTGTCAAAGTCTCCAACTATAATTGTGGATTTATCTAATCCTCCTTTCAGTTATATCAGTTTTTGTTTCACGTATTTTACAGCTGTCTTGTTTGGTGCATGCATATTTAGGATTGCTATGTCTTCTTGGTGGATGGATCCCTTTACCATTATGTAATATCCCTCCTTGTCCACGCTAATTTTCTTTACTCTGAAGTCTACTTTATCTGCTATTAATATGGCCACTCCTGCTTTTTATTGATTACTGTTTGCATGGCATATCCTTTTCCACCCATTTACTTTTAACCTACACATATTGTTGTATTTGAAGTCAGTTTCTTGTAGACAGCATACAGCTGCTCATTTTTAAAAATCTACTCTGCAATCTCTGTCTGTAAGCTCATGTATTTGGACCATTTATGTTAACATAGTCCTTTCTATGTTAAAGCTTAAGTCTGCCTGCTATTTTTGTTTGTTTGTTTTCTGTTTACTCTGTCTTTCATCTCTCTGTTTTCTTTTCCAGCTTTTCTGTGGGTTCCTTAAACATTTTTAAAATTCCATTTTGATTGATCCATAGTGTTTTTGAGAATATCTCTTTGTACAGTTTTTCAAGTGGTTGCTCTAGGTATTACATACATAACTTAACGAAGTCTACTGGTTTCAACATTTTGTCAGAGTGAAGTATAAAAACCTTTCCTCCTTTACAGCATACAAGGAATTTATTATCATATGGAAAATTCTTGATTAATATTATGTGAGAAAAAGCAGTATGCAAAACTATGCATACAACGTGACTGTATCTATATTAGAAACAACAACAACAACAACGCACACGTGGATCAGCAGGCTGGAAGAAAATATACCAAAACTGCTAAGTGAGATTGTTTGGATGTATTAGGAATATGGTTACTTTCTTTTCTTTTTTTGCTACTTTTATATATTTCTAAATTTTCTGAGCATGTGCTATTTTTACAATGGAAAGAGAGTGTACAAGAATATACTAGGTTAAACCTTCAGAGTGGCATTTTGTTCCTCACATTTCAGTTACCCCTCCCCTGTCTCCTGGGAAGGCAGGAGTGATGTGCCTAGGGGATGACAGGCTAAGAAGTCAACTCTAAAGGACTGGCACCTGTACATTTACATGTAAAATGAGGTATTTCCAAAACACAATAAAAAATCTCCACTATGATTATGATGATAACAAGAAAATAATCTGAGTGGTAACCTTTGTCCCACTCAGGTCCCCAGTTTTGGCCAGAGGGGCCGGCATGAACCTACCTTTTCCAGCTGGGACGTGCTCTCATCACAAGCCTCTCTGAGCAGGTGCCGGGCTCTGCTGGGGTCTCCTTGCTTGTATGCGGCGTGAATGCCTTCTGTTCCAGGGCATTGCACTGTTGGATCACCGCCTGGCGTGGATGGTTTGCTGCCCATGTCCCCAGCACCTGGGTGAATGGAAGCACACACATAGTGTCAACATCACTGCCGGTGCTGCTCAGGGAATCACTGGAGAGGTAAGCAGGATGTGCTGTCCATGACATAAGTCTAGGGGCTTTAGGAACAGAAAGGGGCTGCCCAGAAATGCTGCCAATGTCACCAAGCACAGCAGACCCTGAGACCTGCACCCTACTGGAGGGACTTCCTGTGTGGGGCTGGTGCTGAAGCCAGGCTGTCTGTGAAGGCACTAGGCAGCAAGTAGAGCTCATGGGGATTCTACAATAAGACTATCCCCTGGAGCTGGTCCAGGGCACCCAAGGGCAGCTGCCTGGTGGGGAACTGCCAGGTTGACCTGACTGACAGCAATGGAGAAGCAGAGGCTTTGGTGGGAGAACTGGTGGTCCAGCCAAATTGTCTCACTGCTGTACCCGTAAGGGGGATATAGTATTTAGTGGAGGAAGAAAGACAAATCAAATCCTAGGGCTGTGAAAACCTATACCTTCTCTGCCTAGAAAACACCACAAAGGGTGTGGGATTTAGAATTGGCAGCCCTCATCCATACCCTCCCCTGTACAAATGTGCCATATTATGATCTTGGCAATCCCCTGAAACTGTGGGCCTTGGGACACCCTTGAACCACTGGTGTGATTGGCCCAGGGCATCCCTAAGTTACCTCCTGGCTCTGCCATTCTGGTTATCTGAACTGTGGTGTTGCCATAAGCACCTTGCTATTCCCTAATAGTGGACACTGGCTGTACTGGGTGGGGGATGATGCAGGGCTGCTCCAGGATAACTGAGCACCTGGTGCCACCTGGGAGGAGAGACCAGCCTTGCAGGAGGCCATGATGAGGCAATACCAGGGCATTCACTGAGCAGCCCTGGTAGGCCAAGCACGGTGCTGGGTGCTGAAGATGCAGAAGTAAAGGAAGTCAGCCCTAACCTCATGGAGTTCCCACTCTAGAACAGGGGTTTTGTGGACCCCAAGGGCTGATGAACAAGCTTCAGAGGTTCCCTGAACATTTTAAAATTGCACACAAAACTATGCGTGCATGTGTATGTATATTTTTCTGGGGATAAAATTCAAGGCTTCTATCTGATTTCCAAATGTGTAAGTGAACCAGAGTTAAAAGTTTTATTTCTATAGATATTGCAGAAAAGACTGCAATGAATAAGGAGTTAAATTCTGATTGTGTTGAGTGACAGAAATAGGGAGAGAATCCTAGCATTCTTGGTCAAGTTCACACAGTCAGTAAAAGGCAAACCAGAACTGAAGTTTGGTCCCCCAGCTCTCAGGCTGGGGCAAAACCCACCCCATGTCTCTGTGCCTCTTTGAAGAGATGAATAAAACAGACTTTTTTCATGTAAAAATATAAATGCTGAGCAAGGTTGGCTTCCAAACATTCACATCACAAAAGCAAAAGACATTATAGCAGTTAACATTTGGAAAATAAAAAAATTTAATTTATTTACAAAAGCATAAAAATTACATGCTTAGAAATAAATTGAATGAAAGATGGACAAGATCTGTACCCTGAAAACTATAAAACTCTGATGAGAGAAATTAACCAACACCTATAGAAATATAAAGACATCCATGTTCATGGATTAGAAGAATCAATATTGTTAGGATGTCACTTCTCCCCAGTTTTATCTAGAGATTCAATGTAATCTCAACTATAATTCCAATAGGCTTTTTTTGGGGGGTAGAAATTGACAATCTGATTCTCAAACTTGTATGGAAAGTCAAAGGACTTAGAATATCCAAAGTAATCTTAAAAAAGAAGAGAGTTGGAGGATGTACACCACCTGGTTTCACGTCTTATAAAGCTACAATAATCAAGACAGTGTGCTACTGGTACAGAGAAATAGATCCATGGAACAGAACAGAGTTGAGAAATAGGCCCACACTTGTACATCCAATTGATTTTTGACAAGGGCACCAAAGCAATACAGTGAGAGAAGCAAAGTCTTTCCAATAAATGGTGCTGGAACAACTGGACATCCACACTGACCCATACACTTCTCACTACACACAGAAATTAGTTTGAGATGGATCATGGACTGAAACATAAAGGTTAAAACTTTAGAGCTTCCTGGAAAAAAAAATAGGAGAATATCTTCATGATGTTAGAGTAAGCAAAGGTTTCTTAGATGGACACAGAGAGCAAGAAGTACAAAAGGAAAAATTGCTAAATTAGACTTCAACAAAATTTTAAACTTTTGCTCATCAAAAGATTGATCTACCATTTAAAAATGAATAGGCAAGTTACACACTAGAAGAAAATATTTGCCAAACATATATCCAAAAAATGAATGGTATATAGAATATAAAAAGAATTCCTATAACTCAGTAATAAAGGACAAACAACCCAATTAAAAATGGGCAAAGATTTAAATAGCAGAAGATAGTCAAAGAACTTGATGTCCTTAGCCATCAAGGAAATGCAAATTAAAACCACAAGGAAACACCACTACACTCCTACCAGAATCACTAAAATGTAAAAAGACACAATACTTGGTGAAGGTATGGAGCAACCAGAACACTCATACTTTATTGGTTGGAGTATAAAATGGTATAACAATTTTGGAAATAAATCTAGTGGTGTCTTAAGAAACTAAACATACACCTACCCTATGGTCCAGCAATTCCATTCTTAGATATTTACCCAAGGGAAATATGTCTAAAAACTCATCCAAGAATGTTCATAGCAACTTTATTCACAGTATTTCCAAACTGTAAATAGCACAGGTGTCCATCAACAGAATGGATAAACAACTACTATGGTTTAGTAACTACTCAGCAATAAAAGGAATGAACTACAGATCCATGAAATGACTGATGAGGAATCTCAAAGAATGAGAAAGTGAAAGAATGATTGCACAAAATGATTCCATTTATATGCTGCTCTAATCTATGAGTGGAAAAAAAAATCAGAACAGTGGTTCCTGGGGTAGTAACAGGCATGAAATTTACCACGGAAGGGGCACGAAGAAATTTTCTGGGTGATGGTTCTATATCTTGGTGGTGATTTCATTACATTGGTGTTATTCATCAAGACTTTTCGAACAGTCCAAGGAAGACATGTGCATTTTACTTTATATAAATTTCACCTAAAAAAACTATAAACAATATTGAACTGTAGTTAATAAGACGAATGCTAAATTATTTGAGGGTGAAGTGTACAGATGTTTCTAACTCACTTTGAAATGTGTTAAAAATAATGGATTAAAAATAATGGATGGAGGGGCTGGCCCCGTGGCCGAGTGGTTAAGTTCGCGTGCTCCGCTGCAGGTGGCCCAGTGTTTCTTTGGTTCGAATGCTGGGCGCGGACAAGGCACTGCTCATCAAACCATGCCGAGGCAGTGTCCCACATGCCACAACTAGAAGGACCCACAACGAAGAATATACAACTATGTATCGGGGAGCTTTGGGGAGAAAAAGGAAAAAAATAAAATCTTTAAAAAAAAAATAATGGATGGATACAAAAATAGATAGTTGGATAGAAATGTGAGAGGGCAATTGTAGAAAGCATTAATGGTAGAATCTAAATGGTGGGTACATAGATCTATACGGTTCAATTCTTTCAACTTTACTATGTGTTTGAAATTTTCCATAACAAAGTGTTGGAAGAAATGAATCAAAATATCATCCCCCGAATGCAGGGCCTGCTATATGGCATACTGAATGAGCTCCGCCACCAGCGCAGAAAAATCCTGCTCTGCAGAAAGGCAAAGACAGCTGCTTACGGGCCCTTGACGCCATCCAGGGTCTTTACAGCTCACTCTAAGCCATGATTTTCACCATTTCAAAGGCAACCATTCTGAAAACCCACGTAAGTGGATGAGCATCACACACAATCTCCATCATTCCCCAAACATCAATTCAGTGTAAGATGGCTGTGTCTCAGCAGAGATTCTTGTTTTCTTGGCTGTGTATTTTTGGAAAGAGGAATCAGAAAAGGGCTTACTGTGCAAGTGGTTATACGTATGAATGAGGCGGTTTTGCCTCCCATCACACACTAACAGTCCCCGTTAATTATTTACAATCAGAGACCCTGAAACATCAGAGAGCTGGCTGGCAGGAGAAAGGCCACTGGCAGGGGCGAACGAGAGGTGGAATCAAGAGCAGTGTCGCCCATCAGAAGGAGCACTTAATTATGTCATTGCTCAGCTTCCAGACTTAAACAGAATTAAACAGAATCTCTCTCTTATCTCCATAAAAGACAAGCGTGTATGCGTGTGTGTCTGTGTGTCTGTGTTTGTGTGCACAAGCAAATGTAAAGTAACCTCTTTTGTTCACTTTACGAACGTAAATAAAAACAGTTAACCTTTAAGCCCAAGTTAAGGGACACTGAGAAGGTAGAACCAGGACATAGGGTGCATATGAAATTACAGGGGAAATTTTAGTTTAACTTGGTTTTTAAATAAAGCAACATATGTGAAGTAAATGATGTATTAAGAACCAAGACTCTGCTCAGTTCTATTTACATTTTTTAATGTAGCATTTTCAGTTTTGAATCTGACTTTCTTAAGTTGCATGGATAATGCTCGTCCATCTTCACTGGCCCCAAGAGCTGGGGGTCTGGTTATATCAAACTGTTGGAAGAACGTTATGGGGAAACGTCAGTTAATGCACATGCACTTAATTTAATCTGCCAACTTCATTTCATTTCCTGAAATTGTAAAGAGAATCATTAACATATATTTAAATTGAAGGAAAAAAAGACCAAAATGCTAAGGATGATTACAAACGATGGGCTGGAGGGGCATTAGTGATAGGATTAGAAAATATTTTTCTTTATTTCCCAAGTTCCTCATAATGGAATTATATGACTCTTTTATTTAAAACTTTAAAGAAATTACACAATTAATTTTAAAAACCACATTCTCACTGAGCAATAATACAGAAGTACATCACGTAAAGGGCAGAAGCCCCTCCTCCCACCATCAGACACCTTTTCTGAGGCAAATATTTACTTTTACAGTAACTTTTTCCCCCAAAATACTACAGTTTGGTATTTGAGAATTGGTCACCCTTGATTTAAATTTACAGCAGAGGAATGTATTTATACTATTTGAGATTATTCAGTTATTTGTGCCTACTCATCCACCATTGTCTATAATTATATTCTCTTATACTGTAAAACATCACAATTCTGAATATTTAGCTCCGATTTAAAATTTATGTTAGAAAAATAACCCCCAAAAGTTATTCTGTTTCAATAAAATATTAATTTACCAAATAAGTAACTAGAACTAGTAAGAAAATAATAGTAAATGTTAGAATGTTTCTGTTTTAAATTGAGGAAAAAAATTCCTTTTCGTTCTCTATTTGTTGTCTAATCTGCGTCATTATTTTCCTATGTAGCAAAGAGAATTCCCTATATACATGTATATATAAATGACAAACAGGCATTTCACTTGCTTTTAATGCAAAGTTAACACGCATAATGCAGTAGGTAAATAAAGCAGAAGAAGGGAAACCAATAGCAGTTTTTTTTAGAAGTGGGAACAAGTGAGAGGAATCTGTAATGTAGTAGATGGCTAGGGTTACGGATTCAGCACTTGGAGATTTATTCAAGAATACAACAAGCATTTACAATAAGCTATGAGATGATAAATGAACATATTCCTGGTCGGTGATAAACGTTAATATCTACGTAGCCTAGTATTTAAATATGCTAGACACGGTCGGTAAATTAAAGTTCATTATGCGCAGAAGAATTTGGTTAAAAAAGTATTGAAGAACCTGTGGAACGAGAACATCATTTAATCCTTGATAATCACTTTCAATTTAGTATTCTATTTATAAACAAATACTTTCAGTGACACTGAAGTCACATATTCAGCCATTTCTGGGAGAAATGTTTTTAGTTGCCAATACCTCAATCTCTAAATGTCATTTCTGTAATTCAGGTTTCAGAAAAACAGATTATTCTGACTATGGGAAAACTAACAGAAATTATTCTTCTCTTTTATTTTGGGGAAGTAATAAAACAGAATTTTATGAATATTATACAGTCTGACCATAAAAGCCACGTCACTTATACCAACAGTTCCTTGTGGCCTTCCCCATTTAAAGAGAGGCCTCCTTTGTCTGTCGATTCTGAGTGTGCTCTGTCCTTATATCCAAAGACGACATTCTTACTCTTTCTTCGAGAAGAATAGTTGTTAGATCATCCCTCCTGATCCAACAATTGGGATAAAATTCTCTCTCTACTGTTTTTTCCCTTCAAATCTAGGACAATAGAGAGGTAATCCAAAAGCGACTTTAATTCTCTAAGTTCTAAGTGTTGGCCTCTTATGTATATATATTGTATATTTAATTTTCTCATGCCCATCTAAGAAAATATGTACGATGGAAAGAATGCTGTCAATTCAAAACCTGTGGCATCCTCTGCACATCCTACAAAAGACACGATTTTACTTGTACATTCTTGAATTTTTTTTTATTACGTTCACCTCCAACAATAGAGTAGCAAAAAAGTAAAAATAGATCTATCATCACATGGTTAATTGCAGAATAAACAAAAGCAAACTTTAGGATGCTACTGACCTGGTCATAATTGTTTAACAACCTTCCGGTACCATCCTCCACCCAGTCCTCGTGTGGCCAAAGTCCAGGAGAAGGGGGCTGTCCCTCCCCAGAGGTGAGCCCTCCTGGCACTGCGGGGGCTTGCCCACTGTAGCCCCGGGTGTACCAGGCTCCAGTGGGAAAGATGCTTCTTTCTTTGCCAGCTATCACTTTAGAGTTTTAGCCTCAGCAGCAGTTCTCATCTCTGAGTCACATTACAGTGAAATCCAACCCGTTATTTCTTCGGGGAAGATGCAGAGGTTGGGGGTGTGGAGGGCAACATGACCCCCAGGGTGACCCTCGGCGGTAATTCTTCACCCGCTCCAGATGGCCCCCGATCAGCTCCATCACACTGGGCCACTTGGACCAGCCAGCATCAGAAAAGAAAGCAAAGATAGCAGTGGCATTCACCAGGGGCCTGGCTCATGGCTCACGGAGAACAGCTTCCAGCAACAGAGGCTGAGCGTTTCTCATACCAGCAAAGCCTCACAGCACAGATGTCCAACTTCTCTGTGGATATTGTCACCAAATCACCGGAAATGGGTTTTTGTTAATAAAAGGGGGATGGGCATTTATAAATACAAACAGGTCACCCTGGGAGAGATAGTAGAAGTGCTATTTTCTTTAGAAACAACAAATACAGTTAATAATAAGATGCCACGTTATATCCACCCAGCATAGTGAAAAAATTAATGGATTCTGACATACACTGCTGGCCAGAGTGTGGTGAAATCGGTAGGTGTGTCATTGTGGAAGGCTTTGCAAATGGTATGCCTGTTTCAGAAAGCAATAGGACAATACTACATATTAAGACCCAGGGCGAGGTTCTGCCAGTTCATGCAGATTTTTTTTTCTCCTAGGAATTTTCCTGAAGAAGTAATGTGGCACAAAGTAAAAGATAACATTCCTGAGCTATGACCCTGTGCTCTGCAGAGTCACCCACAACAGCGGAGGGAAGAACCCGCCAACCAGGTAAATGGCCACTGTCAGGGAATTAGGAGGCAGCTTACAGTAAAGGGAATCCTAGGTGGGCGGCACTGACTGTTGCTTGATTTATGTCATTTAAATGAACACTCACCTCAGTGCTATGAGCAGGTGTCATGGTTGCCATTTTACAGATGCGGGAGGCCAAGATGAAGACACTATGCACAGTGATACAGCTGGCAAGCAGCAGAGGAAAGAGTGGAAGCAGAGGCCGTAGAATTTCCCCTACTCTGCTTTCCAACTTAATATTTGTTATGGACTGCATGTTTGGGTACCCTCCCCCCCCCAATTCATGGTTTTAACCCTAATCTCCAGTTAGGGGATGAGAAGATGGCTGTCTGAAAATCAGGATTTGGGCCCTCCCCAACAACAGAATCTGCCAGCTTGCTCTTGGACTCCCAGTCTCCAGAACTGTGAGCAATGTCTGTTGTTTAAACCTCCCAGCCTGTGGCAATTTGTCACAGCAGCCGGAGCTGACTTAAATAGTGCCTCAAGGTACGTGAGAATGAGGAACTGCGACATAGCCATTAAAACCGACAACAATGAATACTAAGGAGAAGTATGAAAAACACTTGTATAAAATTAACCTAAGAGAGCAGAATGTGGGGCACAGACTGAAACATGGAAAGAACACGTAACACAGACACTGCTTGACATTATTTGAAAATATGCAAAGTGAAAGAATTTATTCCAGGTTGGTAGATTATGTGTGATTAAAATGCTGTGGAAAAAAAAAGGAAAGAAATTTAGTCTGTCTGTCTCTCTCTCTGTTTGGAAAGAAGACCTGAAGGACACACATAAATAATAGTAGCAGCTGCCTTTAGCAGGTGAAATGACTGGAGAGTTTTTCTTTTTGTGTTTTTCTGTGTTTTCCAATATCTTTTTTTTCTCATCAAGCTTGTATTGATTTTGAAATTAAAGAAAAAATTAAAAGATGAAGTGTATCCAGCACAAATTTGACTACTTTCAACCTGACTTAGTGAACTAGTTCTTTGACGGTATTATCTAAACTGAAGCAACTCTTTGCTCTTGGATGTACCAAGTCTTGACTCAGTAGTTCTAGAAAAAAAGACAGCAAGAAAATCTCCTGGGACAATAACTGGCAAAGGTGTCCCAGACTTTAAAAGATAAAATAAAACGGTCTATGATGATATTTAGCATATCAGTAATTGGTGCTATTTATTGAGTATTGCCAGATGCTATAAGAAATGTCCTGTATGCATCCGCCTTGCTCCTAATACCCATGCAAGGCAGCGGTTCTCAGCACCACTTTCCACGAGGTGCCCAGTGCTCTGGGCAGTTAGAGAAGCTGCCCCCACCCAGCTCCCAACAGTGAGCTGGGACTTGGAACCCCAGCACCTGCCATCAAAGCCTGACCCCCACTGCCCAGGCTGTGCATTCCCAAGCAAACTTGGGACACTTATTTGGCACGTACTGTGGTCGGCAAACACGTGGGAACTAAAAGGAGGGATGATCTTGTCTCATTAGATGGAAAAACCAGAGAGGAAATGGAAACCAATGCCTCCATGAATTTCCTGCAGCAGAAGAAGAGAAACACAGACATACAGAGCTGCAAACATGAATTCTTTCCTAGACTTAGTTCATCTTCCAAAAATTCATTTATTTATTGCTCATTCATTCTACAAATATTTAATACCTACTATGTGCTGAGCTAGACCCTGGGGACACAGCTTGATAAGCTAGGCAGGAAGAGCCAGATGGTGATGCTGTAGTCTTCGCAGATTTTACTTTTCAACATCTAGAATAGACACCACGCAGAGAGATGCGATGGTCAACAGAGAAACCCTGACCTGGTAAAGAAAGAAGAACCATCCTTCTGAGGAACTAAAAATCACAGAAGTAAGACATTTCCTTTATTTAATCCTCACACAATATAAAATGGCACGATCTGAAGATACTCTGATCTTTGGGGAGGTGACTCTGGTTGCAAACCCTGAGGAGTAGGTCACGCTCTGTCACAGCAATCCTGCTTCTGGGGAACTGACTCCAAGGAGATAATTCTACACGTTTAAAAAGCACTATGCAAAAAAAAAAAAGCAATATGCATAAAGATGCTGCCTGCAGTATTGTCTACTACAGCGGAGAAC
Source organism: Equus asinus (assembly GCF_041296235.1). Lineage (NCBI taxonomy): Eukaryota > Metazoa > Chordata > Mammalia > Perissodactyla > Equidae > Equus > Equus asinus. The sequence continues at coordinate 112,801,776 of NC_091791.1, read as the reverse complement.
AGTGTTCACGGATTATCAAATGCCTTGAAACGCTTATCACGTGGAGCGCGTGGAGGACACTGCAGCACGGAAAACTGACAACAAGGAAAGACCCCAAAATGATAACACTGGTTTTTCTTATGCACTAGAGCTTGAAGTGCTCTTCCTCCTTTTTTCTGTTTTCCAGTTATTTCTCCATTACTGCTATGATGGAAAAATAGTTTTTTTAAATATTCTTTTCAGGTTAACAAAGTAAAATTTCTAACTGAATCTAACTTCCTCTTGGCAAAAATGGGGAGAAAGAAAGGAAGAAAATATCTCAGTCCCGAGGGAAATTTAGCATGAGACACCAAGATTTTTCCAGCAGTGTCTTTTACTGAGAATGTGAACTGTGCTAAAACACATGGTTATAGAAATAGAACTGTATTTAGATGCTAAGTCTTGGGTTCAAGTCCTAGCTCTACTGCTTAACCGCTGCCTGGTCTCCGCAAGTATTTAAGATGTCTGAATCTTTTGTAAAAACAAAACAAAGCCAAAACGGCACATATTAAAAAAATTGCTAAATGCATGACCAAAAAAAGGACCAACAAACAAATGGGGGTTATTTCCTGGGGGCCTGTCCCTTTCCTCTCCACTCCAGGCACCTCTGAGGTAGCTACACTGCGCTCTCATTTCCTCTACGGACCCCAGGCTCCCTCAGCCTTCACTCCAGTGTCTCTCCCATCTGGAAGGAACCCCTACCCATTTCCTGCTTATGGAAACTCTCCTCCTCCCCCCAGACCCAGCACTGATGCAACTTTCCAGGGAGGCCTGAGCCTTCCCATGGGCTCCCTTCTTCCTCTGCCTGCACCTGGCCTGACTGGGACCGTCCACCATGTGTGGTGTCTGTCTGCCTCTTTTCTCCTGATGGTGCCTGCAGGCTGGGCCCCGCTCACTCAGCATCGTGTATGCCTAGCACTGTGCCATGCACACAGCAGGTGCTCATTAAAAGCTTCTTGAATTCAATTTGCTGAACCTCCAGAGCTCTCCGTCACTAAGAGGTTCACCTAGAATCTTGCCCATATGCAGTATTGTTCAGAATGGCTACAGCGGCAGAGAATTCTCATGGTAAAAGAGGAGAAAGAGGCCCTGTTCAGGCCCTTCTGGATTTTTCTTTCCATGAACGGCGTCATTTTGGCCACTCGTCCTGCCTCCACCCGCCTGCTCTAGAATCTGGCTGCATCTGCACAGTGGTAGGGTTCACGCTAGGTCAAAGTTTAGACTGTTTCAAGACAATACTCTGGGGCTTTCCAATTCATAAAAGTATCCCAGGACTCATATGCACTGCCAGGGAAGGAAGCCCCAGAGCACAGCCAGCCATGGAGAGAAGCAGAGAAGTGTGACAACCATGTCACCCTTCTTTTGCAACCAGCAGGCCATGCATCTTCACATTCCCGCCTTGTGCCTCCTGGAGGTGATGGCAGCTCCTACCTTAGAGGGGTGGTTGTGAGGTTCAAATGAAAGGAAGCATGGGAAGTGCTTAGAACACTATCTGACCCTTAGTGGGCTCTGGACTCATGCTAGCTCTTATCATTGTTACTTAAAATTAAGTTAGAAGTTTGGCCCGTGTCTAAAAACTGTGAAGTCTGGGGTTCTCATCTTACTCCTCTGGCATCTGAGATAAATCACGTCAATTCAAATGGATAAGCAGGTAGTTTTCTGAATCTTATTTACTGAGCTCTGGGTCAGATGTGAGTGGAGGCCAAATAGTGGAAAGCAAAGGGCTTGCCTCTAGCACCCTCACTGGGCTTGCAGGGGACCAGAGGGACAGAGGAAGCAGGGTACCCAACATGCCAGGGCATCAACTCCAGGCAGGATGGCATATGCCAGTGGACACAGCCAGGCCCTTGCCTGCTGCCCAGCACAGAGCCAAAGCTCCATAAACATTCAGTATAAATGCTGCTGGCCAAAATGAAGAGCCCTAACTGTTTACTCTGATGGTGCCCTTTTCTAAAAATGCTGCTGAAGGAGATCAGCCAAGGTTCAAAGAGCGGCCTTAGAGTTCATTCTGGTTAACAGATCTTCTTAAACAATTGTCTTAGTCCATTCAGGATGCCACAACAAAATACCACAGACTAGGTAGCTTATAAACACCAGAAATTTATTTCTCACAGTTCTGGAGGGTGGAAGTCTGAGATCAGGGTGCCAGCATGGTCAGGTGAGGGTCCTCTTCCAGGGGGCCAACTTCTTGTTTCCTCACATGGCAGAAGGGGCTAGGGAGCTTTGTATGATCTCCTCTATAAGACACTCACTCCATTTCTGAGGGCTCCATCCTCATGACCTAATCACCTCCCAAAGGCCCCACCTCCTAACACCATCACCTTGGGGTTTAGGATCCAACACAGGAATTTTGGCAGGACACACACTTTAGACCATGGCAAAGACCTTGCTTAAAAGCATGAGAAATGCTCAATAATATTCCCAAGTAGGAAGTAAGCTTATAGTTAATGTAGTTTTAAATCCTGGAGACAGTGTTCAGAGTTAATTGTCTGGTTAATCAATATAAGAATCCTTGATGGGAATATTTACTGGGATAAAAACTGAATATAACCAAAACCTGACAAGCAATTTGATACTTTCTCCAGGGAAAGGTGCCAGGACTGCATACTGTCCCTCTCAGAGGAGAGGTTCACCCAGGACAGAAGTAGGTTCAGCAAGGATACCCTGCAAAGAGGAGCATGCTAAATGGGATACGTACAATCGGGCAGCCACGGGGGAGAGAGACTGTCAGAGTCATTCCTCCTGATCCAGCAGGGTAATTCCAAATGGATCAGAGACATGAGAGTAAAAAATGACACTACGTAAGCATTAGAAAAAAACAGGGGTGAGTTCCTTGTTAATCTGGAAGAGTGTGACTCAAAACCCACTAGCAATAAAGGATTGATAAATCTGACCACATTTAAAAGTAACAGCTTTATTAAGATGTAGTTCACTTATCATAAATCACCATTTTAAAGTGTGCAATTCAATGGTTTTTAGCATATTCATAGACTTGTATAACAACCACCACTCTTCTAACTTTAAAACGATTTCATCACCCCAAAAAGACATTTCATACAAATGGAATCATACAATAAGTGGCTTTTGTAACTGGTTCTTTCACTTAGCGTGTTTTCAACATTCATCCTGTTGTAGCACGTTTCAGTACGTCATTCTTTGCTATTGCCAAATAATATTCCATTGTGTGGATATACTACATTTCTTTATTCATTATGAGTTAATTGACATTTGGACTTTTCCACTTTTTGGCTGTTACGAATAATGTTGCTATGATCATTTGTGTACAAGTTCTTTTTGTGAACATGTTTTCAATTCTCTTGAGTACGTATGTAGGAATGGAAGTGCTAGGCCACATATGGTAACTCTATGTTTAAAATTTGGGGGAATGGCCAAACCATTTTACATTCCCACCGACAACGTATGAGGGTTCCAGTTCTCCATATCCTCACCATCACTTGTTAGTGTGTATCTTTTTTATGCTATTTATTCTAGTGGGTATGAAGTAGCATCTCATTGTGGTTTTGATTTGCATTTCCCTAATGACTAATGACGTTGAACATCTTTTCATGTGCTTGTTGACCATTTTTATATCTTCTTTGGAAAAATGCCTATTCAGATCTTTTTCTCATTTTAAAGTTGGGTTGTCTTTTTATTGTTAACTTAGTTCTTTATATGATCTGGATACAAGCCCTTTATAATATATATGATTTGCAAATATTTTCTCCCATTCTGTGAGTTATCTTTTTACTTTCTTGATGATGTCCTTCAAGTACAAAAATTTTTAATTTTGATGAAGTCTAATTTATCTATTTTTCCTTTTGTCACGTGTGTTTTTGGTGTCATATCCAAAGTTGTGAAGATTTAATCCTATGTTTTCTGTTAAGAGTTTTATAATGTTATCTCTTACATTTAGGTCTATGATCCATTTTGACTGATTTTTTTGCATACTGTGTAGGTAGAGATCCAACTTCATTCTTTTGCATGTGGACATCCAATTGTCCCAGCACCATTTGTTGAAATGATGATTCTTTTCTCATTGAATTGTATTAGCATCCTTGTCAAAAATCATCAGACCGTAAATGTATGCGTTTATTTCTGGACACTTAATTCTATTACACTGATCTATATGGCTGTCCTTATACCAATACCACACTGTCTTGACGACTGTGGGTTTGCAGCACATTTTGAAATCAGGCAGTGTAAATCCTTCAACTTTGTTCTTTTTCAAGATCATTTTGGCTATTCTGGGTCTCTTGCATTTCCATATGAATTTTAGGATCAGCCTGTCAATTTCTGTGAAAATTTCAGGAATTCTGATAGGGACTGCATCTGTAGATCAATTTTGGAAGTACTGCCATTGTTAACAATGCTGAGTCTTCCAACTCATGAACACAGGATGTTTTTCCATTTATTTAGGTCCTCTTCAATTTCTTTCAACAACATTTTGTAGTTTTCAGTATATAAATCCTGCATGCCTTTTGTTACATTCATTCCCAATTGTTTTATTCTTTTTCACAGTATTACAAATGTAATTGTTTTTTTAATTTCACTTTCAGATTGTTCATTGAGAGGACATATAAATACAATTGACCTTTACATTTTGATCTTGTATTCTGAAAACTTGCTGAACTGATTTATCAGTTCTAATTCTCTTTTGTGTAGATTCCTTAGGATATTCTATATAAAATATTATGTCATTTGCAAATAGAGATAGTTTCATTTCTTCCTTTCTTTTCATTTCTTCCTATCTGGATGCCTTTTATTGCTTTTTCTTGTCTTATTGCTCTTGCTAGAACCTTCAATATAATGTTAACAGAAGTGGTGAGAGCTGACATCTTGTTTTGTTCTCAATGTTAGAAAGAAAGCATTCAATCATTCATAATTAAATATGATGCTAGTTTTGGATTTTTAATAGATGCACTTTATCAGGTTGGGGAAGTTCCCTTCTATTACCAGTTTACTGATAGTTTTTATCATCAAAGGGTGTTGAATATTGACAAATGCTTTTTCTGTGTCTGTTGAGATGATCACATGATTTTTTTTCTTCTTTATTCTCTGAATATGATGTATTATATTGATTGATGTTAAACACTGCTTGCAAACTTGCGATAAATTCCACTTGGTCCAGTATATATTACTGAATTGGTTTGCTGGTCTTTTTTTGGAGATTTTAGCATCTACATGCATAAGCGATATTGGCCCGTAGTTTTCTTTTCCTGTGGTATCTTTGTCTGGTTTTGGTTTCAGGGTAACAATGGCTTCACAGATTGAATTGAGGAGTGTTCCCTCCTCCCCTATTTTTTGGAAGAGTTTGTGAAGTTGATGTTAATTCCTCTTTAAATGTTTGATAAAATTCACCAGTGAAGCCATCTGGGCCTGGCTTTTCTTTGTGGGGAGTTTTTTGACTACTAACTCAATCTCTCTACTTATTATAAGTCTATTCAAATTTTCTCTTCCTTCTTGAGTCAGTTTAGGTAGTTTGTGTCTTTCTAGGAATTTCTCCATTTCATCTAGGTTATCAGATTTGCTGGTGTACAACTGTTCATAGTATTCTTCTATAATCCTTTTTATTTCTGTATGGTTGGTTGTAATGTCTCCCTTTCCTTTATGATCTTAGTAATTCGAGTCTTATCTCTTATTTGTCTTGGTCATTTCTAAGTAAAAGTTTGTCAATACTGTTGATTTTTTCCAAGAATCAACTTTTGGTTTCACTGATTTTCTCTATCATTTTTATATTCTCTATTTCATTGATTTCTGCTCTAATCTTTGTTATTTCCTTCCTTCTGTTTTCTTTCAGTTTAGTCTAGTTTCTTAAGTTGGAAGAGTAGGTTATTGATTTGAAATCTTTCTTCTTTTTTTAATATAAGCAGTTATAGCCATAAATTTCCTTCTAAGCCCTGCTTTAGCTGCATGCCCTAAGTTTTAGTATGTTGTGTTTTTGTTTCATTCATCTTAAAGTACACCCCAAATTCCCTTGCAATTTCTTCTTTAACCCACTGGTTATTTATCAGTATGTTGTTTAATTTCCATATATTTGTGAGTTCCCCAAATTTCCTCCTGTTATTGATTTCTAATTTCACTCCATTGTGGTCAGAGAACATACTTTGTATGATTTCAATCCTTTTAAATGTACTGAAGCTTGTTTTCTGGCCAAACATAAAATCTGAACATATAATGAAACAAACCACAAATCCCTATGTGTCCCAAAACACACAAACAAGGTAAAAAGACAAATGAAAAATTGGAAGAAAATATTTGCAACTTAATATGGGTTAATATGATGAAATAGGCACGCTTTTACATTGCTGGAGTGAACACAAAATGGTGCAACCCCTCTGGAGGGGAATTTACCAATACCTAGTAAAATTATATCTGCATTTTCCCTCTGAGCCAATACTGTGACTTTTATACATTTATACTAAAGATATGCCAGCAAAAATGCAAAATGATGTCTATACAGGCTATTCATTGCCTCATTATTGCAAGGGAAACAATCCAGATGTCCATCTACAGAGAACTGGCTAAATAAACAATGGGACATCCCCACAACAGAGTCCTAGGCAGTAGTAAGAAGAAAGAGAAAGAGTGCTATATACTTGAGAGTCATCTCCTATTGTTCTGTGATTCTCAGGGCAGTTCCCATTACCTTCTCCTGGGAGTGGGGCACACAACACCCCAGCTCCCCATGGCCCTGTGTGCCTACAGCTGGGCAGACAGAGGCTTAGCTAAGGGCAAATGAGGAGCCTGAACTATGCCCCCAAGTGGCAGCTCTGGCATAGCACAGTGCAGGAACTATGGCACGCGTACTTGGCTTGGCTCTGACCATAAACTGACACTTGTTTGTAGAACAGGGAGAAGCCCACTCCCCTCCACCCTGCCACCATGCCCATGGGTCACACTGCCAAGGCTTCTCCTGATGCCTTCCATCATCTCCGTGCGTCTCTAAGTACTGATGATGGGGAAAGAACCTGCAAAGGAGGTATCCCACTTCCCCTGGCCCTCTTCCCAGGCAGAGTCCCAGTGCACCTTCCTGGTGCAGGGTGGGAAGGGCAGGAGTGCTGAGGGGCTGAGGTGTCTGCACTGCAAAGGGCAGAAGTGGGGGCAGGTAGACAGACACACACACCAAGAAAGACTGGCTTTGGGAGAAGTACCTGGGGCCTTTCTCAGGAGAATGAGATTAGAAATTAGGACAGGGCTCCTGCGGCAAAGGAATCCAGCGGCTTGGCTGGTGCTCTCAGTGGAATTCCTCGTGGATGCCTTGTCAAGAAACTTTAGTAAAGATTTCAGCTGCTTTTTAATTTTGTTTTAAGATTCCAGGCTACTAGGGTTTCCTTTGAATATATCACTGTGCTGATAGAGGCCATGAAGTGGCTCGCATTTCCCTGGATCTCACATAAATATTCATTTCTCCTCTTTTTTAAACACAAATGGATTCTACTATAATTATGTTCTACAACTTGCTTTTCCCACTTAAAAAGTTCTTCTGTATCAGCGCAGGGAGATCCAGCCATCCTTCTTCATGGTAGTTCTTTGTCCACACTGATGGACATTTAGGGCATTCCTAGTTCTTTGTAATTCCCTTCAATACTGCAATGAACATCTCCTATATGTATCTCTGCTCACCTGTGAACTACACCTCCAGGTTAAATTCCTAGCAGTGGAAGGAACAGAGGATATATCAGCCTTAATTTTTGTAAAGATTCCCAATTTGCTTTTCCAAAAGTTGCACCAATTATATCCTTACTTATCAACTCAATTATTAGTTAAAATATGAAAAACAGAGCAAAAATTATATCTTTGGCATATTAAATAATGCCAAATTTTCTGATTTTTTTCCAATCTTAAAAGCAAAATAATATATCTCATTATTGGTTTTGGTTTGTGTTTCTTTCCATATGAATGATATTCAGCTTATTTTCATATATTTACCGATAATTTCTATCTTTTTCAATGAACTAAACTCTCTAATTCTATTTTTTGGTTCATCTGAAAATTGGAAGGTTCTTTTTCTCATTGATTTGCAAGTGCTCTTTGCAGATGAAGGCAGTTAGCTCTTTGTGGTATTTGTTGAAAATAGTTTTTACCTGTTTGTTTTATGTCTCTTGAGAGAGGCTTTGCTGGAGAATGGTTCTAATTGTTATTTAATCACTTTGATTAATCTTCTCCTCTATGTTACCTTGGTTTTGTGCTTTGCTTAGAAAAAAGTCCTTCCTTGACCCAAGAGTATTTTAATTTATCATTTTACTAGACTTTTAATGGTATTAACTTTTATGTTTAAATATTTGATTCACCTGAAATTGATTTTGGGGTGGAAGTGAGAAGGTGATATGTTATTTCTATCCTATTATCAAATAAACTTTCTTTTCTGGACTAATTTGAAATCCTAAGTAGGAAAGCATAATTGATGTGCATTTTGGCCTATGTACTAGCTGCTACTCTGTCCCATTGCTTTCTGTCCTTCTCTCTCTAGTCTTCAACCTCCTTTGTTACTGTGGTGTTGTAACGAGTTCTAACATCTGATGGAACTAATCTCCCTTCCTCTCAACCCACTTCCTCCCCATCTGAATTGTCCTGGCTATTCTCATACATTTGTTTATTTTTCTAGAGTAAAATTTATTAGAAAGTTCATGTTCCAAAAAAAACTCTGTTTGTATTTTAATTGCTGTTGCACTAAATCATAGAATCAACTTGTGGAGAATTGACGTATTTACAATGTTGTCTTCCTATACAAGAGGACAATATGCCATTCTATTTATTCAAATATTCTTTATGTCCAAGGTTTAAAGTTTTATTCAGAGGGGCCTGTATATTTATCATTGTTTCCCCTAGATATTTTATATTCAATTTATATTAATTCAATCACTAAGCAAGAAAAAAACCAAAACATTTCCACTGATAGTTCCTTAGACATTCAAAGTTTTCATTTCAGTTTTCTGGGTTCTTAAACAGATCTCGATAGGGCATCTAATTATGTGTTAACACCCACTAGATAGGATGCCAACAGGAAAAGCTCCTAGAAATTGACAAGGAAAGGTCAAAGAGCTCCGAGAGATTGATAAGCAAAGGTATGAAGAGAGGATTCAAAAGAAGCAACTATAACCAGGTTTGATATATGTCAAAATGTGCTAAGCCTCACTTCTCACAAGAGGAATGCACACAAAACTATACTGAGACACCCTTTTTCACATATCAGGTTAGGAAAAACCAAAGTTTGATTAAAAAACACTGTTGTCAGGCCTCTGGGGAAATAGGCAAGCACATACATTGTGGGAGATGGGGGTAAACAGGAAAAACTCCAATGGAAGCAATTTGGAAATACCCAGCAGATTTTTAGAAGCATATGCCCTTCACCCATCACTTTGGGAATTTATTGTATAGCTTTCCTTTATACATGTGAAAATACATCATGGAATTGTTTGTTACAGTAAAATACTAGCGACAGCCCAAATGCCCATTAGGAGGAGACTGCTTACATAGACTGAGGGACATCTATGCAATAGAATACTATGCAGTTGTCAAAAAGAATGGTGGTGATGATGGTGATGATGATGACGATGACAGCCTTCATGTGCGAATGTGTGAAAGAAACAGGCAAGGCACAGAACACTGTGTGATCAGCTACATTCGGTGTAAAAGAGGGAACAATAAGGATCTATATTTGTTTTGCTTGTATACATATAAAGAAATTCTGGAAGGATATAAGAATCTAAGAATCGTAGATTGATACTCATGGCTTTTGAACCGTGTGATTGTATTCAAACAATTACAGTTTTAAAATCTTGGCAAGGAAAAAATATGAGGTCATTTGCTCTTCCTTTTCCTCTGCATGTCTTCAGGCAGAGACACACACCCTCAAGTTCAAATGACAAAAATTGACTCCAGCTGACTCGCCTCAGTGCGGCGACTGCTATCTGCCCTCCAAATCCCAAACCAGGCACACAAAAAGAAGCAAAAAGGCCAGGATCAGGGGTCCTCTGTAGCTTGTAAAGTTGTAGGTTGATGTGTTTAATGCATGGATTTGAGGGGAACCCAAAGGGTGATTACAACGTGGCCTCTGAAAGGTAAAAAGCAAATGCCACAAATGCTTCCGCTTAAAAGATAATGCTTAACAGAAGTGAATGCCTCTCCCACCCCTTTGAGCTAAGACAAAAACTCGGAGATCTTCAGTCTGAGGCGCAGTTAACATTCCTGGGAGCTGCACTCCTCTGCCGCCAGGCTTCTAGTGTGTGGCTGAGTTGGACCCATGCTGCTCTGTGGTTGTCACATTCACAGCTATTTTTCCTGTATGGAAACTGTCCACTTGCGTAGTACAAACTTCTTCAGTTTAGTACAAACCCTGGGCGGATAACGACACAGCTTTGTTTTTATGCGTGATAGTCTGATTATTAAAGTGAGGAGCTGCATGATTCCTCAGTAACCGCAAACATCCCGAGAATGCCTGGGCTCCGCTACCATGGCACCTTGCCCACCGAAACCTGACTCACACACATCCCTTCATGATTTCTCTATGACCCGAGCTCAAGGCACTCCCTATGGACAGCTTGTGGCTGAACATTTAAAAGATATTCATGAATATTAGAACTTGAAGCTTTACTAGGAGTTTTCTTTCACATGACACAGATTTTAATAATTTGGCAAAAAAATGCATTCTGAAAATGAGGCAAGGAAAGATTTTGGTTTAAATGAAAATATTTTCATTTAAAACTTTAATTAAACGGTTTTACCTAAAACTATTTTAGTGATTAGATTTGGGGTCATCACATTTCAGCTATATACACATCTGAAAATGAGAATTGGCCATGTTTTGAATTCCATGCTTTCAACGGCTTAGAGCCAAATAAATCAAAGTCCCCTCCATTTTTAAGGACGTCCCATCTTTACCATTTTAATACTATTATCATTCACTAATAGAAATAGAGTCCAGGTGAGGCTGTATACTTGCCCAACAGGAAAAGACAACGAGATCAATATTTATTGAGGGACTACTCAGCATGCACACTTGGCATGGTGCTAAGCATTCTGCAAGCAGATTCTAACCATGCCTGTATTACAGATAAGGACTAGGGTGCAGAGGGACCAAGATATAAACCCAGCTCCTTCCAATTGTAAAGTCTATATTCTTGCCACTGTCAC